>NW_024346692.1:2660811-3093719 GCF_902729225.1 Pteropus medius | reverse complement strand
GCTTCTAGCTGTGATCATTTTAGATTCCTATTTCCCCCCTCTCTAATACTCTTACTAAATTTTCATTACTGCTGTCAACCATAGCAATCACTGGGATGGATAATACTGGGGTAAACTTTCTTTAAAAGAAAAATTGTAGAAGAAGAATGTGTACACAAATGCATATAGAATACAATAAAATACATATTGAACTGTCCTTTGTAGATGAAGGTATTTTTTGTTTGTGGTATCGTGACGGATCTCATTTGATCCATTTTAACTTTCTCCAGTGATCCTTCTTGTGATATGCGCATATGAGCTACTTGTGTGAGACTAGAGATTTGGCTAAATGAATAACAGGCCCATTGGCTTAATTTGGCTCAATCTAATTTTTTGATTTAACAGTCCTGAATCTGAACAGTTTTATTTAATAGAAACATTTTTTTCAGTTAGTGAAACTTATCTGTCAATAAAGAAATGTTAAATAAATGCCTATTAAATGCTAGACATATTACTAAATAATGAAGATGCTGTAATTAATGAGAGACAAGATTCCTATCCTTACTGAGAACACAGTGGCGGAAGCCTAAATTAAAAGAAGCATAAAAACTTAAAAGAAGCATCAAATTCTAAGTAAACTGTCAAAAATGTGGAAAATAAAGAATAACCTTTCTGGTCTCTCCAGCTCCTCTCTTCTCTTTAATTTCTAACTAGATAAGATATTCACATTTTGTATTATAACTTTTCACATGTACTGATATCGTGTATTTATAAAATAAGTTGGTTTCCAAATTATGTATAATTTTACAATAATTCCACAAAGGAACATTTGTTATTTATGAACAGCTTTGGGGAAAATTATCATTTACCACTGCTCCCTTTGAAAGATTTTCAGCGATTTAAGGTCTATTTAAGATCAGATCAGACTGAAATCTTTTAGGAATGAAGAAGCCATTATTCATGAAATGGAGTCATGCTAAAGGCCTCAGGCTGGTTGTAAAGTGTTAATGTGTAGAGATGGGGAAATATCTGTTATCATGAATTTGGAATGTGGGTAACTTTAAGACTGCCCTATGAAGCAACATTACCTTGCACTTTACTTACGAGAAAGAAAAATGTGGATGGCTCCTCCCTTAGTGGACCAAGTGCTTTCTAACATACCTCTCAAATTACACACCATTGAAATGATCTCCAACAATGCGTTTGGCTTATGTGTTCCTAGTTAGCTACTATAAATGAAAGATTCATAACTATCTATTTAAAAAAAAAAAAACCCTTCATTTGCATTGCAAAGAGTTTAATTGTTTGGAAACAAGATCAAGAATTGCTTTTAAATCCTAAATCTTCATGTATGGGTTGGGCGGTGATTGGCACTGAACTTTAAAAAAAATAATTCCCGTGTACAAAGAAGGTTCTGAATAAATATTTATCAGACCACTGATTACTATGTTGACTGTAGAAGGATAAAAGTGCCTGAGTTTTTCCACGGTCTTAGTGATTTGGACCAAATATATTTTATAGCTTTTATAGAAAGCCCTGCTAACCTTTCCTTTATCTTGGCTATTGGACAGTGTATAACAGTATCACGGAGAGGAGGAAGTCATAGAAATTTGCCAGACAGTTGATTGGAGTCCCCGTGACAACCTTGTGACCTAATTTTCTAAGCTGTCTACTTAACTGGAGAGTTTTAGCTGTATGCTGTTAGCTTAAATAACGTCAGGCTCGTATACAAGTTGGGGGATTAAGGAGAGAAAGAGGCACAGAAATCCATTTCTGCAGTTTTACCAGTCCATAACATAGAAGCACTTTTGTTCTAAAAGAAAACAATTTATTTCCTCATTTTGACTATTCTTTCTTATATATGCCTCAAATTATTAACAGATGTGATTTTTAAAAAAATTGTTATACGAAAAGTTATTTTTAAGACTTTTTTTTTTTTAAAGAAAAAGCTAACATGTGAATGTATTGGTAAGAGATGGTGGAATCATTTCCATGCTTTTTTAATGCAGTAACTTTGTGTGTTTTTGGTAGCAGTTCCTCAACTATCCAAATAAGACAAGACTGTTCTTCTCTCATTAAGAAAATATTTACGAATACATGAGGTTGATTATATTCATTAAAATCACATAAGATTTTAGCCTTTGTTATAAATTTTATAAATTGTTACTGCAAAAACAGAAATTTTAGATACCAATATGAATCAGTTTTGTTTGGTTATACGCCAACTTCTAATTGCCATTTTGCCTCTCTGTATGCTACCTAGACATGGATAGGAACTTTCTTCTCATGTATGTAATTCACATGATATTTTGAAATATGTTCTACTGAGATTATTTGCTAGAACGATTAAACTGATAGACATGTAAGCTAGCCTTACTCGAATTGCACTTTTTTTTTCTAATAAGGACTTGTACTTAGAATACTTATTTGCTTCTGCCACAGTATATCTGTCTTCCCATCCCCAACACTTTCTTACCTCTCCAGCATTTCTTGAAGGGGCTCATAAACCTAATTATAAAATATTTCATGCATCTTCCTTTAATAGGTACTTGGTCCCATGCATATCTCTAATACCAAACTGCATCAAGATCTCTCATTCATTTTACTTCTTCCTCTGAGAATGGTTGAAGTTCTTTGGCCTCATGACTGCTTTCTAATTTACAACTTGACTTCAACCTACTTGAAGTCAGAGAATCATTAATAATAAAAATCAATAACATTGGAATGTAATGTTAATAATTTAGGTTTCTGTCTCATAAAATGTGTTATGGAGTCAGTTTAAGTGTTCTCTCTCATATGTACATGTCTATGTCGAAGTGTTTATATAGTAAGCTTTTGGAGTTCCTGTGTCTCTTGGTGTGGTATTATGCATATCTGTAAACTATTCTCTTAATGTTCTCTGGCTGCTGCCTTATTTCTGTCTTGTTTCCAGCCAAGATTCTTGAGGAGAAGCTTACACCTGTTGTTTTCTTCACTTTTCCTACATTCTTCATCCCACTGCAGTCTGTTGCCTAAGCTCATGTCTCTAGGTCATCTGTAACCTTCTGAAAGCCAAACCAAAAGGAAAACATTTAGTTTTTATCTTTCTTGATTTTGCTGTAGCATTTACCTGTAAGCTTTTAGAGGACATGGATTATGCTTTCTTTACTATTGAATTTTTATCACCTAGAGTTTCTAGTATGTTGTAGATTGTCTGTTTGCTGAATGAATATATTTTTGTAGGGACCACTTTTTTTTTTAAGACTGTTCTTTTCCTTTGGCTCCCATGGTGTTATCTTTTCCTGTGTTTACTTTGTTATCCATCCGTACTTAGATGTTAACTGAGAAGCTCCACTCTTTGGAGTTGAACAGGTATCAGAGACTTTCCAAAGTGATCTTCTCACATAAGTTCTAGAGCACTATCTGTTCGTAGCAGGGAAAATCTGTACTTTTTTTTTTTGGCCTTAGTTTATAGTTTTCATAATCTGAACACTCACAAGTTGAGAATTTTCTGAATTTTCAACAATTCTTTTCTCAGCCTTCATCTCATTTTATGTTTCATTATCTTCCAAGGTGACTTCAAGCATTCACCTTGTTTCAATTAGAACACTGGCTCTTAATTCTTTATCTCCAGCTGATGCTGTCATTCTCCTGGGCTCTAACCCTTTATTTCTGACTGTACCAGAATGTTACACAGGCCCCTTAGACTTCATATATCCCAAAATATATTTGTTGCCTTTTTCCTAACTCCACTCCCATCTTTTTTCCCTATTTTTCTAAATGGAGCGACTGAGTCTTCAGTGGTTACCCATATGCTCATTATAAAGTCCAACTGATCCTTATAGTGGCACATAGAATAAAGGTTAAAGGACAAAAGTATTAAAAATAACTACGGCTGCAATAATTTATTAATGGATACACAACAAATTATTGTAATTTATATTGTAAATTATAACATTAAAAACCTAACATGTGGGTGTAGGGGGAGGAAAAAGGTAGAATTTTTATATGAGATCAAAGTTAAGTTGTTATCAACTTAAAATACTCTGCGATATATATATATAAAATTTTAAAAGCATTATGGTGACCAGAAGCAAAAATCCACAGTAGCTAAGCAAAAGATAAAGAGAAGGGAATCAAAGCATATCATTACTGAAAATCATCAATTCAAAAAAAGAGGAAAAGAGAGGAACAAGGGAACTACTAAACAGCTAGAAAACAATAAGATGGTCTCGGTAAGTCCTTATCAGTAATTCCTTTAAATGTAAATGGATTGAATTCTCTAATTGAAAGACATAGCTTGACTGAATGGAAAAAACTAAGACCCAGCTATGTGTAGCCTATAAAAGGTTTACTTCAGCTTTAAGGACACACATAAACTCAAAGTGAAGGGATGGAAAAATATATTCTATACAAATGGAAACCAAAAGAGAGCAAGGGTAACTATACTTGTATCAGACAAATAGACTTTAAGTCAAAAACTGTAACAAGAGACTAAGTCATATAATGAGAAAAGGGTCAATTAGTCAAGAGGATGTAAAATTATAAATATTTACTCAGCATTGGAGTACCTAAATATATTAAGCAAATACTAACAGATCTGTAGGGAAAAATAGAAAACAAGAGAATAATAGTAGGGGATTTTCATACCGCATTCTCACCAATGGATAGATCATCCAGACAGGAAATCAATAAGAAAACATTGGACTTGAACCATATTTTAGACCAAATGGACTTAACAAACATAAAGAAATAGAAAACATTCCATCCAACAGCAGTAGAATACAGCAAGTCCTTGAATAACATCATTTTGCTCAGTGTAAATTTTTTTTTTTTTTAATAATGCTTATGGGGAAAAATGATCAATTCCTGGCTGGGGCCACTATCTGTGTGGAGTTTGCATGTTCTCCCAAGTCTGCATGGGTTTTCTCTGGGTACTCTAGTGTCCTCCTGTGTTCCAAAGATGTGCATGTTAGGTTAATTGGCTTGCCTAAATTGTCCCAGTATGAATGAGTATGTGTGTGAGTGTGCCTTGCAATGGAAGGGCATCCTGTTCAGGTTTAGTTCCTGCTTTGTGCCCTGAGCTGCTGGCATAGGTTCTGGCTATCTTTGACCTTGAACTGGAATAAGTAGGTTGGAAAATAGTGATCTTGCTTTTTTAAATTATCTTCCCTTAAATTATGTATAGCTTACATTTATTTCAATATTTAATATTGGAAGTGTTTTCGGTCTTTGTTTAAAAGTTTGGTGCTATTTTTATCACCAGAAATGTGCCATAGAAACTTAACTGTTGTTTATATCAGCCTATGGTAAATTGGCTTTGTTATATGTCATTTTACCTAAAGTCACAGCTTCCAAGAAGCTGTCAATGACTTTAAGAGAGGACTTACTGTACACATTCTTCTAAATTACACATAGAATATTCTCCAGGATAGATTATATGGTGGGTCACAAAATAAGTCTTAGAAAATTTAAGAAGATTGAAATCATAGCAAGTATCTTTTTCAACCACAGTGGTATGAAACTAGAAATCAATAGTAAGAGGAAAGCTGGAAAATTCATAAGTAGTGAAGATTAATTGAATAACTAGTGAGTCAAAGAAGTTGTCAAAAGGGAAATTTAAAAAAATATCTTGAAACAAAAGAAAATGGAAACACAACATACCAAAATTATGGGATGTTTCAAAAGCAGTTCTAAGAAGGACATTTTAGTAATAAACACCTACATTAAGAAAAAGGAAAGAAAGATCTCAAGTAACCAACCTAACTTTATACCTCAAAGAACTAGAAAAGAGTACACTAAGCTCACAGTTTAGAAAGAAGGAAATAACAAAGACCAGAGAAGAAATAAATGAAATATTGACCAGAAAAACAATAGAAAAACTGGTTTTTGAAAAGATAAACAAAATTGACAAACTTTAGCTCGACTAAGAAAAGTTCAAATAAATAAAATTGGAAAGAGGAAACATTGCAACTGATGCCACAGAGACACAAAAGATCATAAGAGACTACTATGAGCAATTATACTCCAGAAAATTGTGTAACCTATAAGAAATGGACAAATTCCTACAAACATACAACCTAAGATTGTATCAAGAAGAAATAGAAAATCTGAACAGACCAATAATGAATAAAGATATTGAATCTGTACTCAAAAACCTCCAATAAAGAAAAGCCCAGGACCAGATGGTTTCATTGGCAAATTCTACGAAGCATTTAAAGAATTAACACGAATTCTTCTCAAACTCTTCCAAAAAATTGAATGAGAGGGCACACTTTCAAAGTCATTTTACAAAGCTAGTAATATCCTGATACCAAATCCAGATAAGGACACTATAAGAAAACTACAGGCCAATATCCCTAATGAATATAGATGCAAAAATTGTCAACAAAATACTGGCAAAACAAATATAACAGCACATTAAAAGGAACATACACCGTGATCAAGTAAGATTTATCCCAAGGATGTAGGAATGGTTTAACATATGCAAATCAATAACTGTGATACACATTAATAGAATGAAAGATAAAAATCATATGATCATCTCAATAGATGCAGAAAAAGCATCGAATAAAACTCGATATCATTTCATGATAAAAACTGAACAAATTTTGTATAGAGGGAACGTACCTCAATGTAATAAGGCCATACAATACAAGTCCAAAGATAACATTCTACTCAGTGGGAAAGGTAGAAAGCTTTTCTTCTAACATCTGGAACAATTTAGCACTGAAGGCCCTAGTCAGAGCAATTAGACAAGAAAAAGAGATAAAGCATCCAAACTGTTTATGTGCTGCCGAAGTGAGCACAAAAGCATCCAAATTGTAAAGGAAGAAGTATAATCATATCTGTTTGCAGATGTCATGATCATATATAGAAAACCCTAAATACTCCAGTAAAAAACTGTTAGAACTAATTAATGAATTAAAGTTACAGGATACAAAATTAACATACAAAAATTCATTGCATTTCTATACATGAACAAAAAAGAAATAAACAGTTCCATTCACAATAACATCAAAAACAACAAAGTACTTAGGTGTAGATTTAACCAAGGAGGTTAAAGATCTATACACTAAAATAGTAAGACATTGATGAAAGAAACTGAAGAAGACAATAATTGGAAAGAAATCCTATGTTCATGGATTGGAAGAATTAATGTTATTAAAATACCCTTATACCCAAAGCAATTTTTAGATTCAGTGCAGTCTCTATCAAAATTCCAGCAGCGTTTCTCTCTCTCTCTCTCTCTCTCTCTCTCCCTCTCTCTCTCTCTCATACACACACACACACACACACACAGAGAAAAACAGAAAAAAACAATTGTAAATTTGTATGGAATCACCAAATACCAGAATGGCCTCAGAAAGAAGAACAAGCTGGAGGCATTATGTTTCCTGATTTCAAACTATTTCAAAGCTGTAGTAATCAAAAAGTATGGTTTTGGCATAAAAAACACACATACAGACCAATGGAACAGAAGTAAACATACAAATTCGGTCACCTAATATTTGACAAAGGAACCAAGAATACTCAATGAGGAAAGGGTAGTCTCTTCCATAAGTGGTGTTGGGAATACTGAATGTCCACATGCAAAAGAATGAAATTAGACCCCTATTTTGCACCACTTCCAAAAATTAACTTAAGATAGATTAAAGACTTAATCCTGGCAATGATTTTTTGGATATGACATTAAAAGAACAAGCAACAAAAGCAAAAATAAGTGATACTGCAAACTAAAAAGCTTCTGCGTAGTAAAAGAAACAACGAAAGGCAAAGACAACGTAAGGGATGGGAGAAAACATTTTAAACCATATATCTGATAAGGGGTTAATATCCTATATATATATATATAAGAAACATGAATCTCAATAGCAAAAGCAAAACAAATAATATGATTTAAAAATGCACAGAGGATCTGAATAGACATTTTTCCAAAGAAGATATATAAATAGTTAACAGGTACATGAAAAGGTACTTAACATCGCTAATCATCAGGAAAAATGCAAATCAAAACCACAATCAGCTATTACCTCACATTTATTAAAATGGCTATCATCAAAAAAACTGGCACTAAGTGCTGATGAGGGTGTGTAGAAAAAGGAACCCTTGTGCACTGTTGGTGGGAATATAAATTGACACAACCATTATGGAAAACAGTATGGAGTTTCCTCAAAAAAATAAAAATAGAACTACTGTATGATCCAGCAGTCATACTACTGGTTATATAATTGAAGGATATGAAATCAGGATCTCAAAGAGATATCTGCACCCCCATGTTCAACTGTAGCATTATTCACAATAGCTAATACATGGAAATAACCTAAGTTTTCCTTGACAGAAAAATGGATAAAGAAAATGTGATATATGTAGATATATATATGAATGTTATATCTGTATATATATAATAGGTTATTATTATATATACAGATATAATATATATGAATATTATATAATAGGATATTATTCAGCCAATAGAAAGAAGGAAATCTTGCCATTTGTGATAACATGGATGGATTGAGGACATTATACTAAGTGAAATAAGTCAGAGAAAGACAAATACTGTATGATCTCACATGTGATATCTAAAAATGTCAAACTCATTGAAATAGTGGATTGGTGGTTGCCAGGGGCTGGGGGAAATGGGGAAATGTTGGTCAAAGGGTACAAACTTCCAGTAAGATGAATAAATTGTAGGGATGTAATGTATAGCATTGTGAGTGTAGTTGACAGTATGATATTACGTAATGGAAATTTGTTAAGAGAGTGATCTTAAATGTTCTCACCACACAAACAAAAATGGTTATTATGTGAAGCCATTGAGTTGTTAACTAAATTTATTGTGGTAATCATTTCACAATATATACATGTGTCAAATTATCACATTGCGCACCTTAAACTTAGGTAACATTATGTGTCAATTATATCTCAAAGCTGAATAAGAAAGAGAAATGGTTATGTTATATTCAATATTCTGTGTAGGAAGGTTGGCAGATAAAGCATTAATAAGATTGTTTAAATGATTAAGAAATATGTTATAAAATACTATATAAATATATAAACCATTACAATAACATTTTAAATTTGTATACAAATGGAAATAAAAATAATCAAAATAATTAAGAATTATTTTCTTTTAAGAGGTATTCTGTTTATCCAGAAAAATCATTTATGTGGAAAAACTGCATGTTATGACTGAAATGGATTGAAGAGTGATCTGTTCCATAATTTCTGATACTGAGAAGCTTTTTTTTTTTACTTAATGTTATATCTTACTAGAGGAATACATGTAAAATTTAGAAGATCAATAACTTTAAAAAAAGTTTTATGTCCAATGCCAATTAGGTCTAGTTTATTATGGAGACCCTATAGCAGTGTTAACTGAGTTGAAGAAAAGTCTTATGTTTGAAATTATTTTTCCAAACATTGTTAAAAATGTTATATTCTCAGGTGAGTTTGCAAATATTTATTTAATCTTCAATAGATCTGAATTATAGTGAATAAAATTTTCTATTTTTATAATAGGAGCAAGAATCATAAAATCCATCTGGGAACCCGAGAAATATATCCTGCCCTTATTGTTGCCAAAAACTCTTGAATAATATTCTCTCTAGCCTTTCTCATGTGCTTAAACAATCTATTTTCCCCCATGAGAGGGGTTGTCATCATCTCTCTTTCCCATTGCGGATTCTGGGATAAAAGAACTTCTTCTCTTGCCAAAAGAAGATACTCTTTTCTGTATGATAAAATGATTAAGTTGGTTTCTGTCATTTCAGCTATCCCCATCTCAAAATATGTTTATGCTGTTTAAGTTTGTGTTGTGTTAATATATATTTTTTTTAGCATCCTAAACTATTCCCTGAAATCTCTAATATGCCGATAAATTGATTCTTTTTCAGATCATCAATTAAAATGCTATGACTGAAATTGAACCGAATTAGGGACTGGTGGTAGAATGTTCTAAAATTAAAATGAGAAGGCAAAAAGTGTGGAGGACAAAATTTCGCTCAGCCATGTGTTATGGTATAGTTTTATTTTCTGGTGACAAAATATTATTGTGGATTGTTTGGGCTAGGACTTGCACATTAGTTGGTGTCCAGAAGTTGAGCTCCCTTGTCTTGGTATGGAGTGGATCGGAATCCACAGCTTTCTAGAGAGCAAAGCTTTTGCTCTCCGGGGTGCTAACTTTGTACTGTTCCAACCCTCACTTGGTGTTTGGGCAAAGCTTACTCTTCTTATATCAGGTGGCTTAAAAAGTTATGATCAGATGACATTTGAGTTTTGTGTTTCCTCTGTCACTTGAATGACTTGTATGTGACAGGTATGTTTACCCTAACTCATTTCCAAAGGTTTAAAGGAATAAGAAGAGTGAAGGGAATTTGGGATAACTTCTTTATGTTATCGCATTTGAGTTCATGATTAAATTATACGAAATAGATTTCCTTCCTTTTTTTTTGTGTTTTGAAATTAGCTCTCAATAATGGCACAAATAATTCTTAAAATGAGTTAGCTTCAGAAATAGTTTGATGCCAGGGAGAATTTCTAGCTCATTAGAAGAACACATCTTTGACTCCTTCTCCTTTAACTGCCATATGCAATTGGTTGCTAAATCCTACTATTTTTACTTTAAAGTTCACTCTTGCCTTTGCCCTATCTGCCCTATGTTCACTATTTTAGGGCCACATAACTATTTTATTAAACTATTACCTCCTAAGTGGTCTCTACATTTGCCTCAATCTTACTTCCATTCATTCTAATTACTACTTCCAGTTCAATTTTGCTAAAGTCCAAGCTCAGATCATGTCAGTCCATTCCTTAAAAAACTGCCAACAGAAGATTCAGTTTAGGCCCTTCATAACCTGGTTACTTCCTTTTATTTTAACTTTAGCCTCACGGCTCTTCTATGAATTACTGATTAGACCAAGTGAAATACTATGTGCTTCCCCTAGATAATTCTGTCATTCCAGTTTCTCTGCCTTTTGTGTCTCTCCTGTTGCTTGCTTTACTTGGAATGTCTTTCAACTTTATCTGCATATGCAAATCTAATCTATCATTTGGCTCATTCTGTGCCATTGTGGAATAATCTTTACCTTCTCTGATTACTCCCCCCACCCCTGCCATATGTTTTCTTGGGATTTTTTGGCAATTATTTCTATCATGTACTATTTATGTATGTATAATATGTCTTACCTGCCACCTTGTATTAAGCTTCTCCAAGGTAGGCTCTATATCTGATTTTTACCTTTGGACAGGCCACAGGCCTAGAGTGGTGACTTTATGTGCAGTAGAAGCTAAGTATGTATTCATTAAATGATGAAATAATGAATCTCTCTGTCTTTCGTATTGCATCATGAGTTTTGTACCAATAACTCCTCAACTCTCAGTCTTTGAAGAGGAAAATTATAATACTAGCCACAGTTTTTACTGAGCCTAAATTGAAAATCTCTGAAAAAGTTTAATCATAGAGACAATCAGACTATACTCTGTTATTTAGGATAAACCTCTGGCAAACATTCCTGTTTTTCAAGTTCTTCTTAGTCTTTTAAGTGTAGACTATATTTATTCCCTTTAAACATCTCACAGCTTTAATAAGTGAGCCATTGTTTTGAAGTGTTTTATAACTTACTCCATGAAAAACTGAATTCTTGAAATAAAAGATGAATAAAGGAGAATATTTTGATTTCACACTTTTCATCCATTTCTGTCATTAGAGTACAATTTTCAAGATTTCTGTAAAACACCAAAATATGAGTAAGACAATGCAGTCTTTTCTGGTACTTTCATTAACCAAACCCTCATGAAAAGGACCTTAAAAAGACATGCATCAGCACATTGTTTTTATCAAGCTCTATGGTAATTATGAATATTTTTACTAGTATGAATAATATTCATTCTTTTCCCAGCTTTTTAAAATTTATTTTGCACAGTTTTCTTTGATAAAGTAAATTGAATTCACTGTTGCTTATTTGGGTATTATTTTTAAAGTAATTCTTAATCGAGATTTTTATAATGAATAAAATTCAATTAAAATATGAAAATTACAGTTAATTATGGCGCTGAGACTATTTTAGGTATTCAGCTGCTGAGAGTAAAACAAGTATAACTGCAAAAAAACATTTGAAAAATAATGAAACATGGCTTGGTCAGCATACTCAGGAAATTTTTGTACTGTGTTCAATTTATTTTGCTTTGTACTCAGATTCTGGTGTATGCTAGCATTAGACAAAGGACTGAAAATGTGGTTACTATTTAAAGATGTTCATTGTTTGAGAGAAATTCAACAGAATCTTGACTATTCCCATGATGTGTGGAATAATTTTATAGAGACTATGTTAAATCATAACTGTATTTTTCATGTTAATGTCTTAAAATATGTTTGGTTTGCAGATATGATACTTAAGATTTTTCTATGGAACTATTTTATTCTAATTTTTGTCAACAGTAATGTCTTGTACCATATTTGTTTAAATGTTTGAAAGTCAATTGATAACCATAATGCTAGTTTACTTATTTTATTTAAAATTCTGAATGATTCTCTTAAATATTTACACAAAAACTCATTTTCCATTTGTTTCTTCTTTGTTTTATGTATACACGAAGCATGGCATTTATTTTGATGAGTCTGTCAATAAAATTCAAAGTGGAATTGCTATTTTGTCTTAATGATGGAAAAATGACTTATAATATTTTCCTGATTGTATCTCTTATTTTGCATACTTTTTGATAAGCACACATCAATTTATTTTGCTAACATTATTTTATAGAAAGAGAGCTCCTATCCTTTTATTTGAGGAAAGTTAATACAGATTTGGTTAATGGAAGGTAAAGTGAGATCTTATGGGGTGACAGATTTGGGGTTAACTTGGGAGCACATGGCAAAGGAAATGGAATATCTCTTCACAAAGAATTTAAGGATCTCATAGAGAACTATGAGATATTTAAACCGTTTGCCACTAATTATGAACAGTTGTAGTTGCACCTAATTTTTATTTCATTTTTTTACATGCCCAAGTGATTTTAATTTTATCTATAAAGCGTTAGAAGTATATTTGGATTAAAATAGTGTGTGTCTAAGACATGATTTTGGTCTCTTTAGTAGTTTCTTTTTTCTATTTTTTTTTCCTACTGAATCAAAAGATGTGTAAACCTAGAAAGTCTTCGAAGAATGCCAGACCTTCTCCTTTCATCTTTTCTCACTTGTATCATATTTTCCCTGGTATCATCAAGATGACCTCATGAGACAGCTTTCAGTATTGTTTGATTTCAGCCATTCACTTATAAGGGCTAGGAAATAAAGGTTTTTTTTTTGTTTTTTTTTGTTTTTGTTTTTAACTGTATGGATATATATGGATAGCCAGATCATTATTATGATGGAGGAGAATTATATTTACTTGATATTAATGTTGAAAAAATTTTTTCTCCTTTTCTTGAAAACTGGCTTCTGGTAATTCTGTGACTTAAAGTATCAAGAACTCAACTCTTACATTGGTATTCTTAAATTAATATTTGGTAAATACTATATACTTAACTTTGTGTAACTTGTTGGGAAACTTATGTTTTTACTTCTGCTTTTAAAATTCGTAAATCCCAGGTGTCTTTCACTTCTCCAGGATTATTCAGCCGTTTATTGTATAATCTGAAAAAGTCTTTTTAAAAAATCGGGTATTCCCAAGACTCCTTCCAACTCTAATATTGTAAAAGTACTTGATTTTAATTTAGGTCCATTCTCAGCTATAATGGAAGGTTAGCATAATTCTAATTTTAAGGTAATAGTTACCATTTCTGTAAATTACCCTAAACTGGGTGGAAAACTTTATTTGTAAAATAACAACCAAAAAAAAAAAAATCTAGCTTTTATCCTCTCTATCTTTTTCTGCTTGAAATATTTTTACTTTGGGAAATCCTTTTGGGAAAATAGATTTCTATTTCTAGACAGCTTAAAACCAAGAAATGGATATTTTGATGGAAGGAGAGCTATGGCCACCAGCCATTTCCATTTCCTTATTAGAACAACCATGTTTAGCAGAGAACAAGACACGTCACAGTTTGTAACAAGTATTTAATGTTGGGGGATGAGGGTGAGTTTTGAAACTTTTTTAATATATTGGAAAAAGAGGGCATTTAGTTTACTATTATGAAGAACAGAGAAACATTTCATAGTTAACCTGAAGACTTTAGGGTACTTTAGTATTGATTGTGTATCTCCTAAGAACAGGGACATTCTCCTTTATAACCACTATACCATTTTTATATTCAGAAATTTTATCACTGATTCAATACTATGTCAACTATATAGTCCGTTTTCAAATTTCTCCAGTTGTGCTGATTGCCTTTCTTAGCTTTTTTGTTTGTTTGAGCTATAACCTAATCAAGACAAATGCACTGCACTTGGTTATTCTCTTTCTTCAGGACAGGGTTTGATCTATACCTGTGCTGTCCAGTATGGTAGCCACTAGCTACTGTACTATATTGTGACTATTTAAATAAATTAAAATTTAATAAAATTAAGAATTTAGTTCTTCAGTCACACTAGCCACATTGCTAGTGCTCAGTAATTTTATGTGGCTCATGGCTATACTCTCGGACAACACAAACATAAAATATTTCCATTATCACAGAAAGTTCTATTGGACAGATCTAGAACATGCCCCATCTCTTTTTGTCTTTCATGAAATTTATTTTTTGAAAAGTTCAGGCCAGTTGTCTTGTTAAATGTTCCACATTATGAATTTGTCTTGGTTGTTTCTTAGTGGTTAGATTCAGGTTTGGCAGATTGGTCTTCCAAAGATAGCTGCACTAATATATTTAGTCCATCCCACATCCTTTATTTAAAATATGATTGACACTTCTCTAATTGAGAGGCGGAGTCCTTGTTCTCTTCCTGGGACATGGGCAAGGACTTGCGACAGACAACCATTGAAGTAGGAAGTCATGCTACGTGACTTAAGACTCACTCTTTCTTGGGATGCTTACCTTTGGAACCCAGCCACCTCACTGTGAGGAAGTCCAGGCCCTAGGAAGATATTGCATAGTACTAGCTGAGGTGTCATTTGACAGCCAGATGTGCGAGTGATGGGCCTTCAGAGGATTCAGTTTTTCTAGCAGAGAATCTAGATGTGGTGGAATAGGGACATGCAATCCCATCTGCGGTCTGTCTGAATTCCTGATGCACAGAAACTGAGAGCTAGTAAATTATTCATTGAAGCTGCTAGGTTTGGGGGAGTTTTTACACAACAATAGATAACTAATAAACAGGTTAGACAGTTTTGGCAAGAACACTACATATGAGATGGTGTTCAGTTCCAATTGCATCACATTGGGAGGCATGTGATGTTCGTGTGATTTATTACTGGTGATGTTTGATCACTTGGTTAAGGTGGTTTCCATCATATCTCTTGATCGTAAATAGCTTTTCCCTGTTTTAATTAATAAGAAACCCAAAAGAAAGTTTAATTTTGCAAAGAATATAAGCTTCCACCAAGTTTCCTGTCAAAAACTTTTCACTCTACATCATTGTTTTGAGTGGATTTAAAAATGGAAACAATCTTGGAAATAAATCATTTTAACTTAGTCTCCACCCTGATTTAATAAATATTATCAGCTTTCAATTAGAAATATTGCCTTGAAACTAGGGACATAGAAATACTTGAGATGTAATTTTACTGTCTTGGAACTTATGGATGAAAACTAACACGACTGGAATTCAAAGGGATGGATTGGGTGATACTGAATTGTATTCCAAGATGATTCAACTAAGAGGTTTTATTTTCCACAAGACTAAAATGATGTCATTATGGTAACTGTATACTCTAGGCTAAGACTGGTCAGTGGTGCTTTCTGGATTATACCCTTCTCATACAAAATTAAAAGAAAAAAAGACTTTTTAAAGTGCACGTGTATGTTAGAAGTTCTGTGAGTTCTGTATGGTAGGGATTTGAACATATCTATTTCCGAATATATGAATGTATATGTATTTTAAAATATAAATCTATCATGGCTCAGATTTCTTATTATTAAGTAACTTAGTAAATAATTTTTTATTCGTAAATAATGCTGAGCTTAACAAATGTTTATGGATTGAAGACTACATGGATACTGTTGTAAGGTATTTTTAAAAAATATGAAATATAATGGTTTAGGGAGCCATGGTAGCATCTAACGGTACCCCAAACTGTTATTGATGGATTTTCATAGAGATGAACAATGCTTTGTAACCTCTGTTATTTGACTATGAGTAGAATACATATAAATTAACTACATAGGTATTTTAAAGTTTGTTCTGCCAATAAGAACTCATAATTTTCTTGTTTGTTTATTTTGATTAGATATAAGAATGTGGTAGCATATATTTTGGTTTCTTTTGGTTTGATAATGACAAATTTACCTAGATTTCCCTGTCCAAAATTCTATTTAAATTTCTTAATAGAACATATAATTTAAGGATAAGAAAAAGAAATAAATTTGACACTTTAAAATCTGGAATCGGGATAAATAATCTGAAAAAAGTACTAAGTGTGCAAAATTCTATAGTATATAATCAGTTATGCAGGTGAACTGGCATTAAACTTTCCCCACAGAATGACGAAATCCCTATATAAACTGTTATGGAAACAAAGTAAAAATTTTAAAACATTTTCAGCAAAATATCGTTGCAAATCTGTGATGTTAGGATTTCCTTAGTGTAAAAACACTCCCTGTAAGCCATTCAGTAAGGATTGATTTCTGCTATTTATTGCTTTAATCGTCTTAGTGTATAATTATGGGTCTACTTGGATATTTTATTGTTGTCTTTTTCCAGTAAAACCCTGTTAATTGGACTCTGCATTGTGAATGCTATCAGGTTCATGATATTTAATTCCTTTGTGGATGATACAGTTTCCCCGTTACTTGCTTTCAGACTGAATGTTTAGCAACATTTTCTTCCGTGTAACTGGTTACAGGAAAAATTTTACATGAGAGTGAATGGATCAATCAACAATTTAAAAAAATAATCAGAATACAACTCTTGCTAAGTAAAAGTGCGTTGTATCTTTATACAACGTTGTATCTTTATACAAGGGAGAAATGTGATTGGAGCTGCTTCAGAATCCTATGAAAATATACAAGTAATGGTATCTAGCTGGGAAAAGAGCAATCCAAATATAAGTGAATTCTGGAAAGTATAAAATTCCAAGGGAAGGCCTATGTGGGAGTGTAAGGGAACTGTGAAAGAATATGGGACTACTTAAGAAATGGAGCAAAACTGCAGAGTGAAGAGTTGGTGGTGGGCAGGGAGGGAGGGTTAGAGTAGGCTTGAACTTGGCAGACAGGAAAGGAAGAGAGGGGAGAGTAAGCTTGTTGAACGTTGAAGTGGAGGCGCGGCTTTGGGTGCTTAGGCAAGAAACTAGTTTATGGATTTACTGAGTGGGAAACCTACTGAGTGAGACACCACTGTTTTGGGTAGTTTCAGGATAAATACTTCTATGTGCCAAGGAGGAAGGACTGTTTCCAAAATCCTGAGACAGCGTTGGCTGACAGACTTCGAAAAGGCTCTAGAAATGTGACTCATGAATGATGCTATCTACATATACCTATCTGCATACACATGTTTGATAGATGTCATCTGTATACAGCTGCTCCTGTGACATCTGTAACCAGCAAGATCAAGCAGACTTGACCTCTGGACAGCTTTCTGGATGAGTGCACTTCAGCCCAGTGTGGTATTTTGTTAGAGAGGTTAGTGAAGGAGAGGAACTGTAGTCCCAAGGGCTTAGGCTTTGGGAGGGGTGGAGTGGAAGGGAGCACCATTCCCCCTATTCATACCTTGGAGAAATGGAGAAGAAAGTGACTAAGTGGTAGAAATGTCCAGAGAGCTTAATGATTGCCCTGGCCTCCTCAAATCCCAGCATCATTTTACATGTTGCTAAGCCATCCTACATTCCTGTCTCTAACACTTACGGGAAAAATAAGGCCAGTATTGTTGCTCATGAAGATTTTTTTGGGTGGGGAGTTTCTTTTACATAATTCATTCACATTTTTAGCTAAATCCTATAGACAGTTTGCTTGGGATAAATGGGGTTGGATGTTCAGGGAAAGGAGTGATAATTTCCAGTTATGGAAAAAGGGTTTGAGAGTTATTTGGATGTCTTTATCCCATTAGCATACATGACCGTTACTCTGTTTGCCCAGGATCTAAAGAACACCTCTTCACTTATTTTCCATTTACTCCCCAGCCATGCTGACTACTGTATCAGGTCATATACTAAATGAAACAGGAACATGTTGTTATGTGACTCACCCTTCTTGAGTGGTTTTCCCCTGTATTTCAGATTTATAGTGGCATGGTGTGAAGAATTCAGGATTTCCATTCCTGCTTTTCCGTTTCTTGCCAAGCTCATGACCCCTGCCAACTCCATCCTTTCCTTCTGCTGCCTACAATTTTGGTTTGGGTTCTGGACTCTTTGGGAGTTTATAGAACAGAATTCATTTAAACTCTTTTTTTTTTTCCAAATGAGACAAGTATCTTAATTGAGGTCAGACCAGCACGTACTATGACAGAATCTTCCCCTCATCCTCCTGGCACAGGGAGTGAATTCATACAGTAGAAGAATGGTGTGAAACAGTGTATCCACACAGTGTCCATTGGGATAAAGCTAATGCCCAGTTGGAGGCACAACACAGGACTCCTTTGCCCAGCTCTATTGTTCCTCTTGGTCCCAAGCCAGATGGCAACCTGGTGGGTGAGCCACTGGCTCTGGCCTTTCCCCAACCCCCTCAGGTCTAGGATAAAATGCCCAGCTGTCCCTTCCCTTGCAGGATTTACCCTGTGGAAACAGTAAATGCCCTCACTGTTACTTGATATTTTACACACTTGTGTTTAAATTTGTAACTATAGTACTACCAATATGGTTTTATTGGTAATATGAAAGCTTCAAATGCTTGCTAAAATTCAAGAATAGAATCTGTTTAAAACCAGACTAAGTATAAAAAGAGCTTCTGAAGTGAACATGGGAGAGGAATTGGGAAGATTTGAGTTAGACAGAACTAGCGTAGTTCATGTACTATATATAGTTATTTTGATCACTAGAAATACTTCTACTGCGGTTTGCATTAATTAGTTATAGTACCTTTTATCTTTTAGCCACGTTCTGACATCTGTAAGACAGAAATGAACATCTAGCACTCCCTCAAGTGGAACTATATCCACTGCATCTAATGGCACTTATGTTTTTGTGCCTAGATTTTATTATTATATTAAGTATACCTTATCTGAATAATGATTATAGAATTTATAGCTGTTATGATTTGTTTTCAAGTCTCAGATGTAGTCAGAAGTATATGAAGAAATCAAGAAGGAATTCTGAAAAAGAAACGAAGACCTGGTAATTTTATAGAGCTTCATCTGTGTAGATTCTTCACATTGACGGTGACTTTGCTTTCTGTGATTATGATGCATTACTAGTAGCATTCTTAAAATTGCATTTTATTTACTTTGCTCTTTAAAAAATATATATATATTTCTGAAGTAACAGAAAAGTCCAAGAACTTTATTGATAATGTTTCTAAGACATATAAATGTTTCTTAAACCTAAATAACTTCAGTAGGTTGGGGAGAAAACACTTTCCTGCTAGCCCAGACTGGGGTCTCTTCTTTACTACTGGATTTACATTTCTGTCAGAAACAATGCTATAAATAAATGATAGCTGTCCTACAATGCCTCTTACTATAATGTAACTGAAATGCAACTGACATTGTTGATGTCATTGGAAAAGTAATGATTGCCTTGCCTTCCTCATAGGATTTTATGAAATGAGATAGTAGATTCAAAAGTATTTTTAATTTGTTAAGTGATCAGTAAAGAGATGTTATGATTATGATTATTAGTATTATTAGCATTAACTTTTGTACTGTTTTATTATTACCAACATCACCACTATTACTTTTTCTCTGTTGGAATAAAATTTCTTAGACCCGTTTCCTCTGCTTTCTGCTTAATTTACCAGGAAAGGGAAAGGAAATCACACACATAGTTTCATGTATAAATAGGAGATTCTTTTTTTTTTTTTTTTTTTTTTTGGTGCATGAGTGTTTGTCAGAGGATAAAATATAAAGCCAGGCTTGTTAATCAAGGACAGTTGCTTGTGCCAGCTCTGAACTAAAACTGGAGTTGGTTTTAGGGCAGAGCCATGGCAAATGTACACTGAGCACCAGAGCGGCAGGTGTGTCCTCTACAGGGTGGGAGATCATTGTCACTCTTGGCTCCCTGCTTTCTTCTTATCTTCATCCAAGCACCCAGCAGGTTCAGAAAGATAGAATCCAGTTCTCAGGGTGATCGTTCTCAGTAGGAGGAATCAGAAGATAGTTATCATCAGAAGTTGTGAATATAGGTCACAAAAGGCAAGAGGAGGCTTGAAGCTTGAGGTCTTTGAAATATAAATATCCTACAGTAGGAGATTGATTTTTCTTAGATGAATTGCTAGAGTCAGTTTAGATTTTGTTTACATTAGGAACTGATTCTTTTTAGGTTTACTGGTGTATGGGAGCACAGCTAAAATTCTCTAACCAATATTGGAAAACTTATAAAATAAAGAGGAAAGTAACCATCTATAATCTCAACATAGAAAGATAATTACTTGATATTTTTGTATTTGATTTTAATGATGAATAATATGCTATGTGTTATTTTGATGAAGATACTATGTCTTCCACTACTACTATATAACTGTTATTGTTGTTATCATTATCATCATCAAGTATTTATTAACTTCTTGCTATGAGCAAGGCAAGTTCCCCAAAGAGTGGAGAAGATAGATAAATGGAAGACATAAGATAAGGAGATAATTTTCTATTTAGGACTGAACATATGTCTGGGAAAAATAAAATTATAGTGTGTGATGTATTCATTCAACAAATGATTATTGAGCTTCTTTATGTGCCCGACACTGTACTCAGCACTTGAGAAATATGTTGAATAAGATGAGGTGATAGACAAACAAATAAGAATTTTAATAAATTGTAAAATGTGAATTGTTAGTGAAGTGCCAGAGACAAGTGCTATAGGAATATATTGTATTAAAAGATATAGTGAATAACATTGGATGGTGTTGGAAATCAGAATAAAAACATTCTTTTAAGTCTTATTTCTTATGATGACCTTCAATGAAAGCCTAAGGCATTACTTAAAATAGTTAATAAATGCATTCTGGTAACAGTGGAAAAAATATAATTCAGGTACATTATATTTAGTTCTAGAAGAACACAGGATAGATCTTGTGAAAATTGGTTAATTTTTAAATTTGGTTAATTAAGGATGGGCTTTAATTTCTCTCTGGTATTAATTGTCTTAATATTTGCTTTTGTCAGGAGTTTAATGTTAACATTTGACAAGTGCATGAAGTGCTGATGTTCTGTGGTGTGGTTTGAAGAGAAGACCACTTTTTTTATATTCTAGGTTGGCAGGTGTTAAGGTTAGTATTCCATTAAGAAATCTAGGAAATCTGATATGCGGTTTTTTTGTTTGTTTGTTTTTCACCTAGGAAATGGATGTTTTCACCTCTTCAGTGAAGGAATTTGAATGAAAGAGAAAAAGCTTAGGTCCATTATATCTTGGATATTTTTGTCTTTACCTGCCATAAAACTTGTTACAGAATAGGATTTTATATCTGATTATTGCATCTTAAATCAACTTGATTTATTTTATTTTCTTTATATCAGATGAAGGAAATGAGAACTCACTTGCTATACCTTATTTGAGTTGTTCTGTTCCAGAGTGAAAAATACCAAGAGAGCTGTGGAATTTCTCTCCCTGGAGATCTTTAAGAAAAGATGTTCAGACACTTAACTGCCTGAAATTGGTTGTGCAGAGTTTTGAGTGTCCTACTTTAAAAAAACAAGATGTTTAAAAATCCAGACTTAGAAAATTGATATTATTAAGGATGATTCTTCTCTTCCTAATCCTAGTTATTTTAGTTTTCCTGTGATTTTATTTGGTAATAAACAAGTACTTATATCAGTATTTGACTTATGAATATTGCTTACATAATGTCTTAATTTGTATTTATGAAGCATTTGTCAGTTTTCAAAACACTTTTACATTATGTCATTTGAGCCCTAGTGGTCTTATAAAGTAGTCAAGAATGGTATGATTATCTTCATTTTGCCAATGAGGGATCAGAGGGTGAGAGGTTATGAGACTTGCTTGTGGCTGTGAGATATTAAATGGTGGAGTTTGGCACAGGCCTTTTGATAGCAAACTCTTTGATCTTTTTTAGTATCTATGAGCTCCTGATTTTTTTCGTACATGAATATTTGTTCTCTTTTAAGTCAAAATCTGATCAGTGCAGATACTGGAGAACTGGAAGGTATCTCTGGGTCATTGATTTCACCTTTCTGCAGGCTGAGTTCCTGCTGGGGGAAGGGAAATATGTTTAGGGTTCTCCCCAAGTCATTATTTTATCAATTGCCACTTTTCTTACCACTGCAGTGTTGTAGATGGTAATTGGGAGTTCTCAGATCTGTTCATAAAAATAATTTTACTTTTAAAATCATTAAATAGATATTGAAATTAACTTTCTTCTCCTAAAATAATATAGTTTGATATTTAAAAATAGTTGTTTCTAGGAAACAGAGGACACGTTCATCAGTGTACTAAGGTTAAGTACTTTCACATAACCACATTAGCTATATACAATATCCACTTCTCTCGAGCATTGATAAATTAGGCTGTGCACCTAAGAGAACCAAAATAAAATCAGTTCATTAACTACTGAGTCCTTACATTGGAGCCACAGTTTATATAGATTATTTTCAAGTTAACAGAACCAAATGTGTACAGCAGATAAAATCTCTAGGAAGAAAAAGAGGATGTATTATTGAGGGTTATGAGGTTAGTCTTCATGTATTGAGATAATTTTATCTTATAGTTCTGGTTTAGGAAGTTTCCTCCGCCTCCCTCCCCCCTCCCCCCGCCCCTTTCCTGAACATTTACTATTGCCTACATAGTGACTATAGAGAATTTGCAAATGTCATAAAAAGACAAAGAAGAAAATACTTCTTTATAACCTTTCTGAGAGCATTTTTGATGAGACAAGATGAAGTCATTTTTGAGGGAAGTATAGCACCAGAATGACTGACAAACTTCAGGGACATGCAGAGAATAGCTGGGAGTAGGAGAGTATGCAATGGGGGATAGTTATAGCTGAGTTTAATTAGCTAAATTATGGTGGACCGTGAATTTCAGCATAAGATTTGTTGTTCTCAAAGCAAAGGACTCAGAGCTCTTCTAGCCCAGGACTCATGTTCTCAAGATAAGGAAACCGAATTGAGTTATTCAGATTGGTGGAGGAATTGGAGCTAGAATCCAGGCTTTTTGATGATTGTGATAATGTTGCTTCTATTGTGAATTCTCATGTTGCCATTGTTGGTTCTGGGACAGATGACAGAAAATAAAAGTAGTGCTTTTCTAAGAGTAAATTTTTATAGTCTTAGAAAAAGGATTAGAAGCGGGGTGGGGGGACATTATGTGAAATAGGAAAACCAGTTAAACTTATTTTGATAATCCAGGTATGAAGTGATACAGAGTGAAAGAGATGGAGGAATCAGTAACGACTAGAGTTTCAAACTGGGTGATAAGGAGAAAGGAAGTGCCATTAAAATAAATGAGTAAATTTGGAGAGTAAACTTGTTTTGTGGGGAAGATCAGGTTTAGTTTTGAATAAATTGGGACATCCAAGAGAAATGTTTTTAGACAAGAATATGGGGCTGATATTACAGATATTAAATTGTACTTTGCAGATAATGAGGATTGACTAGTAGGATAACATGTAATATACGACTAATCTCTTCACACAATGCAACTGAGGGCAGTTTAATTTTGGGAAAACTTGTTTCAAGAAAAAATAACTTACCTATTACATGTGTCACCGAATGAAACATCTGGTTAATTAACTTGTATGGGCAAACTCACCTTAAAAAGACTTTTACTGGCCCTATTGTGTGATTGTATGATGCTTCTTTTTCTCAATTAAAGTATTAGTTGCTTGTGCAACCACATATAAAACCCGTGTGTTACAGAAAATGGCGTTTCCCTCAGCCATTGCCAGGGGCTTTTAGTTTATAATGTGACTACATGTGATTGTAATTTAGTTTGACATGTTAACTAATTTCATTCGGGCAATGCGTTTGCCTAGTTATCCATCATCTGTTAATTTTAAACTTATGTGTATGGGTGAAACCAAAGATAACAGCTTTGACGTTTCTAAGAGATGTGATGAACCTGAGCTCTTAATATCTATATGGTCCATAAAATTTTAAAGAGGGGCCGTTGTCTTTACCTTCTCTTTGTGAATTTCTAAAACTTTTAAACATATTTATTAACTTTATTAGCTACTGACCAGTTTATTTAAATTCTTGGTCCTAGATGTGTTCCCATAACTTGTGTTCCTGCATTTATCACACTACATTGTCATCATCTGCCTAAGTTTGAATCCAGGCTTCACCGTGCTTAGTAGCTGTTTGAATTTCTAGTTTTTCAGATTATTCATGTTTCAATTTTCTCATCTCAAGATAGAATAGTATAGTATGTCTATTTAACTCATGGGCTTGTTGTGAGAATTAAATTATTAAATGTGTCAAGCACTTTAGAAAGAGCCTGGCACATAGCAAGCACTCAGATATTAGCTACTGTTAGTGATCTATTTCACTCACTCTCCTGTTCATGGTTCATCCTTGTATGGACCTAGAACAGTGTCTGCTTTCAGTAAAAAATTTAAGGACTAATTGAATAAGGAAGGGGGCAGAGGAAGAAGGTGTACCATAGGGTTCAAACAGGAAGAGGCCAGCTCTTATGTTTCTTACAAGTACTATTTTCATTCTTGCTCAGCTCCATTGTAGGTGAAAACTTCTTTTTCCTTAGTCACTAAGGTTTAGTGTCACTGATCCCAATAAGGTGTTGTAATAAAAATAGTTTGGTTTAATCGAAGTTCAGAGTGGCTAATCGTTGTCCAGTGGCTTTTACACTTAAAACAATGTGCAATCAAACATCACTCTTGTAGCTAGTATTTTTGTTGTTATCATAAAGTGAAGGACAGGGCAGGCTAGATAATTTGCAGGACCCAGAGTAAAATGGAAAGGTAGGAGGGGTCTAGCTTGGGTGGGGAAGTAAATTTCTCTTTCCCAAGAGCTGCCACCCTAAACTGCAGATGGTCGACCTCCAGGTGGTCATGCCCAGATTTGCTTGGTACCTGGATTGGGGGTGGGCAAAAGAACTCCACTCAGTCACCCACATAATGTACTGTGATGCTACCATCTCCTTTCTGCAGTTCAGTTATTATAACCCGGTTCCTGGCCCTGGAGGGGAGATGATGGAAGGTGGGCCTGCATGTGAACCAAGGTCGTAAGCCAAACTTTATCATCTCATTGGACTTCATGAATGAAACACAAATTTGAAGATGTTATTAAGAATTTCAAGAATGTTACCTTTTTTTTCCCTATTATTATCTGTTCACATAGATGTGCTCAACTTAATGGTTTTGGACAACATGGTGCTTTAACTATTTTTGCCATAATTTTGCTACAAGATAGATATTATTTTTATTTTACATCCTTGGAAACTGAGGCTCCAAGTGGTTGATAAGAATCTTTTCCAAAGCCATGCAGTAAGTGACAAAGGTGAGATGTAAACTTGGCTTTAAGACTTTTTTAGTCACTAGCCTATACTGTTTCCACTGGCTCTAATGAAAATTTTGGTTTCAAATCTACATGACACGTAGGTGTCAGTTTTCTGGTAACAGCTTTGTGCCTCAAGAACTTCCCATTTAGTGAATTAACGTGGGTATTTCTAAGTGTTCTGTAGCTTTTAAGTTCTATAAAAGTTTTAATCCTTAATAACTATCTAGTCCTTTATGCAGTAAGATTGTGTATCTACCAGTTTGTTTTTTTCCCTAGTCTTTCGTTCACAAGATTTCTTTCTCTGAGCATGATTTCCAGCCAAGCCACAACTCTATCTACTGTCATCTTAGAGTAGTTTCTGTTGGTTAGTGTTCTGTGTATTGATGAGTCCCTGTGTGTGTCAGAGAACATAAGAAGAAAAAAATGAAGGACTCTCCAAAGGAAACTAACATCACTTTTTAAAAGCTCATTAAAAAACATCTAAAGTGACCACAAGGGACTTTTAGAGTCTTTTTTGAAAAGCTTTGTTTACTAGCCTTCTGTTCAGGGGACTCAATGATTGAGACTGCAGTCAGAGAGACTGCCTCTGCTCTGTGACCTTGGGACTTTTGGCATGTTTCATAATCTCTTTAAGCCTCAGCATCTTTTCCTGTAAAACGGGAGTAATACTAATACTTCCTCCCAGGTTATTTTAAGATCACATGAACAAAGATAATATACTGTGTTTAGTATAGCACATAAAGTGCTATCAGTAAGTGTGAGGATTCTAAATTGAAGGCTGGGCTGGGAATAATAACCCAGGGATATAGTCTGTGCTGAATTAGAGACATCTGCAATAGGTGTGCCCTCCTTGTACTAAGGTTTACTGATAAGACCACAATGAATGTCTCTTGAGGTGTTATTCCTAGGTTTGGTAGACTGAGCTTCATCATAAATGTTTAACCAAGGAGTACTTAATGATTTGATCCAGAAGTCCTTGGAATAAAGTGTATATACTTATATGTGAATTCAACAAGCATTTATTGAGCACCTGATGGTGGGAGGCATTATGCAGGTGCTGTTGACAAAAAAGAGGATGTCTGCTTCTGTCTTTTTGGAGCTCATATTCCAACTATGGATAAATATATCGATACAACTTGATATGCTTTAAGTTACATGCACAATGCTCTAAGCAATTCAGTAAGTTAGATGGAAGCCATTTTTTGCTGATACTTTAGGGTAAGAAGTTTCTTATAAGTAGAAGCATTATCAGTAAATATGACAAATTATTTTGATAGTTTTTAGTGCAATTGATTCTTAACAAACATATTTAAAATGTAACTTGACTTTGGCTATTTAACTGAAAGCCTCCCTTTTTAAAACTTTTCAAACATTTTTATTTATCCCAAATCTTCACAACTTATGTAAATAGAAGTTTTAGGTAAATTCTTGTCCTGCTGATTGCAGAAAGACACTCATACCTTCAGTGTATAAAAGACTTTCTTAGCCCAACAGAGTGAATATGTTTTATAAATGAACATTTACACTCATGGGAAATATTGTTGGGATTTGGGGAGGAGTAAGTTTAGTAATAGCTAGCATAACAATAATATTAACTAGCAGAATAGATGTTGACAATTAAGAAAGTCAGCTACATTGTATTAAATACTATCTAACAGGAGCAATGCTAGGAAATATATATACTTCTTTAGTATCATATAAAAGACTAAAATATATTGAATACATTGTGTATATAATAATTCAAACTAATATATCACAGCATGGAGAAATTATTTTCCTCACTTTACAGATGAAGAAACTTGAACTTGCTTGAGATCATATAAAACTACTATGTAATAGAACCAAAAGTGAACTTCAGAGCCTTTGTTCTTTTTACCTTTTTATGTTGAATACAACTATATCTTAACGGAATTCATCATACAATAAATTACAAAGGCATATCCAAACTTGAAGAAGTTGAGTCAAAATCTGTGCTACCATTCTAGCTCATGAGTCTTTCTAGTGCCAGTTGAGGTGAACAGAAACTTTAGCAGGAAAAATATCTAAAGTCTGGCTGTTTTCTTATATTCGTAAACAGTCATTACTTTTCCATTTTCAAAGAAATTGTTTTCAGTGTACTAGCAGTACTTAATAAAGGAATCAGCCATTACCTAAAAACAAAACATGAAATTTTAGGTAAGCAATGAAAGGGAATGTCTACTAGTTGAGACTTAGTATTATTATTTAGTCAAATTTTTTTTCCTATAACAACATGTAGTTAAATTTAAATTGTTCTTAAAAATACTTCTATTATAACACTTGGTGTACTATTTTTTGATGTACTATATTTTTCAGGTTAAAAATTGTGGAAAATTTCAAATATGCCAAGTAGACAGAATAATACAGTGAATCTTCATGTAGCCATCAGTTCATGTAGCTTCAACAGTTATTAACTCTTGGCTAATCTTGTTTCATTTGTCTCCCTATTTTCTTCTCTCTAGTGAAGCAGAACAGATCTGAGAGGTACCATTTAATTTGTAAATATTTTAGTATGTTATTCTAAAAGATAAAAATACTTTAAAAAAGATATAACCATAATTTAATCATACTGAAATTAAAAGTTAATAATTTTTTAAAGTAATAAACTTTTCAGTTAATGTTCAATTAAATGTTCAGTTAATGTTCATTTAGTTTGAATCAGGGTCTAGATAATCCCCTTTCTGACTGGTTAATATGTATTTTAACATCTCTTTTAACATATAATATCACCCTCCATTTTTTTTTTCTCCTTGTAACTTGTTTGTTGAAGAAACTGGATTATTTGCCTTGTAGAATGACTGTCCCACAGCTAGATATTGTTGGCTATATCTCTGTGGTGTTGTTTAAAATGTTCTGTCCTGTGTATTTTTATATAGTGGTTGAAAGCTCTAGAGGCCTAATCGAATTCAGGTTCTTATTCCTTCTTCATTACTCCCTTCTTTCCCTTCCCTTCCCTTCCTTTCCCTCCTCCTCCCCCCCTACCTCCCTCCTCCCTCCTCCTCCTTCCTTCCTTCCTTCTCCTTCCTTCCTTCTTCCTTCCTTCCTTCCTTCCTTCCTTCCTTTTCTTTCTTTTCCTCCCTTCACCCTCTCCATCCTTCTCATTTCCTACTATATGAATGGTATTTCTTTTCTCTCGGGAGACATGTAATATATGGTTGTCTTTGTTTGATGTTAGCAGCTGTTATGTCTAGATACTTTTAACTCATTGGGAGTTGCAAAGTATGATATTTTAATTGTAATTGTATCTCAAGTTATTATCTGGACTATTTCTATAAAAAAAAAACAAAAAAAAAAACTTCCCCTAACCTACTATTTGTTTAGCTAATTGTACAGTTTGTATAAAAAAGTTTTGATAAATGATTGATTCTCAGTTTCTAAGTTTATAATGGTATAAATAATTAGAGAAGTTTTGACACATTCAGGAAAAGCACCTGGAAAATACAGAATAGTTATAGAACCAAATACTAAACATGTATTGATAAATTAACAAAAATGGAAGATAACTGTTTTTGAAGGAATATGGAACAGTTTTAATAATAATAGCTTTTAAAAAAAAATCAATATGTGATGCTTTGAGAAGCACACCTTCTATCACAGCTGTTCTCAACCTTTTTGGCACCAGGGACTGGTGCTCCTATGAGAATCTAATGCCTGGTGATCTGAGGTGGAGCTGAGGTGGTGAAGCTAGTGCTGGGGAGCGACTGCAAATATAGATGAAGCTTCTTTCGCTTGCTTTCTGCTGTGTGGCCCAGTTCCTGACAGGCTGCAGACCGGTACTGGTTCTTGGCCCAGGGGATGGGGACCCTTGTTTAAGATGGTAACATTATTAGGCATTTAGTTAATCCTTAGATATACAAAATTATATCTGCATAATCTGAAGCCAGGTTTCCTATATTAGAATTTTGGTTCTTCACTTATCAGTGTAACTTTCGCAAGTTACTTATTTAATGTCTCTGTGCCTCAGTTTTCTCATCTTTAAATCAGGAACCTCCCTTATAGAGTTTTTGAGGATTGAATGAGTTCATACACGTTAGACTCTTACAGAAGAGCTTGAAACATAATAAACTCTCAATAAATATTGACTCTTGTCATTTTTCTTTGCTCTTATAGTAGAAAGAAGGAGGGAGGAAACTTCTGATGTTTGTTTTTATCCATGTCACAGAGCATTTGATATATTTATTTCTCATCCATTTCATGCATTTCAGACTTCTTAAAGTCACATTTTTGTAGCACTTACTGAATTAAAGAACTAGGCATTGCACATCAACAATTAGTAATGTCATAATAAAAGAGACAACCAAGTATTATAAATCTCTTGCTTTTATCTCTGTTATACAACTAAATAGTATTAAAATTTATTTAGATATATGATGGTGTTTTTTATTGAATTGTGAGTTTTTGAGGGGAGAGACTATACTGTGGTATCTAATATAGTGCTTGGTATTAGTTATGAGACTTAAGCCCCTAATATTTGCTCCATTAACTATATTAATATCTTATCTGTCAGGTTTGCCTAGTAATATGCTTTTCAAATTCATAAACAAGTGAATTTCCTAGCCATCTACTATATGAGTTAAAAAGTATAATCCTTTAAACATTAGGATTTTTAAAAATTTACTTTTAAATTGTTATAATGGTAATTTTTCTTATAAGCATTAAGCACTTTCCAGCCTTCTTAAACAGAATATAATCAATCACTGTGCATACTATTTATTTGGGTTGTAGTATAGTATATCATTGGAGGCTTTTGATATAGTCATGGTTATTTGGTTCTGTATCAGATATTTCTAGGATGGCTTATATATATTTTTTAAACCTTATGTCATTTTTCTCTTGTTATTATAACTTAACAATTTCTTTCTGCTGGTCTTTTTTTCTGCTACCTCTGTTAGCCCTAGCTCCCCAAATTCAAATTTAATGCTTCTGACCAGTGCTTCTAACCAGCTGTGAATTGATTTGATTACCAACTTCATTAGAACTTTTTAAAAAATGAGATTAAAAAAGATCTAAACTGAGCTTGAAGGCATCTTGTCAGAGTAAAATACAGAAGTGTAGCACATAGACTATGTGGCATCTATTTAGCCATACAACTTTTTAATTTACTTTACGACATTGCTAGGTTGAGGTGTGACCTTTAGGCAAGTGAGATTTTATTATATTTGAATCTAAACAGAAAATGAAAGGCTGATATTCAATGTTCTGTACTGTTAGCTTCTAGAGTTGGGATTCAAATTCAGAACTCCTATACTCCAAAGTCAATTTTCATTGCTGTTAGACTCATGTGACAAAGAAGTCAGTACTGTTAATTATTATAGCTTTAAAAAATTATATGGTATTAGTGATAGTTTTTGATTTAAAACACAAACCCTTTGTCCATGTTATTGGTATTTTCCTCGATCTTAGCTTTAAAATTTTTTTCCACGCATATAGATCTTTCAGATACTTAATGGATATATTCAAAATGTGTTTTATGACATTGTAAGTTACACATATATAGGTCATTCAATAACATGTACTTTTAATATGGGTCTATATTTTAAATACCTTGGTTACTATGTTTATTTTTAGGCCTTGAGCTGAACGTACAAGTCCAACTACATATAAGAAATAATTGAATATGCCTATTCAATTTACAAATTATAAAATGCCAGAAAAATTTTAAAAGATGCCAAATAAAGTTACTTCGAGGGAATTGGGGTTAGACATGGATTCACATCCTCGTTTAAGTCTTAGAATCTTAGTTTGTTCAAAACTTTCAGTTTTGCAATGATTAAATCAGATAGTATGTTAACATTCCTATCACAATATTTGATCTGTTATGATCTCCTTCCTCTTTATCATTTTGATTCATATAATTTTGAATCTAGATTAAAAAAGAACAAAAATCTAAGAGAAGTGCATTTATCAAGCGAAAACAACTATTGCTTTCATACTGTGCTTCAAAATGAATGATATTTTACTTCTATTCATTTATTTATATTGCAGGTCACCTGTAATACGGCTCTCATTGGACTGGAGTGGAAACATAAGGATTAGAGAATATTTTCATTTTTGAGGTGAGTACATTTGTAGAAAAATTAGTGTATTTAAAGCAGTCTGCCGTTTTCTTAGGGAACTTCATCATTTGTATGTACTCAGAGAAATATTACAATTATCTATGAAATGCTATTAGTGTGAAGTGGTGACGAGAACCCTGGCTATCAGGCATGTCCCCCGCAACACCTGGCTCTGCTGCAGGTGCCCTCAGGGTTTCAGCCCTGGTTACTTGACTTCTTTGTGTCACTTTGTTTATTTAAAAAATGGGATTGATAGGGCTTTTGGCTCTGCTTACCTTCTAGATTACAAGTTGTAAGAATAAATTGAGATCTTGGATATGAAAGTTTTTATTAAGAAACATGTAAGGTAAAGGTATTAATATTGTGAACTGTCACAGGGAATTAAATGGGACTCAACAATTACATGCAGAGAATCTTTTTCAGTATGAAAGTTGTGGATGTAATTGTAGCCTAATGCCACCGGGTTATCTTGTATTTTTTTCTGAAAAAATTGGCAAGCACAAAAGAAAGAGGAAACGTACTAGGAAGAAGTGGTGGAGGAAAGCAAATGAAAGAAAACCAATTAGATGGTCTCAAAGCAGTGGAGTTTCTAGAACTACAAATTACTTATTAGGAAATTTTTGAAGGAATTATTAATCTAAGGATTATTAAAAATGTAGTTTTCATTAAAAACCTGTTTATTATTTTCAGTATTTTTACATTCAAAATTTTACATTCTTGCCGTGGGAAACAAAATCTAGTTCTGATTTTTCCCTATTCTAGAGTTTTACCCATTCATCTGGGTACTATGGTGTACATGGTATGAAGCTTAGTAAAACTGAATTAGTGTTTCTTCTAACTCTAGTTTTTCTTCATTTGCTTGGCTGGTTGGTTGGTTTTCTTTTTAACTTTTATTATTTCTCTTGTTCTTCAACTCACCAAGTACATATCATCAGTTTATCTCTGTTTGGGCTGAGATTTTTTTTCTTTTTCTTTTTTACATATTCTCTTACTCTTGGTCTCTCAGACTGTATACATAGGCTTTTTACAGGTGCCAGGGTAGTATTTAGCAAATACGATTCCTATATGTATTTCCAGTAATTATATTTTGAGAGTATTTACCTATACCTTGAAAGAGAAATACTGGTTAGATGGTAGTAAAATTACTATTTTTATGTTCATACCCTTGGTTAGGTATTTTCTGATTCTAGTGTGGTGGTCATTACTCTGTAGCTAGATGATTTGGTCATCTTTTGTCTAATGTTGCAGCTACTGACAATCTCTGTGTCTTAGGTCTAGAGGAAATTATTATATTTTCCTTGCACAATTTATTCATTCATTATTCAGTTCCCTGCTAAGTGGCTGAGGGGGTTGTGTTCAAGGCCTTTCACAATGATTAGTGACCTGTCCTTTAATCTTCAGAGCTAGCTCAGTTTTAATTCTTTGGCAGCTACTTTAACCTCTAATTTATTGCTTGTCTGAGTCATCTGGCAACTACTTCTGTGTTCTCTTTATACGATTGCAAATTTATTATTCTTTGTATCTTTAAGTAATATCGCGTCTTACTTAGTAATCAATTGGCCTATTTAGTTTCACTTATAAGTTATTTCTTTGGTTTCCCAAAAAATAATTGACCAGTCTCCCCCAAAAAAACATAATTGTAAGAGGCTTTACCATTTAAAAAAAAAAAAAAAAACTAAGTATAAGAGGTAGCAGAAAGGCCTCGGTTTGTTATCTTCATCATCTAATTATAAAATTTTGGACATATATCTTCCCTGAGCCACAGACTTCATAGTTATAAAATAGATATAGTGTTACGTATATCAGAATTGTTAGGATTAAATGAGATAGCATATAGAAGGTGCTTAGTAGAGTTTGGAGCACAAATATAGGAAGTCTTGGAATAACATGGATTTTTTAGTGTCACTTCGTTATAACATCGATGAGATGTCGTAGGAACGTTACTCTTGTTTATATCAATTAGCCTGTGGTAAAATTGGTTTCATTATACGTTGTTTCACTTAAAGTCACAGAACCTATCAGTAATGTTAAGTGGAGACTTACTGTACATGCTTAGGTAATTATTGTTATTGCCGATTTCTCCTCCACCGTGTTGTCATTGTTATCATGATTATATGGTAAAGCTCAAAGGGACTTTTGTACAGGTGAGCTCAAAACAGAATGGAGTATTGATAAAAGTCCTTTATTATTTCAGTAGATCACCTTAAGAAATTTTGTATAGTTAAGAGTTCTTTGACATACCATTTATTTTGTTAATATGAGAAGGTCCAGGCTTAGAGATGGATCAACAAATTGGACTGAGATTACCACAGACTTATGAAAATGGGTTAATTGGTCACTAATGCGTGTTTCTGGGAATAGTGTTAGAGTTTTATGAAATATACAGTTTAACTTCAGACTTAACTGCTCTCAGAAGTAGGCAATTATTTAAATTCTTTACTTTTGCAAAAGCAGCATAAAGTTATTAACCACTTTTTTAAAAAATTCTTATTTTTTCAGTGTGTGTTTCCTTTTTATGGATATAATGAAAAAGTTCTACCATGAAATCTGATTGTAAAGAACATACATATATAGTGATTAATCATCCAGCTTCCTTTAGCCTACACACAGACATACTTTATTTTCTGTCTTTCATTTCAGAGTATGAGTGTACAGCTGTAGGGGTTAGATAATAGCACATCCAATGGCTTCTTGCTGTCATTTTGGGGATGATTGAAACTACTGATGCTTACGTAAAACTGAATGAAATCTTTTTAAGCATGAATACTAGGAAAATGTTTCTATTCAGAAAACACCCTAGCACTTTGAATCTTTAGCTTGAAGTTCACATGAGGTAAAAAAGTCCTGAGTGAGTGAAGCATTTGAAATGGTGGAAAACTTATTTAAAATTTTTATATTCTGAATTTAACTCTCAGAAAACTTTGAAGGGAGAACAAACATTTCCAAGAATGCAGGATTCTGTATAAGGGATTTGATTAAATCAGTGGAACACTTGGCTAACAGTTGCCTAGAACATTTTGATTATTCTATCCCAAAAGGATGTATTTCCATATCATATAAAGACATGCCTTTAAGATATTGTAAGAGATATGGCTGACTGACCTTTTTGCCTGAGCTTTTTTTGCCTGCATTTTCTGAAATGAATAAATGGAATTTTTAAATGTCAAATGGAAGCTAGTCTTTTGTGAATCCATTTTTAAAGCAATGGTCAACATTTAATCTTTTGTGTTATTGGAGATTTTTTATTTATGTTATAGATAAGAGAGGTCATGTAGTTCATCTCTCTCTCTTTTTAGTTTATGGGAGGTACAATTATTTTTTAGGAGCGGTGAAGGGGAAAATGGGGTTGTATTACAATTTGAAAGCATGGTTATTATGGGGATTATGTTATAGCAGCAGTCTCCAACCTTTTTGGCACCACTGACCGGTGTTCCTGTGAGAATCTAATGCCTAGCAATCTGAGGTAGATAGAGCTGAGGCGGTGATGCTAGTGCTGGGGAGCCGGTGCCAAAACAGATGAAGCTTTGCTCTTGCCCTCCGCTCACCTCCTGCTGTGCAGCCTGGTTTGTCACAGGCAATGGACCAGTACTGGCCCATGGCCCAGGGGTTGGGGACCCCTGTGTCATAAAACCAATAAGAAATGAAGCATTGATGAGCAACAGTCCAAAACCAACTAATACTGGTATAAATTTATGGTGTGCCTAACTGTCAAGTTTGTAACTCTTGTTTAGTAACTGAGGAAAGAAATATAAATAAGGTTGAGTAGTAGAAGGCTAAAGTAAAGATAATGTCCCTGCCCTCAAAAGTTCATAGTTTCATTTTCAATTTAGAACTACTTGCTGTAAAGCCCCTTAGTTTCTAACCTCCCTGTAGACACGAGCAATCTAGTTCCAATATGTCTTATTGAATCTTTATTTTCTAGATCATCTTCAAGTACCCAGCTCAGTGATTGAAATACATATTGGTTAAATTAAGCTGGCAGTATGAGTCAAGTGCTAAAGGGAAAGGCAGAGCTTTTAGTTTTTATTTTTTATAGCGATTAACAGCATCCAACATATCTTACCTTTAAAGGAATTATGTTAGTCTTCTCTTCAGAAACCATATAAGCAAGAAAAGAATATAGAGTAAAATATTTAAAATGTGAGAAAATCAGAACCCAAACCACCAACCTAGAATTCTGTGTCCAGCATAATTATCCTTCAAAATCGAAGGAGAAATAAAGACTTTCTTAGATAAAACAACAGCACAACTGGGAATTTGTCACCTGTATACTTACCTTGAAGGAAATGTTAAAAGAAATATGATTTGTAAATATTCTAGTCTCTGACTTTTTATTTTCTTAGTTTTGTCTTTTAGCACATTTTTATTAGCTTGAATATTTTGCTACCAAAGCTTGATATCAAAATATATTGTGCTTCAAAAATCTTTGAAAATAATACCTCTGAAATGGTCATTTTCATTAAGCTTATTCATAATCTTAGATATGTATTGTTCTTTTGTATTCAAAATAAGTCACAAAGCATAAACATGGGTTTGTATTTTCATGTGCTCTTCTCAAATAGATACAGTTATGTTAGGAGTAATGCCTGACCTTTCGAATTCAATTACTGACTCAGCACCCAGTAGAATGTTCCTGATTATTGTTGCTGTGTTTTCGTAACAGCCTCTAAAGTTCTTTGGAGGAACAGATTACCTTTCCATGCATCAGGAATCAATTTATTAAAAGGTTCATCACTGTAGTTGCTTTACACTTCATCTCTTGGACTGTTATTAGTTTGGCACAGGACACTGTGTAAATTATATACATACACACACCCTCAAATCACTCCTTGGTTTGATAATGGAATCTATGAATTGGTTTCTCTGTCTGTTTTGAGTTATTGCCATGGTAATGAATAGTCTGCTTAGTTTTATGGTTGGCATGATTCTTCCGGGTTAGTTCACTTGTGTTTTCTTATTACCAGTTGCCTACACTGTGGGTTAATTTTTCCATCCAGTTAAATTTCCATCACTAAAAAGCAAGTAGTTAGAATGCAAAACTGGTGATTTAGTAGAATTAGCTACATCAATGCTTTTAATCTGTTGATTATTTCCTTTCAGTGCTAACTAACATGAGCTTACTCATTTTATATAGCTTTAAACATTTCTATTGCAAACAGAACTGGTGAGGAATTATTATTCTGTGCTCAGCTGTAAATTTTTCATCATTTGTTGAAGCATTATGGCAGAGGGAGAAGAAAATTAACAAAAGCTTGATAAGGTAAATTAGACATTCATTTTTTATTTTAATGAGTCAACATTTCAAATACTTTGCTTTACTTACTGTATTTATATAAGCTGTGGCAGTGGGCTATCTGAAAGTCAAACCTGTAGGTACCTACGAACATTAAAAGAAATGTTAAGGTGTTTCAAATATAACACAAGAATTAAGAGGGATGAGCAAAAGCAAAACAGTGAATTTGTGGTAATAAAATGAGTTGTTGATTTGGAGATATATACTATATGCCAAGTGATCAAACTGAATATATGATAGTTTCCTACTTGGGATCAATACTCCTATAGCAAACCCCACTGTCAAAAGTCCTAGATGTTTAGAAATTACACCAGCCAGGAAAACAGAACCTCAGATGCCATAGGCGTTGTGAGAAATTCTCAACAGTGGTTACTAGTGCATAACTCAGATTTTACCAAACAAAATAATAATATTTTCTGAATGGAATGATGATTTAAGAGAGCTAGTGAATTTTAAACCCTGAAGTACCACTTACTGAATTAGTCATTCTTATCTATTTAATAATTTAAACTTAAGGAGTCATATGCAACAAAGTTTAAATTAGTTTAATTCTGGTTATGATATATCTTCTCTAACTCATAACTCTTAGTAGTCAAGATTGTTTTACATTTAATTAGTCTGAATTAAAGAGATTTTTCTTTTTTACTTCTACATCATTAATAAAATTATAATAATAATTATTTCTGCTTGTAGGATGACTATATATTTTCATTTATACCTAATATAGTACACACTACATTGTAGGCACTCAATAAATTTTTATGTATCATTCTTTCAGGAGGCAAAGGAGGGGGTCAGATAAACTAATCACCAACTTACATTAAATAAAAAAAAGGTAAAGCTATAGAATGTCACTTCAAAACCTGCTTCTTATTGCTATCTCACTATTTTGAGGAAAGCCCATAGTATCACTCATGCTTCCAGGAAGAAAGCATTCTGTAAGTATCTATGTTGGCATGTATATCTCTTCACTGTTTGCTGTCACTTCGTGGATGTCAGGCTTTTGACAAAACCCAGCACTTCCCTCTTTACCATTTTTCACAAATCTACGTAGCATGCATTACTATAGAACTTTTGTCCTAGTGCTTTTACTTGGACTTTGTATTTGAATTCTACGAATTCAGCGCTGCCTTCTCCAAGTGATTTTTTAAAAGATTTTCTTCCCTGCCGACAATAGGGACTGAATTTTATAACCCACAGATGAATACGAAATTCTCAGCCACATCCCCAAATCCCATCACTCTATCATCCTTGACGATAATCATCTTTCTTGTTTCTTGCTGTTTTTCTGCTTGTATTTTTTGTTCTTCAGCTTGTCCTTCTTATAAAAGAAACATCTAATCCTTTTGCTTTATCAGGCCCTTTAATTTTTGTTGTGAAGTCATCATCAGATACCAGCTCTCACAAAGACTTTGTAACTTTACCGGAAGAGAAGTGGTAGTTTGCTTCCTGAAACCTTTCTGTTAATTCAGTTTTTATCACTGACTCCTCACCAGCCATCATTTAAAATCTTCTGATCATTCATTTATACTTAAATATAATTTCATTAGATTTATGCCATGTTCAGTGTTTATACATATACCTGCGTTGCTTGTATGCATGTAGTATGTGTATCTATAATACAGATTAACCTAAAGGGCAAATTCTGTGTCTTATTTATAAATCAGTCAACATACTCATGTGAGACATATTTCAACAAATGCTTAAGACACAATAAATTTGTAATAAATGCTTATTTATTGACAGAGCTTATAAATTTTTAAAATTCATGTTTTTCCTCATTTATATTATTTTCATCATCCATCTCTCTGTTCGTTGATGATATAGGTCACTGAACATGACGTAAGTGCAGTAAACTGGGGGAAACAGAGTGAGGCCTGTTTGTTCAGATTCTTCTCAGTGTTACTTGTCTTCAGAGACAAGGATCCTCCTTTCCTCTGGGTATAGGGAAGGCATCTCTCACGTGACGGTTTTATGTTCTGTTTTTGGGTAGAAATGCTGAGGGAAGGTCACAGTGACATTTCTGCTTCTGTTGTTTTCCCAAAGTCCTTCACCTTAAAATAGTCAATTTGTCAAGGTGCCATATTTTGGGGTAGTATGTTCTGAACCCTATCATTCATTACCTAGTCTGAAAATCTCCTAAAAAGTTTCACAGTGTAGAAACTGAGTTAGTAGATTATCTTAGTCCTGGATGTTTCTATGGAAACAAAAGAAAAAAGGTTAATAGTTAGAATAAACTTTAAACTTAGTTTTGAGGTCCATAGGGTAGTCAGTTGAGAATATTTCTAGATGTTCTCAAAGCATCTTCAGGTGCTTGTGTGGACAGGCAGTGGCAATATAGTAGATTTTCCTGGTTTGTATTTTGAATGTGTCTGATGATGTCATCAGGTATTCTGGTGAACTTTCTGAGCGGCCCACACAACAAAGCATGAATGTTGTCCACATATGAGCTGTAGTGATTTCTCTGAAGTTTATATCAACTTGTCTAGCTTTAGCTTACAGGAATTTGGAAAAAGAGGCAGTTTTAATTTTTACTGATTCCAAGTTAGAAATGTGGGAGAAAAATTGAAAATGTTCATTTGGAGAGTTGTAGCTAGATATTGGAGGAGACTAGATGGATTCAGGATTTAGTCCAGTTTATAGGTAGATAACAAAACCTTGAAGACAATGAGCAGGACTAGAATTTAATACCCACAAGGGTGTGGTATAGTTTTCTATTGACACATACATTTTGTTTCTATAGTCACCCCTATTTCTATCAAAGATAATCTAAGTAAGACTAATTTGTTTGCAAAATAAATTTAGTCTTAGTAAACTTGGCCTGGTTATTTGCATCTGTAAAACAAGAATAGCAATCTACCATATAGGTTCTTTTTTAAGTCTGCTTTGCTGGAACTCCTAATAAGTAATCTCAGGTTGGACTTTTAAAAGCCTCTTGAGACTAGGAAGCCACGTTAGTGACTCATCATCAGATTTTTCCTGTAATACTTACAGGCTTGGGCAAATTCCTCTCTTCTCGAAGTCTCCCAAATAGCTTGAGGTTTCTGGGTCTTCCAGGGAGTGACCTTCCTTATTTACCTGTTAGGTGAGAACTCTATAAGCAAAATAGCAGGCAGTTTTTTGGAAGGGGAGCTTTATATGCATTGACTCCTTAAAGTTACCTTTAGTTCCTTAAATCTGTCTGATCATATCTATACTGTATATATCAGTCTCAAATGACATTGCAGTCAAAGCCTTGTTTACATAACCAATTGTGTTCTGTTACAAGAAGATTCTTCTTGAACTTATGCAAGTAACTATATTGCCATGAAAATAAGAATACTCACTCAGAGTTTCTGAATTTTGGAAAGATCAGGTAGGGAGAAAAGATAAATGCTTCAATTCTGTTTATAAAAGTATAATTTATCAAAATACTGTAAGCTATAAGTAGCTTAACAGAAAAAGAGAAAGAGGTTTTCTTAAATCTGGAAAACAACATTCAGGAACCAGCAATGCTTCAAACAAAAGTCATAAAAATTATGATTATTTACATCAGTTGATTCAGTCCCATGTAATTAATTCTTGTTCTGCTGGATCTTTGGTTAGCAGTTTATGAATCTCTTGGCTTTCTCCATTAGTGCTGGAAATTCTTAGTCCAGTTCATGGTTTCAAAGTTATGCAAGTGATGCCATCATGGAGCTTCACGCAGTATCTGATTGTAAACACCTTCAGGGAAGGATCAGAGAAAAACAAAATTGTCTGTGAATGATGAAAGACTTGAAAATAGTCATGGTTAAAGTTCTGGTGAGAGTTTGTTTGATAAGGAAATTTGGTTATTTCTTTGGCATACAACAATTTAAGATAATAATTCGACAAATCAGGTATTGGCAAATATCTGTGAACTTCATATAATTTCTGGAAGGTACCTGTATTAATAATATATCTATATACGTATACCTATGAGGGTTTATCATCACTTTTTATTTGACAGTACTTCTTATGTAACTTAACATACCAAATAAACCTAATTATTTTAACATCTCTCTTTTACAAAGGTGAGAGAAAAACCCTAGGAGATTTTCCAGGCATCCTCTGGGAAACCTCCAAATTAGTTTGAGGCGGGTGAAAGAAATTTTATTTAGAATTCGATTTTGGGAATTTTGTCAAATATATAAAAAGGTTTGGAGACTTGACTAAATAGAATCACAGATCATTATGAAATAAGGCTTAATTATCTATTTAACCAAAGTGAGAAAAAGATTTTTGAGGCAAATACAGGACAGGTTACATAGTTGTGAACACAACTTAACTCTTTTAATTTTGAAAAGATTCAGTTTTCTTAAGTAATCAAAGACCTGATAAGTCATCATGAAGCACAGGAAATTATTCTAAGATGTAGCATCTTGGTTTCTGAGGGAGATTACTTAAAAGGTAAAGAAAACACAAAGCAGGAGTGATGTTTTTTAAGCTACCATTTATTACTTTGTTGACCAGACGCTATGTTATGTTTTTTACATGCATTATTTCATTCAATCTCTATGAAGAAGGCACTATTATTTTCAATTCATATATTAGCAAACAAACGTAGTGAAGTAACGTGGCCAAAATCACATATCTGTAAGTAACAGCACTGGTATTTGAACCTGTTTTACATTGAACCTGAGTTCTTTACAAGTATATTCTATTTTATTAATGATTTGTTTAAGGTCATGTAATTCTAAATTATAAAGCCAGAGGAAAAGAAATCAAGGTTTTAGGTTTCCCATTCATGTCTCTTGACCACAACATGCCACCCCTCAACATAGGTTTATTTAATCTATTTTCCATAGCCCCATGTCAGGGATACAGGGGAATTATATACTGCTGTTAGAATTGTCACTAAAAAGTCCTGAAAATGCAAACTAAAAGATTAAGAATTGGTTTGGAGAATCAACATTTCATCGACTGAAAATAAGCTTGAAAGTGACCCTTAATATTTTGCCTAACCAAGGCAAACTTCCGTTGTATTAACACTTTTCAGCCAAAGGCCGTAGCTAAATTCTGCCACATGGGCAAACTCTAGTTCAGTGATATTCAAAGTCATTAAATCACTTTCAGATCTTGAGAATATCATGGTAAGTGAAATAAATCAGGTGGAAAAAGTCAAGACCCATGTGATTTCATATGTGGGATATAAAACAAAGCAACAAATAAATAAGACAAACAAAAACTCATAGACACAACAGTATGGTGGTTACTAGAAGAAAAGGCGATTGCAGGGAGGTAGAAAAGGTAAAGAGGGTCAAATATACTGTAACGGAAGGAGATTTGACCTTGGGTGGTGAATGCACAATGCAATAACATATAGATGGTGTGTTTTAGGATTGTACACTTGAAACCTATATAATTTTATTAAGCAATGTCACCCTCGTAGAGTTAATAAAATTAAAAAAAAACTGGTATATCCTCTGGCAATTTAATGTCAGTGTATCACTGGCATTCAGCTTCAGATCATGTTGAATTCTTGCTGTAATTTCTTTGTATAACCGCAGTTTTTCTATATGTCACTGACACAGCATCTCTGATTTAAGCCTTATCTACCATACATATTTATTGGTGATATACAAGCTTCAAGGATCATTTGATGTGCAAATTTAATTGCAGGTTTTATTTTCAAACGATGACATAAGCTATATCATTCTAACAGCTATTTACACAGCTTTTTCTAAACAGCTACTCATTCTGTTTATTGTAATGCCTTCTGATTTAATTTTTCAAGGCTGCTTGTTCAGTATCAGCTTGTTAAAAAATATATATATATGCAGATATCTATATATCTATATCTATATATATATAATGATTCTTTGCAGTATTTCAGTAAATATATGCTTTGAAATTAAACTTGGGCATTCTGATTTTTTGATAGGAAAGTACCTTATCAACATTCATTTTCTGTATTTGCTGATTTCTCCCTTCCCTTTCATCCTTTCTCACTTCCTTCCTAGTGCTACAGCACATGATTGTAATTAGGAGAGGTTAAGACTCATTATATGTCTAATGTGATAATATCCTGACTGTATTACAGAGTTAAGGCAAAAATGTTGAGAAGGATTGGTACTCTTATATGAAATACCTATTTCTTTCTAAATGGCACTTAAGAATCCAGAAGAACCCATGATTTTAATAAGCTAAAAGAGTCCAGTCATTTTTCTAGAGCTTAACTTTTAATGGAAAGCACAGGTTTCGGGCATGATGTTATACTTGAAATATGCTGTTTTATAAGGAACATCATGTCAGGTTTTTTTGATATGCATTTATTGAGCCAATTATGTGGAGTGCTAACACTATCTGAGTTAGGTGAAATGAAGAAGCTCTAAGTGAGATCTTAATAATGATGAGAAATATTGATACTATATGCCAAAAGCTTCCATTTTCCCTGTCTCTCAGAAATTCTTTTGTGAAATACTTATTGTGTTTCAGCGGAATCTGTATTTAAATGGGAATTTTTCAGCAGAAATTGGAAGTTCTATGAAAAGCATTACTTGATCATTTGTGAGGTGAATTTACAGATGTCCTCATAGCAACTTATAATTTCTACTCATTTATCATTAGGTTTTCTGACTGGTAATTTAATTTTTCTGAAGATTTACCATTTCATGTTGAAAAGAGTAAAACTGCCAGTTAGTATGTTTTAGCCAAAATCTAATTAAGTAGATTTTCTTCTTTTAAATTTAAATTAGGAAAACTTTCCAGAATATTAGATCTGAATGAGATGTTACAAATTTGCCTCATTGATATCATTTTACAGTCTGTGTTCCCCAGGACACACACTCCGAGGCTGAAGGAGGTTAAGTTACTTGCTCAAGGTTACAGGGCTATTAAGTGGCAGACTTGGTGCATAAAAATAAGCCTTCAGTTTCCTAGTACTGAGGTCTTTACACTGTACGTGTCTTTGGGTTATAGGATATGAATAGAAATGAGAAATCTCTTTTTTCCTTTTTTTCATCATTTTCTTCAAAATTTTGTTGGCTTTTTACTTGACGTTGCCAAATAAGATCGTTGCATATTGGAATTATACCGTGATTCCTAGGTTGAAAATGACATTTAAAATCCATAATTAAATATATTTGCATGGTATTTGCTGTTAGTATATACCTCAACTTTGCCAATTTAAGGCAAAATTACCATTTTGTTCACTTGTATACTGTTACATCATTTTGAAGTTCATCTTTGTTCAATCAGTGTTTCCCTAACTTATAAGAGACTCAAGCCATCTGTAGACTTAAGATTTAATTATGACCTCACTTTTCCACTTTATGGGAAGAATGAATAATGTTTGCCCTGCTATTTATATTTATTCACCAAGTGCCCATTTGTAGGTTTTTTTGTTTTCTGTCTTTAATCCAGTTTCTATGACCAAGCAATAGCTCCAAACCCACAGTGACTCACTTAATCTTCTTTATATGAACAAATTAGTTCTTCCTCTCATCCACATACCATGCATGTTTGCCCCTTTGCATGCCTAGAATATATTAATACTTAGACATGATTCTCCCAAAATAGGAATTATACTACATCTCCTGTTCCTTCTCTAGATAAGTTGTTAAAGCATTTGTTTGGTTATTCTACCTGAACAAATTTAGCTAGCTTAGCGTGTATGTAATTGAGATTTGGCAATATATATTTTAGAGTTTCTCCTAGAAACCGCTTTTGGATTCTGTCTTATTAGCAGCACATTCATTTTTTACTCCTATTAAAGAAAAATTAAAGTTAAAAAGAGAAGAAGGATTGGTTTAGAAAAGACAAAGCAGATAGTGAATCTTAGGAGAGGAAGAAATGATAGACAAATGAGGAACTGTGGTTGAAGTGTACAGGAACTGAAAGTGAAGTTCTGCTTATACTTTTCAGATGATTGTGGATTGTGTGGATTGTGACATTGCTGATCCATTCTGCTTGGCTGTCTTAAAAATTTATGTGAATGACTTCACGTCATTTTGGATCCAATGATCTTAGTTGACACATTTTGCTACAGGCTATCTTGTCTGTCTGCATATTTGTAGTTACAAAGTGTGGAATGTAGGGAAAAGTTACTAGCAGAGAAGTGTGTGTGTGTGCAATTTCTTCAGTAATTATGGAAAAGTGTGCTGTAATCAAATCTATAATGTTCCAAACGTATTTCTCATTCCTACTTCTGTTAGCTGCCCTATCTTAGAAGGATAGGGAATCGATAAATACCCATGAACTTTGCTTACATTTGCCCATGTCATTGGTATCTTGAGTGTGCATATGAATGATTAAGGTTTTAGTGCATGCAGTTTTTTTATGAGTATTCTGGATAATGATTCGTCAAATACCAGCGTCTACCAGATTAGGCTTTTTAAAACTATCTTTAACATCTTTACCAAAGATTCAGAACCAAAATGTATGTCAGAATTCTGGTAGTTTAACAGCAGGGTATTAAATATACCTCTTAACTTATTAGGAAAATGACTGTCTTAGAAGAATAAATGAGCCTTTTTCCAAACAGCAACATTTTTGGCATTTAGCAGACCCATGGGCTTCAGAGAGACTCTTCAAAATGATACATTGACATTTTAAGGTTGGAATTTTATGATTATGTTTTTCATTTTGAAAAAAGGCTTTCCTTTCTGCTACTTGTCTTCTCACCAAAGAGGTAATATATATTAATAGTACTTTATGCTGTTCTCGCCATTGGTTTCAAGACTTCATTATTTTTCTCTTCTCACTCCCTTGATAATGCTGCCCCCTATCTTGCTCATTTTTACCTTTAGTTCTTCTGTTGCTGGCAGACTTTGTTCCCCAGGACACAAACTCTGAGCTGGAAATTAGTGTTCTGGAATTTTATTAGAAAGTGCTCTTAGGATCAGCCCCTGTGGAAGGAAGGGAAAGAAGAAACCAGTATTGGGCAGAGGGGAAGGTAGGCTGCCATGCAGTCTCAGTGGAGATCTGACCTTGCGGGAATTTTGAAGCTAGAATGGTTTTTCAGCACTGTTTCTAGCTGGGGAGAGGGGACTAAGTCTTCATATTCCATATGTCAGCCCATCTTTGGATGTAGGCTGCCCTGAGAAGGGAGCAGGAGCTCGTAAGAGGAGACTCTTCACCCGAGGCGATTCTCAAGAAGGCTGATAGCTGAGGGCTGTCTGCTGGCAGCACTATGGCAACTGGGGAGTAAAATCCTTCAGTCCTGAAAAGGGGTTCTTAGTGGCACGTCATCGTTTTCACTTCATCTTTTTTGCAAGGGTACTGGAGATCTTTAGAATGGCCTGAGGGTTGAGTCAGAATTTCCGGGAATGGAGTGTCGCTGGGCAGAGTGGTCAGGATCTTGAGAGATGGTAGAGAGGAAAAGTTGGTGTGGAATAGATTCTGCCAAATGATTGACTTCTGGCATTGATTACTGCTTTTCTATATAAGTTTAAAAAATTTTATCTGTAGTGATAGATATCTATCTATAGCTACTTTCTTTTTAAGTTACAGAAACTGATGAAAACTCTGGGTGCTCTTTGCGGAGAAATGTGCATGTCTTTAAAAAAAATTGTTTGGTTTTTGTAAAACCTACCTGTTTTTTCAGTTCCCTATTCTTTATAGGTTATTTTCTTACTCCATCTCTTTAATCATTATGCTTTATTGGGGCATTTTCATAGTGAAAAAATAGTCGAATACAAAATTTTTTGTTTGGTATATCTGTTAACGTTCAATCATCACAGTAAATTATTTTCCCACATACTTTGTAATTTCTCCATTTATTTTTCTTTTTGTTTTCGTTTAGTTTTGTTTGTCCAGCTTGTAGAAATCCCATGTGGCCTTGTTTATGGAGTGTTATTTTAAAGTTGTTTTGTGTTTGTTCATTCCAGTTTCTCATTCCAGATAGCCCAGGACTAAATTTATCTTAATTTCTTAGCTTGGAGATTCTTGTACAAATAAGAGTCAAACTTCAACACTGTTGTGACACAGGCTTAGAGTTTTAATTTCTAGTTGTAACATTTCTCCTGCCTTCTCATTCAGATTCTCAGAGACCAGCTCCCTTGAAATCTAAGACAATGGGTGGATTTATCCTCTTACTTCACCATCTTTAATTGTGATTGTAGCCCTTTAAAGTCAGCTCTGGTTTTATAGAGGGACCTCAGTACCAGTTTTATACCCTGTACCCCTAATACCTCTTCTCTGTCCCTACATGGGCACCAGGGCTTCTACATACAGTTGTGCAGATTGTATACTGTATTGGAGGAAAGTGAGGCCAGAAATCTAGCTTAACTCTTCTCTCTTGAGAGAGAGCTCTATATTCTGATCTCTTCTCCTTAAAGGGGCATCTTACCAATTTCAATTAGCCTTAAGCACTAAGGAGACTCCAGTGATCATTCCTGGCAGCCATAGTTGGAAGTATTTGCTTTTCTGCTTACCACTTTGGCCATCAGTTCTATTTTTGGATTTGTACCAGGGGATTTTTTTTTTTATTTCAAGTAAAGCTGTATATTTAATTTTTAAATTTTGTTACACTCTTTTTTAAAATCTTTTTTTTTATGTATTTATAGTGGAAAATCTTCATTAGCTTAGTTGACCGTATTGCTGTATCTGGAATTCCCCATAAGTTGCCTATTAACCTCTGTTCTTCAGATTTCACCTCTTTAAAATGGGAGTTATAATAATGTGTGTTTAGTGTCAGCTTAGAGCACATAGTCAGTTCTCAGTGTTAGCCATCATCTGTACCCTTTAAAGCTTTATCTTTCTAACCTAGGGAAGAGTCGGAAATGTAGTGGAGGCTGTGTTTATTCACTTAACAAGAAAAGGAAGTCTTACTTAACGCCTCAGAGAAACTCAGGGAGAGACTTTGTTCAGTGAAGTACTTGCTGAAACTGAAGCTTCCAGTCCCACCTTTTCTGTGGATACACCAAAGGTCACTTGACACAGAGAGTGAACTGAGAGAAATGTCTTCTCAGTATTGCCCTGGAGAATTGCTTAGAGGAGTTTCGCCTGGACTGTGTGGGTAGGTAAGTTTGAGTTTGTGGAATATTTTCTTTGCTAAGGAGAGCTCTCAAAGGCATTATGATTATAGAGGATATTTGTAGACCTTGAAACGTGTAGTAATACTTTTATTCTCAGTAAGCCCTTTGACAGTCTTTTAAGTTCCAATTTGGTTCCAACTGGATTCTGAACTTGGTGAAATTGGTAACTCAGGTCCCACAGGGTCCTGTCTCCTGCCTCCTGGCTTCTTGCTTATAGAGATGGGGATTTAAAGGATTTCTCTCCCTAAGGTCATGGTGTTTAAGAGAATAAATTCTCTCCAAAATTATAGCTAAAAAGAAACCTGTGGCTATCAACAGCTGAGAAAGCACAAACATATCAAGTGTTCATAAAATTATATTTCAATTAATCTGATATGCAATATACTGTGATTATCCTATAAATATTAACTGCTTTGGATTGTTTACACAATGTTAGTTGTACTATGAAAATTTGCTTATTAACCAGGTTCAGCCTCCTTAGGTTGTTATTGGCTTTGAGTCCACAGACTTTACACTGCCAAATTTTTGTGTAAACATTATTCTTGGGATCTAAAACGTAGTGAATATGTGTATTTAAAGTTTTTTTCTTAACTCATGTATATTAATGGAACTTCGTAAATGTTTAAATAGTCAATTAATGAAAGTTTTTTAAAAACAACTCTTTCAAAAAATCCAATTTAAAAATATGTTTTAAATGTAAAATTTGAGTAGAGTGACAAATATGTGTAATTCTTAACATATAAGGATCTATTTTTATAGCTCTTATTGATTTATTTCTTACATTTAATTTTATTCAGGGAGAGCCTTTTTGTTCTGTTACTAGTAGTAAGGTGCAAGACTAACTTATACTATTTTAAAACAAACAAGAGCTAATAATACTATATCACAATATTCTAAATAGAGAACAAAAGTAAATAATTGGTTACATCACTATTTTGGTGCTGAAAAGTGTAACATTCTTGAGTTCAAGTGCCATAATTATGGTTATATTGGTCATTTTTTGAAATACATTCTTAGAAATGTTGATTTTCCTGTAATGTGTCTGTTATTTATTAAGACTTTCTATACCATAAAGAGAATTATCAAATTATCAATTTATCAATACCCATGCAAGCATTATATGTAGCTTTTGGTACCATAAATGGGTGTGGTACCTTGAGATGTTTATGATCTGATCTGGTATTACCCTTGCTTGCTACAAATCTTTGGTCAGCTTTATAGGCCAGATTCCAAGGCAAATGTTAGTCTCACATTGAGTATAAATCTCATATGTACTCCGGGAACTATATATAAGATATTTTGTCCTTTGACCCACCTTTTCTCACTTATCTGGAGTGTTTTCAAAGAAGTTTCTGTTTCTTAGCAGCTAGATTTGGAAACAGTTTCTTCAGTTTAAGTAAACTGCATATAAGAGGAAATGACGATGGAGAGGATAAGATGTTTAGACTCATTTTCTGTGTAAATAATTTTGAAGTAAATTATGTAGAGAAGTCTCCTTTTTAGTTTATTTTTCAGTGAAATCCTGTCATTAATTCATCAAGGTACATGTGAAGTTTACTTAAGGGAACTATGTTAAAGTTTTAAGAGAACAAAAATCAGCTCATTATACTTTAGTTTTTTAAATAGTAGTTTAGTTGAAGTGTATAAAAATTTTGTATGGATGATATAATGAAGTAGATTATCATATAGTCTTTTGATCATTTATAGGATAGTTATAATTTAATTGAACAATTAAGTATTCTTTAAAATTCCTTTTTATTTTAGAGTTAGGTTTGTGTATGTGTTTTTAATTGTTTAATTGGATATGTAAGTACTTAAAAATAGAGTTTTCAGCTATATGAAAAAAATATACTTCTTACTTTAGGTAAAATTTGTGGTATTCGTATACAGAAACTTGTGTACAGAATATATTAATTTGATTTGGAAATTCGATGAGAAGAAACTTGTGGTAGTTTTAATTTTCAATATGTTTTTTAAAAATTTAAAGCAAACTTGTGAAATATTGTATCTCCGTAGTTTGTAATGTAAAATCTTAGCTGAAATGTTTATGTGTGTTAATTAAGCTTACTATAGATCTCATGAACATTTGTCCAAGAAGGCTTTGCTTTTAGGAACACTGATATACAGTTCCTTGAGTATTAAAAATACATTGTGTTAGACATTTAGATGTAATTCAGAACCATGTTATTTAATTTTACTAATTACACAATCCTAATGATCAGGTTTAAATATCTGACAATATTAATAGTACTATTAGGTTGCATTGCATTCTTTGTCTTCTTTCGTTCTTTCTAAAAAAAAAAAAAGTTTCCCCTCATTTTGCAGGTAATTTTTATTATTTCACTATTTTATACAATTTGCCAGACCAAATGACACAGTTAGTATCCATTAAGTAGAACCTGTGAATATCAATCTTGGACACAAGGCCTGAAATTGCAGTTGAGAAATGCCTTCCTGCTGTTTTTGCTCTCATTCCAGCTACTCTGAAACTAGTCTCTTAATATATTCAAAGCCTAGATTCTGAAAGCTGGTTGGGCTCCCTTCTGCCATTCATAATTGATGTTGCTCTCTTCTGGATAAAAATTGTCAGTGTGGCTTTCCCATTTCCCATCATATAAAATTCAAAGTCTGGTATGTAACTTATCATTTGGCATGAATCTTATCATGAATCTTAATTTATGGCCTAAACTTCTTCTTGATCTTTATGCTTATACCTCCCATTTCCCGCCTTTCTCTTTACTCATACCACAATTAGAAAGTCGTAATTTACCATATTCAAAATTTACCTCATCATTAAGGTCTACTAATTACCCCCATTCAATTTCTGTTGTTCCTCTCTTCCAACATTGAAAGTAATCTGTTCTGTACTATCTGCATTTTCTTAAAGTATTCCCTGTTCTACCTGATGTTGCAGTTATTTTTAGGTGTGTTATAATATTTTGTACCTCCTTAACATTGACTGACTTTAAATGATTCACTGAGTTAAGTCTCAATGTCTTAACTATGAGGGGTTGGATTCACCTTATATCTCCCATGTTGCCTTGCAGTCACTAGATGCTCGTTATAAATATTGGGTGACTGAGTAAGTAGAATGGAATGACATTAAGTTGTTGACTATAAGACTATTTCATTGCTCTGTTAGAAGGGACATTTGGGGACAGAGGATCAACTAAAGATCTAAACAAGTATGGCATGGCTGTCTGAATCAGAGCTGTTCGCAGTAGGGAAAGCTGAAGAAACAAAGTGCAGTTAAGAAATTTTTTAGATGCCGTTTAGTGGCTCAGTACTAACAAGGAAAGAACAGCTTTTTCCAGGTAAAGGCTTCTAGCTGAATAGGAAATTGGAAGAGTAACACAGGCTTTGTAAATAGTGACTATAGTTCTGGGTCAGAGAATGTTTTTCATAAGTTCATAGTTTGAGAATAAATATTACTATCAGGCTTGTTTTGAAAATGAGGATTTATTCCCACATTCTTGATATTAGGGGACAATTTGAATAAAATGTAAAGGTAACATTTGTTATGCATGATTTTACCTGAGAAATGGTAGGCGAATATAGAATACTTCACCTAGCCGAATTGAAACACATAGGAATTCACAAAATGCACATATACACACTTCTGATATCTTCCAGCTGCCTCACTTGACTGCATGTTATAAGCTATAACTGTCCATATCTCGTTTTATAACTTCCTTTCAGTTTCAGATAACCCTTCTTCCACCATTTCACAATAACTCACAAATCGTAACCCTATGGACAGCTAATTCCACAAGCAAACTTCAAGTCTTTTTCAAGGTAAGGTGCCATATTTATTGTAGTTTTTATTTACTTTTTTTTTTTAAAGCTATTTAACATATGTAAAACTATGCTATGGTCTTTATTAGGTCTTTTTTTTTTTTCACCTGTCACTTACGGCCATTTTCCTCCTAAGCCCTGTGGTTTTAATGACAGGATCATGATTTTTAGGAATGCATATGTTGCATTATAACAGAACTGACTGTACTGATTGATAACATACAGAGTATGAACTGATATCTCTCTCTCTCTACCCCCTTTCATTTCTACCCTCCCTTCCCTCTCTTTTTTAATGGCAAAAGACATTGAATTTACTCTGTAAGTAGGAACACAGTGCCACAAAGCAAAATGCAAAAGAACTTGTTTAACCAGTATTGATAAAGGGAAAAAAAAAAAGCATACATTTATCAATGGCAATAGGCTCAAAAGCAAGTAGAGATGAAGTTAATATAAAAGGTTTGTGGCCTCCTGGGATAAAATATATATCTTATCCTTAAATAATAATTATGTTTAAGATTTTTTGAACCTTTACTATGTGCTAGGCACTATGGTAAGTGCTTGACATGGATTATGCCATGTAATTTTCACAAAACACTAAAAGTATGTGTTGTTACTGTTTTTATTTTACAGATGAGGAAAAGAGGCATATAGGGGTTAATTAACTTGCCCAAGGTTGATAACTCATAAATGGCAGAGCCAGTACTTGAATCAAGTCTGACTTCTGAGCCATAGATCTTAGTGGTCTCTTAGAGCAGCAGTCTCCCAAGAGCGGACTGTCAGAAACAGGGCTTTTAGGAACCAGGCTGCGCAGCAGGAGGTGAGCAGCAGTCAAGGGAAGGAAGCTTCATCTATATTTGCAGGCTCCCCAGTGCTAGCATCACCCTATCAGCTCCACTTCAGTTCAACAGGCATTAGATTCTCATAGGAGCACTGGTCCCTGGTGCCAAAAAGGTTGGGGACCACTGTCTTAGAGTACTTTGTAGATTATAAATAACTTCCACATGTGTTATTTACACTTAACTGTGTCTGGTTGGTATCACAAACTGTTTAGACCCCTTGATAGGTGAAGAAACAAAGGTACTCAGACTAAGAAATACATAGTTGGTAAGAGGCGAGCAATAAAAGAAACTAATTCTGACACCTAATTCAGAGTTTTTTTTCCATTGGAATTATACATAAAAAGAGAGAAAAACTGGGTAATTAGCAATAAGGAGATGAGCTGAATGAAGAAAGAGAAGAATAAATGATGGTGTTGGAAGTTGGTGACAGAAAGGTGAATTTATAACAATATGTCATAAGTGAAAAGAAGGAGCCTTATGGAGAGTGAGCAGTAGGGGACCTCTAACTCTATGATACATGAGGCCTGATCAGATTATCATAAAAGAACTCAAACTAGCACCAGTTTCAGTACAGGAATATCATAAGAGAAATCTGAGGTCATGAGCATGAATTGGTTATGCTGTAAATTCTGATAGGCTCAGAAAAAAAAAAAAAGGAAAGAGAGGTAACACTAGAGGAAGCCCTCAAAAAGCTGTATTTGTACTTCTTTTATAGCATGTCATGTGTCACTTTTTCTTTAGTTAACCAGTTACCTCACAGGGCCTTACATATGAATAAGATCAGCATTTGTTAAACTGACGATTTGATAAATAGTAGAAAGTAAGTAGTTCTTCAGTTGAGTGTTAAGAACCAAATATTATGCAGATAACAGGATAAGTAATGGTGGAATTAATGAGTATTTATGAACTTAAAGCAGGGGGTCAACAAACTATAGCTAGTGGGCTGTTTTCTTTCTAAATTTTTAGTGGGTTATTAAAAACAAAAACGAAAACAAAGAATAACAGCAGAGACCACCTGTAGCCCACAAACTCCAACTATTTACAACCTGACCCTTTACAGAGTTTGTCAACCCCTGACCTGAAGTATAGCCCATGAAACAAAAAAGTTAGACTTGTTTTCTTTTAAGAGATCAGATTAGGTAACGGAAACTGGTATTATATTAGAGGTCTACATTTTCAAACATGGACCCTTTTTCCCTACATGTAGGAAGGAATTGATATTTTAGTAGGGGCTTTGTGTACTTTATATTAATTTCTCATACCCTTGAAAGATTACAGCTACTTTACAAATGAGGAAACTAGGCTTCTAGAAGCTAAGTAAGCCTAAGATTTCACATTTAATAAGTAGTGAGATTCATGTTTATCTGGGTTTCTCAGATAAGAAAATGATGGAGAAAATTGGTTTGTAAAACTTGAGTATAGGCTATTCAAAATTCTTGCTTGAAAATATGTAAATAGATATCAAATGTGGATATGCGTAATAGCTTTAGCTAGTATCCAGAATATCAACAAAACATTTAAATTTTACACACAAAAAATTGGACCAGTTGGAAAACTGTGTAATTTTATTATAAAATTTGCATATGAAAAGAAAGTCTTTGGATAAACTGTAGAGTTATAGAGAAAATGTGAAGGAAAAAAAATTCGTCATATTAAAAAACTTAATAGTTACCCAAAAGAAAGATGAGATTGAAAATGTTTCAGTATAAAGTACAAAATAGAAAAGTGTGTTCTGCATCAATAGAAAGTATACAAGACAGTAATTTATTTTTGAAAAGCAGATATTAAACTAATATTTGTCCATATGTCTAATTATAAAGTTTTGTGAAGAATATCTTAAGGTGCTATGAAAACATGTAATGAGGGATCTAATTTAGATTGGTGGGTCAAGTAGGACTTCTCCAGAGGGGTCATTTAGGCTGAGATTCAGGCGTAAGGCAGGCAAAGACACAGAGGATAATTATTCCAGACGGAGTGTGATAGGCCTTGAGGATGGAAAGAACTTGGCTTATTCAAGGGAATGTCAAAGGCCATTGTAGCTCCTAACTACTCAGAGGGCAGGAATTATATCTGTTTCGTTCATCATTGTCTTATCTGTCCAGCTTTGTATATAGTACCTGCTGGCATATAGCAAGCCCTTAGCGAGATTTATTGAATGCATAAAGAATGAATTGACATTTCTCTCTACAATTCATGGTATAATTTTGAGTACAGGGATTGCCTGGATGAAGGATTCTATCCACCTTTTTGAAGTCTACCTAATCACATTAAACTACTCAGATTGTCGGTAATCCCAGATTACCCTAGGCCACTTTCAGCTCAGCTTTCTGAAACCTTACTGCTGTCAAGGTATCTGAATAGAGCTTGACCTGGAGACAGTCTGTAGACTGCTTCAACTGGATATGATTCTGAGAAGGAAGAGCGAATTTGCATTATTACAATGTCTGGAATAAGTTTGATGTAGAATGAATATAACTACTTTTCTAAAAGTGTTCTGTACTAAAACACATGATTTTAGGCTCTTTGGGTGATCACCGGGTCACCAAATTATGTGATAATCAGGCTTAGAGGTTTAATTAAGAAGTTAAATACTCAGGCACTTCCTATTTGTAGAGTTTATTTCTTCAAAATCAAATTTGAACTTCTAAATTAAGATATTTCACTTACAGGTTTGGATGCATTGAGAAATTTATAGAGAATGGGGAGAGGGTTGCTTATTTCCCAAGTGTGTGAAATAAAGTAATAGACGTAGAAAGAATATTTTACAAAATACCATAAAACGAAGGTGAAATAGGGGTTTACAACAATTAAAGAAAGAGATGATAACTTTAGGTGGGGAAACAAATGGAAATTGGAGACAGAAGGACAGAAACATTTCTGAGTTATTCTTGAATGTTAATCTTTTAGTTAAAAATAGCCGATAAGTGGCAAAACAACACATAGTACAAATGATTTTACAAAAATTTAATAATGACACTTGTGTATGCTTTTCCTAAGGTTAAACTTCAGTGAGTTTTAGTTTAATGCTATCAGACCGTTGGGAATTTAATATAAATTTTGAGGAATTTTTTACTAGATGTCATAAATCTGTGTCCTTACAAAAAGACTAATACAGTCTTGGCTTGCATGTGAGGTAAGTGCTTGTTAAGAGTTGTTTTGTTTTGATCAGTGAGAAAAAAAAGACACCCCATCCCCACTCTCCCTGCAGATATTAAAAGGTTTCAAAGAGTGTGTTGGGAGGAGGATTGATGGTACTGGTATGTGTAAAACTCTCAGTATTTTTCTAATGGATTATTTTTTTAAGTATTAAAATTACTGAGTTAGATATTGCCAGTCTCATTTGTCATTTCCAGGAAGAGAAGATATTCCAACTACTGCAGTTAACAATTGATTTGTCATAAGACGTCAAGTTAATGGTAACTTTTTAAATGAAAGTTACAGACATGTTTCTTATGCCTTTTAAATGAGTCTTAACAACTTTTGTTAAAATCATTTTGTAGTTTTCATTCATATTTGCTATGGAGCTTAATAACAGACTAATTAATTATAAAAGCCAGATCTATATCTTTTTTCCTCTTATCACTTTAAAAGTGTGTGTGTGTGTGTGTGTGTGTGCGCGCGTTTGCCTTCTTAGGAATACTAATGTATTTGATTTTGTTTAGTGCATGTTTTCCTCAAAGCTTGTATGCATATTAGATTGTTTAACATCTTAAGAAGTAAAATTTTTAAAAATTCAAAGAATTGAGCCATTCTTTGAGCCATTTTATTAATTCTTTCACATGATCCTTTTATAAAGAAACATATCTATTCCAAATTATTCTATATTTTTAAAGTAACTTCGTATATACTTTGTCTTATTTTATGCCCTCAGTATACTGTGAGATTGGTCTGTAGGGGTGGAACATAGGGCTCTACTCCATTTGACCAATGAGAAAACTAAGAATCAGTGAGAAATGGCATTTGAGAAGGGCACTGCCAGGTAATGTTAGAGCTGGACCCAAAATCAAGAATTGGTAAAAACTGGAACAGTGCTCTTTTTATTTTTCAAAACACAGTTAAATTTATTGCTTTTGTACGTTAGGAATTGGGTCTCCTGATCTTTATTAAAGTGGAGTATATGATAATCTAGTTCAGTTCAAATTAAAAAATAGATACACACATGCATATGTTTATATTTGTGTATAGACATGCACACAAAGGATTATAAAGATGGTTTTAATTTTTGTGTGTTTGCTATGGAAATTCTTTATGTCTCTGGTACATTACAGAGAAAGCTGCAATAAGATCTAGCCTTTACCTTCCCGACCAGGCAGCTGCACCCGATGGGCTCATGGACATTCAGTTGTTTATTCATTCCTTAGTTATTTTTATTATCGTGCTAAAGTATATATAAAATAAAATTTATCATTTTAATCACCTCTAAGTATAGAGATCAATGGCATTAAGAAGATTCACATTGTCATGAAACTATCATGATAATCCATCTTCAGAACTTTCACATCTTCACAAACTGAAAGTCCATACCCATTAAATAATAACTGCATGTTTCCCCTTTCCCCAGCCCCTGGCAATCACTATCCTATTTTCCACCTCTATGAATTTGACTACTCTAGGTAGTCCATACAGTGGAATTGTACAGTATTTGTCCTTTTGTGACTGGCTTATTTTACTTAGCATAATGGATTCAAGCTTCAGCCATGTTGTAGCATGTATCAGAATTTCCTTCTTTTTAAAAGCTGAATAATGTTTCATTGTATACATATACCACAATTTGCTTATCCATTCTTCTGTCAACGGACACTTGGATTGCATCTGCCTTTTGGCTATTGTAAATAATGCCGCAGAGAACATGGGTGTGCAAATATCTGTTTGAGTCCCTATTTTCAAATTTTGGGGGTATATACCCAGAATTGGAACAGCCAGAACATATGGTAGTTCTATGTTTAATTTTTTGAGGTACTGTCATACCATTTTCCACAGTGGCCTTACCATTAAAGGAATGTTTTAAATGAAATACAACAAAAACAAACTTTAAATTCTCTTAGTTGCTGGATTTTTTAAAATAAACTTTTCTAAAATAGGATGAATATACCTAGATTTCTATATAGATCAGATGTCTTATGTAACTAATAACAAAAAATGTGGGCTCTGTCCTTATAGGTTATTGGTAGGTCCATTTTAATTTACTTAAACTATCTTCCTGTTTCTCTTTGGAGAACTCAGGAATTTGATGAAATTATGGGAGTACCATAGGTGAGTCTTAGTTTTTCCAAAAAATTATATAAAGCAAAATACAGTTGGGAAGATTTCCATAGGAATAAAAGAAACATGTAAAATTATCTAAAAATTAGTTAACTTCGCTTTCTAATCTAGTCTGTCCTCCAGAATGCCTCTATGGAGGCATTAAAAATTAATTATATGACTGTTGCCTGGTTTACTGTTTTCATAAAATTTAATTCTAAATTCCTTTGCATACTCTACCAGGCCCCTCACAATCTGGCATCAAGCTTTTCTTAGCCACATCATCTTTTTATATACCCCATATTGTAGCCACACCAAATATCTCACCATTCCCTGAAACCAATGTCCTTCCTGGTACCATGCTTTGCATCTGGAAGGCCCTCTTACTGCCGTTACACGTGCTGATTAGCACACTCATCTGTGTCTTTTAAGACATAGTTCTACAGTCTTCTGTGTGAAACCTACCAACAGCTACCCTGGGTTGATACTTTCATAGTACATAGTTTAGATCACAATAGCACTTACTAAATTGCATTGTAATCATCTCTGCATATCTGTCTCACTAAAGTGAGTGCTCCTAGAGGAGAGAAATTATGTTGTTTGTTATGTGCCCTTGTGGGAAGCAAAATACCTGGTAGGTGTAGACAAAAAGTACTGAATGAATTTCTTATGTGCTTTTGCTTATTATATGGGTCATATGTCTTTACTGAATAATCATTCCATGTATAAGCTGGAATTCCTTTCATAATATTAGTAATTATTAATAATTGGATATAGCTTATCATAAGCAAAAGTATCAAATGGGCAAATTTTTTCTTCAATAGCTTGCTACTGCTCCATTTCTATGCAGATTTCTTTCATTTCTGGCCACACTGACTTCATAGGTGTTCTCACATTATGTTGGATACTTCCTATCCTAGGAGAAAGTATCCAATGATTCATTCTTAAGTGTTAATTACAAATTATTTTAAAGTGGTGCTAGGGATGAAAATGCTTACTTGAAAAGAATGAATTAATTTCCAGTGAATTTCATTTACTATGTTTTGGGGTAAATGCCATACTTTAGGAAGCAGAATGATTCTGTTTTGGCCCTAAAAATCACACTGGGCAGCCAGGCTTTCAAGAGCATCTCTGAATCTTGAGCACCTTCAGAGTGGTGTTAACTAGGAATATTATATTTCCTTAGGCTGCTGCTTGAAAAGCTTCACCCCGCTGGGTTAAATTTGCCCTTCTTATACTGCTCCTTAATAATATCAAGGTCAGAGTGGAGTGGTTTATTTCAAAGTGCTTATTCTGCCTCATTAGTGAGCTAGGAATTTCTTTTTCAAATATTTGGAATTAGAAATATGCAGTCATTTAATATTTAAACTAGTTTCTATGAATCAGTTATAGATTCGCGTGAACAGTTATTAGCTCACTTGGTGTATTAAAAGATAGTCTTTCTACTGAAAGCAAAATACTGCAAGAGTCATATGTTTGAAATCTTTCCAGTCTAGATTACTTAAGAGGAAACAAACAGCAAGATTCAGTTTAATTGCTTGTTATTCTGAAGAAGGAAATGTTCTGTTTTTTTTTTTCTCTCCCAAGGCCTGTGTCCAGGGCAGTATCATTTTGGTGTTTTTATAGTTCTGTGAGATGTTTCCAATGTTTTAGAATTAAAAAAACAAACGAGGCTGACATAAAGGTATCTGGACAGTGGAATATTTCAAAACTTATCTAAGTAATTGTTCTTCTAGATTAAAGGTTTGGTATTATTTGTACAACTCCTATTGATTGATATATTATTCACATTAGAATCTATAAAGTAATGTCTGAGAAGGAGATAGATAAATTTTGGCACAGATTTTAGGAATTTGAAATGTTTATACATGTGTACATATGTGTAATTATACATGTGTGTGTCTGTGCATATGTTTGTTTTTGTAAGAATTCTAATGTGAGGATGAGGGATCACACACAGACATACCATAGAAACTGATTTTGGGTTCTTTCATTGTCTATCTGGGTTTGAGGCTTTACTGTATACTCACTGTGTGATATTGGGCAAAGATTGTTCTGTGCCTCAGTTTCTTTATTTGTAAAATAGAGATAATAATAGCACCTACCTCTTGAAGGAATTGTGATTTTCAGTTGAATTAATGGGTGACAGGAATGTATAAGAATGTTTGACACATCTAAGCATTTAATAAGTGTTTTTGTAAATTATTATTAAATATTGGCCACATAGTTGATTCAGAGAGGAAAAAAGAATTACATTGAAAAAAAAAAGTGACTGTTTTGAAGCCAAAGACATTAGTTAATTTTGTGGATTAAAATCATAAAGTTGTTTCTTTATCATTAAGAGATTATGGTTTAAAGAGGGATATGTGGAAATCATCAGTGATTTATTCATTATAATATTTCTTGGATTATCTGTTTTTGACTGTATTTAAAGTTTTCCCTTTCATGACCAAATAATATATGTTTATAGAATGGTCTCTACTTCGAAACCTGGTAGGCTTTGAGAAATATATATCTTTTGTTCATTTTGTGTTAGACTTCAATTTTGTCTAATCAGTGTTTGAAAGAATGGTACTTGTATAGACTTCCTTCCAAGAAAAACTTTGGGTGTTTCAGGAAGTGGTCTTGGTGAGTCAGAGGATAATACTTTTTCCTCTGAGTCAGTTCTGAACCTTCTTGGTATAAATAGGCGTACTTTTACCAAAAGTTCTGCTTTTCAGATCAGATGTGAAAATCACTATTGATACATGACCACACCAACAACAGTACTATCATTAGTATTTCTACACAATTAACACTGAGGGATCTTGTCTAATTGTAACTAGAAATTTTGCTAAATATTTTTTTTTAAATTTCAAATTACTTCTGTCCTTCTAAATTAGTTTCTATTTCATATCAATTTTGCTTCCGATAGGAGTCATTTGTGTCACGAGGTCATTTGTATCAATCTTAGAGGAAATTTATATTGGTAATATCTACTTTGTTCACTATAATTATGTGAACTTTCTTTAGCACACATTTATAAAATCCTCTATAGCACACACAACTTTAGTACAGGAATTATTTTACAAAACACTGTACTAGTTTTTCAAACGCTGGAGCTGTGTCAGAGATACAAAGGAATAAATCTGAGTGGTTCTTCATAGCCACGTTAAAAAATGCTGAACATGATAAATAATTGCCAAATGAGTAGATGTTGTTAACATGGAGTTGGTCAGGGAAGACTTTCAAAAAGGGGAAGAAGGAATTGAGCAATTGGTAGTTGGGAGGTATAAAATTGCCAGTGGGATGGGTGTTTAGGGTAAGAACAGAGACCTGTAGGTGAGTCATAAAGGAACTGATAGATGTAAATGTACGTAATAGATCTCGACTGATGATGTGTGCTTTTGCATATAATTCTCCTAACAATCTAATTCTCATCTTTACTGATGGGAGGCTTAGAGAGGATATGATTTGTCCAAGGTTGGTTACAAGGAGAAGGTAGAGTCAGGATTTACATTCAGTACTGCCTATCTTCACGTTCTTTTTTATGCCACAATACGACAATAATATATACTCAGTAAGTTTTTATTGTTTCCAGTAGTTCTGGAAAAAAACACCCCAAAAACATTTTCCTTCTTGGCAGAAATATTATTAATTTTTTTTTTTTTTTTTTTTTTAAGGCTAGCAAAGTGGTCTTTGGGTGTTAGGAAATTGCCTTATGGGTATGCTTGCTCTCTCGTCTTAGGGAGCAGCAAGTACGAAGTCTTTGTTTTCTAAGAGTAGATTATTGTCATTTGAGCCTCTGTAAGATTTTCAAGGGAACTCGAATATATTTAGAAGTTATTTGTGGGTAGTGGGGATTTATGCTGTGGATCCTTCGCCCACTTACATTATTAGATTGATAGTTGGTCAGTTTTCATTTTTTTTATCTTAAGAATTTGGGCCTTGGTTGGAGTCTGATTTTCTTTTATGGCACATACCAGCATTCTAAGAATTTGCCACTTTGTTTCATCCTATTTCCTTCACAGTGGGGAAGCAGCCTTGTGGCCCTTGGCAAAATTGGCCTTTTTTGAGGTGACAGCAGTGGCAGTTGAGATCAGCCACCACTGTTGTAAACACTGAGTTTCATATCTCATAAAATTTAAACACTTGTTTCCTAGAAAAATTTTCATTTTAGCATCCCAGAATATGAAACCACGTCAGTTCTTAGGAGAGCAGGGAAATTCATCTTTTTCTTCTCGCTTACTAGCTGGATCGCGCTCCTCTGTGCAGCTACTTGCTATTCCCAAGGATTCTTGGCAGCTAAATTGTAAAAAAAAAGAAAAGGACAAAATTCCTCTTATCACCACGTGCTTTACTTGTAGGCAAACTTGGAGTTTATAAGAGTTAGTTAACTAGCCAGTCTTCACAGATACTTTTACTCCCCACAAATGAAAAAACAGGAGACCTTTCTCCTATGCTCTGTTCTGTCAGGTGGTCTGTTCAGGTAAATTTATATGAGTTAAAAGGAGTTAAATATGTGGTGACAGAAAGAAATCTAACCATGGGTGGTGAACACACAATGCAATATATGTATATATGCCTTACTGTTAAATCGTATACTTGAAACTTACTGGATTTTGAGAACCAATGTCACCATAATAAAAGTTATTAGGAAAAAAAAAGAAAAAAAATTTATATGACAGGAAGCAGGTCACTGAGCTTATATGCTGGCCTTTGTCACTAAGCTAATGCACTGCACTTTTGAGCTGCAAAGAACTCTTGAAGATACCCTAGTTTCCAGCGTAATCAGTACTACTTGAGACCCCCTAGTTTAAGTGACATGTCTGAGGGCACAAACACAGTTAGGAATAGTATTGGTGAAGGAAAAAATAGCATCAACTTCAGCATTCAGTGTTCTTTCTCAACTCACAACAAACTTCTATCAAGTCGAAATCTAAGATGTTCCAGTGACAAATCCAGGAATGATATTTCCTCAACACTCACAGAAAGTGGATGGGCTCTGGTAGGAATACTGCTCGCCATCAGAGAGCGTTGGGACAGAATTGGAGAGGTGAGAAGAAACAGTTAGATGAGGATTTCATTTTCCACTACATTTGGGGAAAATAAAGAAGATGGCTGGTAATGAGAGGTCAAGATGGGAAGTCAGGAGGTAGGAGAGGTCTGTTTTTCAGTGTGAATGGGGTGACTTAGATAGAGATTTGGGAGAGTAGAGTTGACACTGCCTGCTCTTTTCCTTGAGTGGAATTTAAAAACTACTTTAAGAAAAAAGTCCAACTGTAGGAAGACATATATTATCAGAAACAATCATGTTTCTCTCTTGAAGTGTAATATATTGAAACTATTAGAAGTTGCTGAGTTTAAGGTATGCTGACAGTTTAGCAGCTTGAGGAAAATTGTGAACTCTTTCTTTTCCCATCAAATTCAGTAAAAAATAAACCAGATTTTTTAAGAAAAAACAGCATATGTTTTTAAGTTGATTTGTTAAAGTTCCTGAGAGAGTTTATTTCCCACAGAAGTTGAAGGAAAAGTACCCTGGATGTATCATTATGTTTCATAGAGATAAAATGGAATATCTCTCTAGTTTCATAAAATCTTGTTTTTTACATTTTAATATATTTCTTTCAAAATAATTCATATGACCCCAGTTCGCATATAAAAGTCAATTCTAGTTTCATTGATTGCCATTATACAATTGGGAATATGTTCTCAGAGAGAAATAATCTGTAATAGACATAGGCCCAGCTGAACAAAAGTCAAGGTGATGTCATTCCCTCTTAGAAATTTGAAGCCCTTTTGAAACTCCGGGGTTCATTGTCTTTATTCTGGTACTATCTTTGCCTTTAGCTTGATATTATTTCTAATAGTCCTGATTATTTCCTGTCGTTACTTTATAAACTTCTAAAATCTAGTTTCCTTTCTTTCCTGTTTATAAGTAAACCTAAACTGTTCTTTTTTATACAAATGGATGCATGCTCATGTATAATAAATTTATAACAAAAGAAAGAAATCCTTTTAGTTCTATTTAGATGCTATGTGACCAAGTGATTTGGGGTTAAAAAAAGATAACTCCCTGTTACTTTCCTTTACTTGGCAAAGTGTTTAGATTTTATTCCATATCTTCTACTTATTTGGTCTCTGACATTGGGCATGTTATTAAACTCTTTATCTAGCTTAACTCATTTGTAAAGTAAGGGTAATAATGGTTCCCACCTCATGAGGCTATTGTGGCATTTATAAGAAAGTAAATACATGTATATGGGAATTATGCCCGGCACATATTGTTACCTACATGTTAGCTGTTACGGCCGCTCCTCCTCTTCTTCCTCCTCCTATCACTATTAGCAATCATAGTAGTAGGTTAGTTTTAGTGCATTGATTTTAGAAAATCGGTTAGCTTAAAATGGGGGACGGCAGTTATGCTAGCTGAATCATACTGAGTTTATTTAATAAAGAGCTGTAATTAATTTGGGGAGATATTAGAAATATTAAAATAAATTTTGTTCTTATGAGCAACACATTTTAATTGAATCAGATCATGCTTCTACTTGCAGTTTTCCCTATCTCAGCTTACAGGCCATTTTCCCAGTTGCTCAGATACAGGAACTGTGGGAATGGGAATGAAAGAAATGCAAATGTGGTATTACCAGCCCTTTTGATAATTCTCTCTTCAAATTTCCTCTTCCTTCTGACCTTAAATATCTTACTTACCCAAAGAAATCCAGCTTAATTTCCCAAATAAAAATCCACACAATATGATCCAGGAACATGAAGGTTTTTGGTGATTTTCCTATCCCCCAGCCGATCCAAACACCCTTTTTGACTTGTTATTTCACTATAGAGTGTTGTGTTCTGTTTCAATTCTAGGTGCTCAAGTCCAGGAATATTTCTTGGCAAAAATAAAAAATAAAAAAATGATGTGGGGTGTTTATAAATTGACACTGGCCCAAATGTGGATGTGTTACTATAAAAAAAAATCCCATTTCTGCCCAAGTAGAATAGTAGCTCAGTTGTTCCCAACTTCTCATCAAATCCAGGTTCTTAAATTTGAAGTATCTAAAGTTAGCATTTTATAGAATTTATTGTTGTTTTTTTTTGTGATTCTTCTTCTTCTTTTATTTTGTTTAAATTCAGACTGTTACCTGAAATAGGATTTAAAAAAACAACATTCTATTCAGTAATTTTTACATAGATTTCTTTACAACAAACACTATTTCTGTGCATCAGTCTTGAGACATTGATGAAAGTACTTTGAAAAAATATACAAATTCTTTGTTTTAGTGGTTTCCTAGTTATCTTAGATTTTAAATGAGGAAATCCTGATATAACATTTTCAGACCGAATCTCTGAGAACTTTTTAGAAATTCATAGCTAGATTTTATTTATTCTGACTTTATATCCTTATAAATACTGTATTTTCCTCTAAGCATTTAATAGAAATTATAATCTTATATTTATTATATTACTATTTCATGTTGGCTCCCCCACTGGATTGTAAGACTCCATGAAAGTAGGAACCATGTCTATTTTGTTAGCTGTGCACTCCTTATCTAGAGCTATCTTGTCTAGTATAGTAGCTATTAGCCATTTGTGGCTATTTATATTTAAATATAAACTACCTTAAATTGAATAAAATTAAAATTTCAGTTCCTCAGTGGCACTGGCCACCATTAAGGTGTTCAGTACTTCTGCCAAACTACTGTATTGAACAGCATGATATAGTATATTTGCACCATCAAATTTTTTTTTGACAGTGATCATCTAGAGCTCTGATGGACACTTAATGGTTACATAGTAAATACTTTTCAAATGAGTGAATGAATTAATGACTTAATACTGGTATTGGCTGGTGCTAAGTAATATTGAATGAATCTTGTTTGAATAATCATCCTCAATGGTCATTTCGGCTTTTAATTCATCAGGGTTGACATCCCTAGCCAACTTCAAAATATTGGATTTATCATTAGTGAAAGGAAAGTATACAATAATAGTTAAAAGCATGGCTTGTGGTCATATCTTAGCCATGATATATAGATATCATGGCCAAGTTATTTTTACTTATAACTTTTATAAGTCCAAAATTCCTCATTAAAGCAGGGATAATAAGCTCTTATAACCTCATAAGGTGGTAAAAATTAAGTAAGATAATGCACATAAAGCTCTTGGCATAGTGGCTGACATACTAAATGCTTAATAAATTAGCATTTTTTTTTTATAGTAGTGAACAGAGACATGTCTAAATTTACCCCAGTTCGTGGATGATTTCAGGGTTCTGAGGAACTTTACTGCTATTTTTGAGAACTTCTATTATTATAATTTGGCAGACATTTTTCAAAGGAGTTCTGTCTGCAATCAAAGCTTATATTTATTGTCTTTTAAATAAGAAATGTACTAGATTTTATTTTTTTTTTAATTTTCCCATTAGACTTTTTCTTTTAATTTTTATGACTTTGTAAATATGTTAACATCTCAAGAAAAGAAAGTTTTACACTAGTTATGTAGGAAACTTGACTTTTAAGACTAGTACACAGATATCTCTGATTTTTGTTTTAGGGTAGCTCGTGAAGAATTTGTTCCCAGCTATATTTGTTTAAATGAGCTTCTCTTTGGCAAAAAAAATTTTTTCGAATAATTAAAATGAATAAATTAGTGATTTTTTAACCTGAGATGAATTTCAGGTTTCATTTAGGTACCTACCTCTGTTGCACATTTAAAGTTTTGATTTAATTTTTAGAAAAACAAGGCATTTTTATTAATAATAATGCCTGATATAGTTGGGGATATTGCCTCATTTTAAGCACCTAACTCTGTTGTGCATTTAAAGCTATGATTTAATTTCAGGAAAAACAGTTAAAGCATTTTTCATTAATAATAATGCCTGATTTAACTGGAGATGTTGCCTCATTTTTACACACTATAATATTGTTTCTTTTCTGGGATTGGAAAACAGCATTTGTTGTTATAATAACAATAGGTAGTTAAGCATTCACTACCAAAATATCAGCTGACTTTATGTAAGGTAGCTCTCCTTCATTTTTTGTGTTAATTTCACTTTAGCTGTTATGGTGCTTTTATTTTTAGTATAAATATTTCATAGTTCAACTTAACCTCTCAAGTTCATATTAGAGGTGACTTGAAGTTTTCTCCTGAGTTTTTCATTAAACAAATATTCGTCAATGTTTAGACAATGGAAATATATTACAGAAATGGGCAAAATAAGCACATGTATTTATTCCACTTTCTCCAGATAAAACGACAGTGAAGAGATTTTTTTAAATGCAGGAACACAGTAAGACAATGAGACTCTGGAAGGCTTGTAGATGATCGAAACTGACCTAGGAGTCCTGAGAAACTGAAACCCAAGCTGCTAACTAGAGACATTGAGAAACAACCTGATTTTCACTTCAGAACCTCAGAATGGCTCAACAGTCAGGGTGAGGCTGAAAACAGGAGGATTGGGTAGTAGTTTTAAGCAAACTTAGATTCCTGATGCCTCCCCACATTCCAGTGAGAATGAAAGTTTGTTCTATGGAGAATGTGAACTGGAGAACTCTTGAGTGGGGATATCAAGGCACAGACCAAAGGTGGAGGATTAAGTGAAATACTTACTAAACACTGAGACACCCCCAGCCCACTTCTACTCATCTCCAAAATTCGGGCAATTAGGTATACAGACATTTGAAGAAATTTAGAGACTGAAACAAACCCAGAGAAAACAAGGAAATTGATAGACCTAGAGACAAGGAAGGGAGAAAAAAACTTTAAAATATTATCATTGTATTCTCAAAGATCAAAGAATACACAGCAATCAGTAAATAAGAACAGATATAATAAGAAAAGGGACATGTAGGGCACACAATATACTCAGAACATCAGGGAAAAATCCCCAAACTCGAGAACTGTAGAAAGAAAAAAATAGCCCTTATACAAAAAATTGAGAAGCAGAATGCCTGCCATCTCAACAGCAACACTGAAGACACAATGACTTTAAAATTCTGGGGGCAAATATAATTTCCAATAGAGAATTTGAAACCAAGGCAAACACTCATCTATGCAGGTAGAATGAACGTATTATTAGTCATGTAAAGCTTCAAAAATTAACCCTTTTTATATTCTTTCTCAGGAAGTTCTTGAAGTGTGTGTTCTTCTAAGATTAAAAGAAAAAAAAAAGTAAGGGTATGAACAAGGGAGACTTGGGGTTCAGGAAACAAGGCTGTAAGACAGGAGAAAGATGAAAGTAATGAGCAGGACAGTGTTGAATTCAGATACCATAATGGAAGCTGTGCGGGAGGCCTAGAGAGTAGTCAGTTCAGATCCTAACAGGAACATAGTATGGGGGTTAGGGAGAGATGCCTACAGAAAGATAAAAGTAATAGTATTTAAATATATTGAAAGGAGACTTCGCTCTAGTGGAGATTAAAGGGATGAAATTAATAAAGGTACATAGGAACACTAAGGATTGAGGGCAAATGATTATTAACTTTAAAGACAAAAGGTTATACAAAAAAAGAAATGTAATCTTAGTATATGTGAATAGCAATTGCACAGATACAGTAAGAAAACACTGAATTTTGGCCTAACGAAATTTGATATAAATGTAACTTCATGCATTCTTGTTTTATCTCCAGCTTCATCCCTCATTACTTTCTACCTCTTAAGTCTTTCTTCGGTAGATGAACTGCCGGTGTTTTCCTAAGTGTACCAAGCTGTCTCTTGTCTTGCTTGGCTTGCTTAGCTCATGCATTGCAATCTGAAGTCTGAGGCTTTTGTGAGGAGAATGTCAGTCCCTCCCAGCGTGAGGTGCCCACCTTTCATTCTGTTTTTCTACTTGCCACATTGTACTGTAAACAATCCTTTTGATGTCTCTCTCTCTCTCACTATACTATACATTTCTAAAGATCTTTTATCTTGCCTTCTTTGGTTCAGTCCATTGAGGGTGATTTGGTTAGACTCACCCCTCATCTAGCTTCCCTTGAACTTTATACTAGGCTGTTCCTACATTGCCTGTAATGTGCTCTTTTCTGAAATGTGCCTTTTCTTTTTTTCCTAAAAATGGGAAAATGGGAAGGTTTTCAAGGGAGGTTTTGTTATTCCTAGGTCTTCTGTGAGTTGGGTGAGGTGCCAGGGACTTGTTTTCCTTGTAGGAGTATCTACTGACAGTGAATTATTTTTATATTCAGCCAAATGTAGGTAATGACTAGAATTGATTTTTATCTTGTTTTGGATATTCTTTGTTGCATCACTTTCTAGCCACATTTAGGACTGCATCTATTTTTGAAGATAAATTAAAAATGGTATTTTGAAAGGAGTGCATTTTTATCTTTGTCAACAAAATGTTAAGTAGTTTAGAATAACAGGAATAAGAAGCAGTTAAGAATGAGTTGAGAGTTTTACCTCACCTGCCCAGTCATGAACTTTCCTTGGCCTTATAAAGTTATACGTGTTGAACTTGATAAACTCTGTACACAAAGTATTCTGTTAGAGCCAAACTCCTGCCCCCATGTCATCATTATGCTGGATCTGTAAAACCATGTCTTGCTAAAATCGAACAGACAAATTGAAACAATGACTAATTTTTGATAAGATAGGGTACCTCTGTGTCCTCTTATTGAAATAACCAATATTTGAGAAGTATGGCAGAGAAGAAGAGGCTAGTTTGGGATGAGAAGTAGCATCTTTTTATAAAATATCTGAGAACCATTTTGGGGATGATGTAAGCATGTGTGTTATAATACAGTATAAAGCTTTTTTAACCTTCATTTAAGTAGAATTGCATTCCTTAGAAAAGTCCTATAGAGTTTGAAAATTAAGCATTTTTTACTTGTGGCAACCTTAGGGAGATGTATTTATGACTTAGAAAAGTGGGATAAATTCAATATAACTGTTGCTTAAAGGTGATATTTCCCACTTTGTAGATAGTAACCATTTATAAAAAAATGTGTCTTATGGGTTGGAAACCGCTGAGATCCTCTTAAGGAAACTGTACTGAAAATGAAAACTGAATCACCTGCAGTATTTTATTTACTGCTTAAAATTCTTTGCTCAAGGTAGTACAAAGGAAGGTAGTTATGTGGCAACAGGGAAGTTAAATATTAAAATGTTATGGCTCATCTGTGGGTTAGAACTCTTCTCATTGTACCTGTAAGATTTTATGATTTACTATTTTTAGAGGTCATTTAATATGTCATAACGAAATTTGAATTCAAGAGTTTCGATTTCATTAAAGATAATTTTAGAACATATTTTTCTTTTCCCGCCCAGCTGGATTACGTCAGGCAGGATAGCCTTTGTAAAATGTGTTGAACTGTACTTAGCACTTGGCACTCCTATGGAAAAAAGGATATCTAGCAATAAAAAAATATATCATCTGAAATCCTAATTTCCTCAATGGCTTTTGTTTGCACTAGTCAATGACACAAAGTTTAATTTTGGAACCTTTTCACCAAGGTTCATATAATGTCTATGAATACTAACCCTTAAAGCTGATTTACAAAATGTAGGTATTTGAAAAAATATTACTGAGGAGTGAGGACGAAGTAGAGTAAGTGGGATGATTTTTTTCTACTTCTTGTTCTAAAATGTCATTCCCTGAAATGTGTTCAATTGAGAACTAAATTAGCAGAAAAAGTTGAACTTTTATTCTTATCCGGGGATAAAATGCCAATAGTGAATATTCTAGAGAATCTGTACTCAACATCTTGCTTCTGGGAGGATTTGAACTTCTTAGGCAAAGTTTACTTTTTAGACTTCTGATCATCTTTTGGTAGTGTTAGTCAAGGATTTTGTTAAGGTCTGGGATCTCTCTCATGTCCTGATTTCTGTCTTTTCTCTCTTTTCTGTCTTTTCTCTCCCTCTCCCTCTCCCTGCTATACCCAGCACACAACCTAAACTTAACTCAGATCTTGTCTGGACCACCTGAAATAGGTGTTTTATGGGGGATGAATAATCAAGAGATTCTTTTCGATAAATCTGAACCCTTCTTTGTTTTTCCATCTTTTCAGTTCAATTTAAAAAACAGAATAAATAAATGTTTGAGAATATATAAGTCTACATACAGAAGAATTCCAAATACTTTATGCAGATACTCTCTCCTCAAGGAGGTGGAACATAACTCTTTATTTCTTAATTGTGGGCTGCATATAATGACTTCCTTCCAAAGAGGCCAGTATAGTGGTGGTAAGGAAAGTCACTTTATAGTGGAAAAACCTTACAAATGCTGCCACAGTCAGTGACCAAGGTTAGCATAAACAATGGTAAACCATGCTAATTGCATGTACTCTTGATGTGATGAGAATGACACATTCTGCAGTCTTCCTCCCCAAAACTTGTACTCCAGTCTAAATTAAGAGAAAATCATCCCAACTGAGAGACATCCTATAGAATATCAAAATACAGTACTCCTCAAAAAACTGTGAAGGTCATTGTTACAGGTTGAATTGTGTCCCCTAAAAAGATATATTCAAGTCCCACCCATACCCTATGAATGTGACCTAATTTGGAAAGGTCTTTGCAGATGAATTAAGTTAAATTGAGGTCATACTGAATTGGAGTGAACCCTAATCCACTCCATGTACCCTTACAAGGATACTTAATGGCATCTTTATAAGAAGAAGGAAATTTGGACACAGATAGACACACAGAGGAGGCCACATGAAAACAGAGGCAGGATCGGAGTGATGCATCCATAAGCCAAGGAAAGCCAAAGATTACCAGCATCCATCAGATGCTAGAGGAGGCAAGAAAACATTCTTCCCCTACAGGCTTCAGAGAGAGTTTAACTCAGCCTACACTTTGATTTTGAACTTCTAGCCTCTAGAACTATGAGAGAATAAATTTTCGTTGTTTTAAGCCACCTAGTTTGTGATCATTTGGTACATCAGGTCTAGGAAACTAACATAGTCATCAAAAGTAAGGAGAATCTAAGAAATGGTCACAGTCTAGAGTAGCCTAATGAGACATGAAGACTAAATGCAATGTAGTATTGTGGATAGGATCCAGGAAAAGAAAAATACATTAGGTAAAAAAAAACTAAGGAACTTTGAATAAAGTATTGACTTTAGTTAGTAGAATATTGATATTGGTTTGTTAATTGTGACAACTATACTATGCTAATATAAGATGTTAAAAATAAAGAAATGGCATGGGTAGAATTTTCTGTATTATCTTTACAACTTTTTTGTAAATCTAAAATGTTTCAAAAATTTTTAAAAATTATTACAAAGAATTAAAAGACCCAGAATTTAGCTGTCGTTTTAATTAGACCTCAACTGAATGTGACGATGTGAATGGCAGTCTCTTTAAGGTGGCGGTAGGCAGGGGTGAGGAGATACCTAAACCTACTTTAGCTGATTAATTATACGACAAGATGCTTTTAAATCAGAAACTTCCACTGATAAATTATATGCCCCTTTAAAAGTCATTTTATTGTAGGAGTCATTATAGAAGGCTATCTGTAAGTCTACTGTTAATCATGGAAATAATACAATTAGAAAGATATATCTTTTGATAGGTTTTATTCAAGCCTGTATAGACAAAGTATATTTAAGAAGGAAAACGCACACATAAATAAATATATGAAGATTTTAGTTAAAATTCTTCAATCGTGTGAAATTTAATGGAAACCTTGCTGATATGTAGTTCAAGATCTGGTCCAACCACCGTACCTCCCCACCGCCATCCCCTATGTTCAGTGGTATAGGGGGTCTGATAATAGAGAGAGGTCAAGACAAACGTTTCTGCTCTCTCTGAATTTCATCCCCTTTCTCAACATATTTTTATTGTTGTTGGAAGATTCTAGCTAAATCGGAGACTTATTTCCTTTTTCCCCCTTTGATATGTATTTAATTATAATAAAAAGAAATGCAGATGATCCAGGTAAATTTGTGGGTATCACATACTATTTACATGGGGATGAACACTCAGTAGATCCACTTTTATATTTAGAAACTGTCTCAACTATGATAAAAAAATTAACCCAAGAAAGTAATGCAAATCAATACTTACATGTTTAGCCAATGAAAAGTTATTACTTAAAGCTAAATTCAGCCTAACTGAATACTCCATTTTCAGTATTATAATTTAAAGTATATTTTAATATGTGATATTTATAGACCTGAGACCTTTTTCACATTCTTCAGTGAAAAGTATGTTTATGAAGCAATAAGGCCATTCCACAAAATAGTGGTACTATTGTTATTGTAATATCCCTTTCCATAAAGTAAATCCTCTTCCAATTTTTACTAGCAATTTTTTAGTATTTTAAGAAAAAATGTTGACTGAAAAAGAATATCGTCGAAACACACAGAGTGAAAAGAATTAAAAACTTTTGGAGAGTTTTCAGTGGTCAAACTGGTACTGTTACTTACTGGAAAGAAAATTAGATGTAAGTCAGACAGGTCGAGTTCAAATTCCAGCTTCTTGTGTTGCCACTTAGGCAAATGACTTAACTTATTTGAGGGTGTCATCTCACTGACAAAATGAGCTAATAACTATCTCAAAAGGTTGTTCTGAGGACGGAACGATGTGAGGTTTATAAAGTGTCATATGAAGTGGGGTCTCATTAAATGTTGTTTTCTTTTCCCCTTTTTGTTCTGTGCCTGTGATTATATTTGATACAAGAAGCAGATCGGACATTACTGTTCAGTCATCCATGCACTAGATGATTTTTAAGTTTCAAAATCACACACAAATGTCACCTAGTCTCTTTAGCTCAATGTTCTTCATTTATAAAATTAGAATGAAAAATAGTACTTTCTTCAAAAACTAATGTGAAGATTAAATAAGATAGATAGAAAACATTTAGCACAATAATTTGGTACAGGGTAAAGGGTCGATAAATAGCAGTTCTTTTTTTAAAAATCAGCATATTTTCCCAAATCAGTACAGTATTAACAATGTTTTGAATCAAGATAATAGTCATTTCTAATGTATAACATCCAAGCTGTGTATGTGTGATGATGATGTCATCGGAGTAACAAGAATTAGCGAGAAATACTGAAACAGAAGTAATGGGATATATATGGCTTTTCTCTGTATTTGGCCTTTGTATGAAATCTATCACAATATTGAATATAATTAGTGCTAAAGTGTTTCTTTTTGTTGGTTATTAAATTTTAGTGATGGGTATTTTTCCTCAGCAAGTTGTTAAACCAACATTCTGATTTGAATGTAAACTCTCCCAAATTACGTTCTAACTTATAAACAACCTAAGAGTATTCTCATAATTATAAAAAAAAAAGAACCTAGATAATTAAGTAATTACAGTGTGTTGATTTGAAGGCATAAAATTACTCCTACATTGTTATTGGCCTTGAGAAAATACTGTGCTTCCATAGGCCTAGAAATTACTGTGTTACCTTTGCAAGTATTAGCCACCATTATTAACATCATTATTATTACTATTTGTAATAGCTTAATGTTCTTATTAGTTTTCCAGGTTTTTTCATATACAAATTTCTTTATTTCTAAGTATTAGACCAAATGACAGAGAGAAATGGATGGTGATATCTCTACCAACAATATGGGTAAGAGATATTGAAAAGTAGTTATTCTAGAAGACACTGCAGGAAACAATGTGATGATTCAGAAGGTTCTTTTTTTTTTATGTTTTAAGCACAATCATTGGTAAATAATGTCACAAAGTACTGGTAAAAATTAAATTTCAGTGGCCTTTAGTTAAAGCCTTAAGTAATGATGATAATCAGCCCTGCTTCCCCCTCCATCTTGGTTGTAAATTAGACCAAAAGACATGAATTAAATTAAGTTGAAATTGAAGTATACATACTTCAAGATACTCCATCAAACCCAAACAAACAAGTAAACAAAACCTTAAATAAACAAAAAAAGTCTATGACATTTTCTCAGAGAACAAGTCATTTTAAGGACAGCTCAGAATACAGAGAGCTACTCATTGTGTGTTAGTTAGATTGGGTAGCTTATGTCCTAACATTGAATCATGACCACATATTCATTTATCAGTTCAAAAATTGATACCAGGTGCAAGCAAGAGTAAAGAAAAAGGAGACTAAATTTTATTTATTTGTTCATTCATCCATCCATCCATATTTGGGGGTCTTAAAAATTTCTAACATATGTTTAACTTCTTGATTTAGCTTATAGCCTCATTTCTTCTTACAGTGATTTTTATACATTCTGTTCACTTTACTTTAAAAATTTTAATGTTTAACATTTTTGGTGTGCTTCATTTAGATCTCAAATATTTTACTTTTATCTTCACAATTGCCAAATAATATTATTTTCTGTAGAAGTTCAGAGAAAATTATAGTAACTATGACTTATAAAAAGTGTTTTTATAAGGAAATTGATGCTCTATATAGGTATAAATAAGTTGGATATGTCTTTTAAAAGCCTAAAGGAAAACAAACAAACATAAGTAATTGTTTCCTTTGCAAGGTGTGCATTGTAACTGCCATATTTAAATATTTGAAAACCTCTGGATTGCTACATGAGCATCTGTGACAAGTGAAACTGTGATTGCCAAATGACAAGAGTTTCTATATTTAAAATTCATTTTAGCAGATCAACATTTTCTATTCCCTTTTCTAATGCTCTGTTATTCTGACAGATCACTATTTTAAAATCAAAACACAAACCATGCATTTATTTGACTGTCATGAAGACTTAAACATGAAAAAGATAAGATGCTATGGCTATCACTTTTCTTTAAAACCAGTCACTGTGGTTTTAAAAATGCAAACCAAATCAAAATCAGTACAAACCCTATCAAAATCAGTACAAACCCTGAGGGTTTAATTCTGAGTGAACCAGCTTGTTTTGAGAGTACTTCTTTTTTTTCTTCTTCTTCTCTTTTAAAACTTTGAAAAAATCTTATACATCTGTCTCTTTGATCTTTCCCTAGCCCTGTTAGCTAGGAAGACCAAGAATTATCCCTATTTTGCTGATGAGAAAATTGAGACAGGGGTTTAATTGACTTATGCAGGCTTGTTCGTGCCAGAACTAGTATTAGAGTTCCAGATTTCTAGCTGTGAATGCCTATGTCTTAACCATTAGCTCTAGATTCATAATGTTTTCCAGTCCTCTGTCCTGCCCAAAATTCTAATGTGCTTTATCTGAATTCTGTAGACTTATGAGAGCCAATGTGAAATATTTAGGAATTTTGTATGCTGTTATTAAACCATTGACCGCTTAAAATGGGCCATGGTGGGAATATTAATACCATGGAAAGCACTGAGATTCAGAGTTTCATTTTTTTCTCCCAGAATTGATTTGCTTGTATACTACTGTATCGAAGTATAAATTGAAGAAGAAATACAAACAATAACAACAATAAAAATAGTACATGAATTTCATATAAATGTAATGTAATTTTGTAAGTGTAATACTTACTTTGGGTAAAGGTCAATATTTCTTTGTTTCTTAATTTAGAAGTTTGCTTCTAAGCTGCAAATGAATATGGATAAGACTATAGAGAAAGCTTGAATTAAACCTGAGTGTTTATAAGTTTTTTATAAATCCGAACCATTTTTAAAGATCAAGGTCAAGTTCCAGCCCTTGCAAAAATTATGGCAGTTGACAGGGCTTTTTCTGAACCTCTAGTGGGTTTCAAATGGAGCCACATGCATTGAAACTTATTTACTATGTGTTTCATCTGGGTTAATTTGTCTCCTGAAGAATACAGTAAGCTCTTTGAAGATTGGAACATGGACTTACCTTCCTTCTTTCTTTGAATAAATGGTTAATGAACACCTGTTCTCTGCCTGGTTCTATTCTTACTGCTTGAGAAACAGCAGTTGTCAAACAAGTCTATATCTTTATGGAGTTTATAATCTAGTGAAGAGCCAGTAATTAATTTAAACAAATGAAAAATTATAACTGTAGTAAGTACTTTGAAAAATTATTTATAGCGTTGAGAGTGTCTGATAGTGAGTTTTTATCTATTCAGTGAGGTCAGCAAAAGCTTTCCTGAGGACACCAAGATTGAACTGAGTTCTGAAGAATAAGAATTAATGTAAAGTTCCTAGGTCTTTAATATCATTTCTTGATGTAGACTTTTTCGACACCCTCTCAATCTGAATTAAGTTCCCTTATTTTATGGCCTCCATATCACCCTGAATTTCCCCTTTTGAGGATAACAACAATTTTTAATTTTATATTTATTCATAAAATGATTTTTTTCCCCCTACTAGACTATTGACCCAAAACTGGGACTATGCCTCTTTTGTTCACCTTGCTAATTCCGGTACATATTATAGTTTCTGACACATAATAGTCACTTGGTAGTTGTTAATGCTTCTACTCCCTTTGCCTTTGTCATAATCAATTTTGGGTATGTCCTATCTACCTCAGTTATTGAGAAAACATAGTAATATAATATATATGAAAGTCAGGAAAATATGACACTATCCAAAATAGTTTAATGCCACAGAACCCAGAGAACACCAAGGAGTGAATTGAAATAAATCAGGTGTAACAGTGTTGTCTAGGAGAATAAAGAAAGAAAAGGCCATCGGATTTGGCAATAAGGAAATTTTACTTATTCCTCTTTTTGAAGAAAATTTGTTCAATTTGTGAAACAGATCAAAACATTTCTTGAGTTAAATATCTGTTGTCATTTTTTTAAATTTTTTTTTCTTGTGAAATGTAAAAACGTGAAAATAAACACGTTTTGAAAATGAGATGTATCCAAGCATGTATGTTTAGGATATTGTCTAAACTTCTTTGGAAGAAAAGAGAGAGGGAGGAAGGGAGAGAGGGAGGGAAGGAGGAAGGAAGGAAGGAAAAAAATAGATGCAGGAAAAAAGACTGGAAGGAAAATGACAGGACCAATAAATGGTTTGTTTTGTTTTTCTTCCTTCCTTCCTTCCTTCCTTCCTTCCTTCCTTCCTTCCTTCCTTCCTTCCCCTTCCCCTCCCCTCCCTTCCTCCCTCCCTCCCTCCTCCCTTCCTTTCCTTCCTTCCTTTTTCTTTCTTTCCTTCCTTCCTTCCTTCCTTCCTCCCTCCCTCCTCCTTCCTTCCCTCCCTCCTTTTTACTGTTTTGATTAAGTTTATTGGGGTAACATTGGTTAATACAATTATATAATTTTCAGGTGTACATTATCGTTTGACATCTGTATATTCTATTGTGCGTTTACCACCCAAAGTTCAGTTTCCTTCAGCTATCATATATTTGATCCCCTTTACCCACTTCACCCTCCCCTTACCCCCTTATATTTGATCCCTTTTACCTCGTCTACCTACCCCCCTCCTCCCCCATTTCACTAGTAACCACTAGTCTGTAGTCCTCTATAGACTATATAAATGATAGGACTCAGGGTGATAATTTTCCCATTTGTACTTTAAAAAAATTTTCTCCCATCTACCTCCCCCTTTCCCTTCCCTGCGCCTCCCTACCCTCTGGTAACCACTAGTCCATTGTCCATGTCCATGAGTCTCTGTTTGTCCTGTTCCTTTGTTGCTTTTAGGTTTATATCCCACATATAAGTGATATTATGTGATTTTCAACTTTTTCTTTCTGGCTTATTTTGCTTAGTATGATTATTTCAAGGTCCATCCATTTGTACTTTTATGTATTGTATACTTTTCTATATTTCTCAAGTTTTTAAATTGAATTAATCTATATTACATTTATAATGAAATGATAAAGTACCATTTTATAAAAATGACAATTCGATTCTAAGTTTGGGCTGAATATAGAATTATGCCTATATACTTAGAGGATTCAGAACTGTATTTTAGATTTTTTTCACTCGTATAAATTTGCTAACAATTTTAGTATTTTAATGTTAAATGTCAGTTGGATCTTTATATTTCCATCTGTACTTCTCATGCCTGAGCTCTTCGAGGGTAATGAGCTTTATCTTTGTATTTCTAGCATCATCCTGGCAGTGATACATATTTGTTGAATGAATGACTTTAAAATTGAGGTGCCTCGACCTTTTTATTGCCTTCAATTTTTGTACCTTTCATTTTTTAGAACATATGGGTGAAAGTCACGATGAATGGTCATATTTCTAATCATCCCAGTGGTTTTGGAATGTATCCATCTCAAATGAAGTAAGTTGGAAGGTTTATATTTAGTTTGTTGTTTTGTTTTTGGATTTGATTTGGTGGTTTTAATTGGTAACGAAGATATTAGTTTTATTTCTTTACATAGTTTGTTCATCATTAATATTTAATTTCTTTGTAACATTGACATGTTATCATGAAAAATTTACTGTCTGGTAAGAAAAAGATGGTTAAGTGTAATAGCAACTCCAGTGATAGTGACTTCATAGAAGTTGTTTCGTTCTGGCATTTTAAGTTATTGCTGCTTTCCATAGTTGAGTATATACTCTACTTCAGAGCTTACAGTTTCTCTGGAGCTTTCTATTATTGTTCTTTATAAATATTGGCATTTGAGGAGAGTTAAGTGTCATCTACTTCAGTCTATCAAGATGTTTACTATTGTATAAAACAAACAAACAAAAAGGTCAAGCACACAAACCAAACAATCTCTATGGTTCCTGGTGTAACTTAAAATCAGCATTTTAAGTGGCCATTGCCTTGCATATTGTGGTTAATATTATTACTTTATATTAGCCATTGTGGTGTATAGTTGGCTTATCATTACTCAGAACCAGGCTATTCACATGGTGAAGAGTTATACTTCCCCTTTTCTTTTTACAAAGATTATTGCAAATCTCTTTATTGTTGGTCAGTAAGAGATACCCAGTGACAGGAGTATGTCAGGCGCCATCTTTACCTTGGTCATCAGTTATTCAAGTCAGAAAGTTTGGCTGCACCTTTGATTCTTTTTTTCCTTTTCTTACAACAAATATCCATTTATGACATTTCTTCTATTGAAGAACTCTTGTTTCTATCCCTTACTTCTACTCTTTCTGTTCTAGCCTTATTTATGGTCTGTAACTCCTACCTGAATTTTTATAGCACCTTTCTATCTGGTTACCGTGCCATTAATTTCTGGATTATCATCTTTAAAAAAATTTTGGATAATGTCATTTCCTTGTATAAACATATTTACTACATCTAGAGAATAAAAAACTAATTCTTAAGCCTTCTATTTGCCTTCTCTACTTCTCAAACCATTTATCTGTTCTAGGCACATCACGTTTTCCCTCACACACCAGGCTAGTTCTTGAGCCAGTTCCACATGCCTTTTCCTCACTTAATTCTCCACTTGTCTGAAGAGCTTCTTTCATCTGCTTAGACTCTGCTCAAATATCATCTTGGCTCTAAGTTCTGGGACATCTTGATAAAAAGTTAGCTCTTCTTTGATCCTAGATGTTATAGTTATTAGTTTTACCTTGATGTCATATTCTATTGTAACTATTTTACTTGTTTTATTAGCAATACCCTGTTTTCCTACCCCTCCCCCACCATACTACTATTCTTCTAGGTTTTAGGGCTTAATAAATGTTTACTGAAGAAACAAAAAATTTTGAGAAATTCAAACATGTTATTACCTCACATAATGTATTAGTAACAAGAGGCTAGATATAAGTTAAAGCTGATCAAATTTAATGATAAAGTGTTATTTTGGTTAATTGTATTTAAGTACTTGTGAAAGTAGCATATATTCCATTATAGCTTGAATCATAGAGAACTTTTTATAACCAGAACACTGTCCACACTCAATTCTATATGGCAAACTTAAAGTGTTCTAAGATAGTTTCAATCTTGGTGCATCTTCTTGAGTACAGTTCTAACTTAGCCTTTGAGAGGAGGCTGCAATTTGTACCAACCTGAGTCCTCGTTCAGGTAGTGTGGTTTATGTTCTGTTTCTTGGCCAACCACCAGAACACGATCTGGCTCACTTTGGCAAATCTAGTTAATATAAAGTCAGTTTTGCTGTTTAAAGCACATGGTGAGTACGGTGCATTGGAATTTTTATTGTCAGTTTTGAATTTTTATTGCTTACTTTACACTTTAACCAACACAATGACTATTTTTTATTACAGTGGCTACGGAACATCATCCACCTTATCCCAGATGGACCGAGAACACAGTTCAAAGCCAAGTGCAAAGGCCCTTTATGGTATGTTTATTTATTTGATGGGGATATAATTCTATTTTTAGCTATCTTTTTTTTTACAAATTATGTTTTCATTGTTATAGTTTGAACCCACACCTTGCTTTGTATTCTTTGTAATGAAGTAATGATAGGTTAAGAATTATTTTAAAAAGAATTTTTACAAAAGCTACCAAAGCTATGACCTCTGCTTGCTGGCAGATGAAATATATTTCCGTGATTTCTAAGGATTCTTTTGCACTACTACAGATGAAATATATTTCCGTGATTTCTAAGGATTCTTTTGCATGGCATCAATGCCTTAGGTGGGTTTTTCTACCTAAGTACTTGTGATATGCTTGTTGGTTTTCATGACTCATCCAGTTGACTGTGAAATGGCATTCGACAATGTTTTCCTCTTAGCTTATGAACTTTTTGGGTTCTGTTACAGAATGACCAGTAGCACTCATACGATTTATTTATGCACTGCAAAACAAGCAGACTTTCTCCCAATCCTTCTATAACTTCCATTGTTTTCTTTAGATTGTCTCACATCATAAATAATGCTTTTTAAACTTCAACTATAAGATAGAAGTGATTACTAAAAAGAAGATGAGGATTCATGAAATATACCACATATTTTTAGGAAGGCATTTGTTTTTACAAGGTTTTTATGGCTTTTTGATATCATACAACAATAAAAAATCAAAATATGATTGTGGTTAAAAGCAAAGACTCTGTAACCAGACTTCCTGGGTTCAAATCCAGTTCTACTATTTATTAGCAGAGTGATCTTGGGCAAATTACTTTGCCTGTCTGCACCTCATTTTTGCTTATTTGTATAATGGACCTATCTTATAGGGTTGATACAAGAATTAAATGAGTTACATTTTACATGTAAAATGCTTAGAATAGTGCCTGGTTAATTGCTATTATTATTATTGACGTTATCGTTATTTTATTATCTATTATGGGAACCTATAGCATTTTCTAAATTTGAGATTCTTTTTTAATTTTAAATTTTTATTTTTTTTTTACATTATTTAGATCTACAACACCTTGGCAATGGTAAGAAAGAACAATTCTAAGGTTTCATGATTCTTTTTCTACCTACATATTCTGTGACCATGCTTTAAGACTCAAATTATACATTGATAAAATAGATTTTGTACCACACATGGATACATTTTTCCTCTGGCTTTGCTAATCTGATTCACATTGATTTCACTTTTCTTGAGCGTTATATTGTGACATCCTTACTATGGCTTACTCGTTGTGAATTGTAGATCTACAAATACTTATTTTATGATTAAGATGTACTCAAAACGGGACCAGTAACATATGGCTCCTGACTTTAAGGCACTTGCAATCTAGAGAATGATTTGAAGAAACTGAAAAAGGAAATTTTTTTCTTTTTTGTAAAAATAATTCCTTCGATCTCTCATTTCTAGACAAATATTTATTAAATGCTTCTGTGTGCTAGGCCTTGATCTTCATAGTCTCTCTACATGTTCTTTCATTCATTTCAAAGATGAATAAGAAATGGTCATTGCTTATGCACCATTTTGGTGAGGCAGACTAGTAAATACATTGTCATAATAAAGAGCTAAATAAGCTTGGGCGGCAGTGTGTATAAGGTGCAGTGGGTTGGTCCGTTCTTCTCTGTGGGTGGGGGAGGTAGTCAGGTAGGATTTCACAGAAGAGTTGAGCCTTGAAATGAACTCTGAAAGTTTAGTCTCCAGACATTTGGGGAGCAGTAGGATGCTATAAACAGCAGCATAAACCCTTTTAAACCTAGACTCTAAGTTCTTTGAAAGTGGGCCATATTTATCTTGTTTATTTCAGGATTACCTAAGCTTAGCAAAGTGACTAATATATACTCAGTAAATACTTGTAGAATGAATATAATGAATTAATCAACTGCAAATGGTTTGATGTTAACTGGAGGGTACAAGGTGGTGCTTTGGGAAGTAAGATTGGAAAAATAAACATGGCTCATATTAGGAAGAATCATATGAATGAATCCTATCAGTGAATCATACATTGGTTACAGAGAATGACCAGCCATTGAAGTGTTTTAATCAGTGGAGTAATGGGACATATTCATCCTGGGTCTCTCTAGTAGCCGTATTGAAGGTAGATTTGGTGCATATGGATGGATAGTAGTCCTAAGACTTTTGTTAAGGAGAAAGAATATTAATTCTCTCACAAATACCACAGTCCCAAAAGTCCGTTTCCAGAGAGCTAAAAAAGGAATAAGGGACAAAAAAAGAAAAAAAGGTAGGCTTTATCTACAAATTTTAATGTTTATGTTGTGTTAGCAGCAACTTCATAAAATCATAGATCCAGGGCTTGAAAATATAATCTTTAGCTTTTAAGCAGTAAGTTTTTATTTCCCTCTTTTTATATATAAAGCAAGCTGAGGCCCCTTTTTAAGGTGAGGTGATTTGTCAATGTCACATAATTTTAAAAATCTTGCTTGTAAGAAAATATGACAATTTTGTCTCGTTATAAAAATGAACAATATGTAGGTAAAACAGGATATAAAGAGAGGGATAAAAAGAGGCAAAACCAAGAGGCATTTAAAAGGAAGAAAGAAGACTTAGCAATGTATTGCATGTAGAAGTAAGAGAGTTTTAAGTTCCTTGAAGTTGCAGATAATGTTTCCTTCTCCTTGTAGCTAAAGCTGCCAGGAGCTCCTAACACACTGTGCACAATTGCGCAGGAGCACGTACATGCCTTCTAACAGGCTCTCAGTAAATGCCTCTTGAGTGAATGGATAGATATGTGATGGCAATGCAGAAATAGCTGCGTGGTTTGAACAAATCTTTCCAGCAAACAAATTCTTTTTGACGTTTAACTACATTTACTTAACATTAGGAGTATTTCGCCTCCTGATTTGCATTAAAAAGTTTTCATTTTCTTTTTATAACTGGAAAGTTTGTGAAGGAGCGATTTGTAATGTAGTTACAAATCTTTAAAATTTCTCTTTTCTTTAAAATTTCTTTAAAATTTCTCTTTTCATAATTAGTAAACTAGTTGAATAAAATTTTCAAGAATTGCCTTCACGGGTGGTATATTAACTTCTTTGGTGTATGAGTATCCTATTTAGTGTGTGAACAATAATGACCACTGTTTTTTGCACACTGACCAGAGGCTAGACACTGTATCAAGAATTTCATGCAGCTTGTCTTGTTCGTAAGAACACTTTTCAGATCTGGCACCATAATGTTAGTAATGAGCTCAGAGAGGCAGCGTGGGTTTTGGAGGCCAAAGAGATCTGTAGTTGGCTCATGGCACTCTACCAAGGGGCTGCCATTGTGAGCAAATGATTTAACCTATTGGCCCCGGTTTCCTCACCTATAAAACAGAAATTGATAATAATGTTTTGGTAAGTTTATATGAGAAAATTGAAGTTAATAAGCCTAACATGGCAGTGGGGATGGATATAGGAGAGTTGCTTTTAGTTGTGGGTGTTCAGATTAATGGAGGCCCTCAAATTTAATATTTTGATGTTTCATGCAAATGATGTTACTAATCACAGTGATACTTTAAACAGCTGATTATTTTTTATAAACCTATAGTTTTATAGGTTTATTTTTCCACAATTTTTTATAAATCTATAACTGTGTATTGAATAACACAATTATGACAATAAAATCGCTTCTTTTGGATGTGTATTAATTTAATTTATTCAAAGAAAACAGTTAAAATATGCTACAGTTATAGTTACCCTATTTTGCCATTTCTTCATTATTATACAAAAAATTTCAAAGTGGCTCTACATCACTAAAGTCCCTGACAATATGACATTTGCTTAGGAAAATAAATATTAATTTCTTTCTTCTCCACTTATGACAATAAAGTGTCATTTGGCTACTGTTATTCAGGGATTAAACATTTTATATTTTTTTCTGGTTAGCCTGTTGGTCAAAGTCTTTAATCATGAAAACTTTACATTGTTTTTTAACATAAATACTTGTAAAATGTATTAAACATTCCTTCTTATCAGGGTGTGAAACCTGCAATCTCTTGTCAGTGACTCACAGGGTCATAGGTATGCACGCTAACTTGTGTACTGGGTGGGATGTGCTCAAAGGCTGTATTCCTTACCTTTTCTCCAAATTCAGAATCTCTTCCCTTTTGAATATTTGGGGCTGCTTTTTTCATGAGGCTGAGTCCCAAGCCTGTCACTTTTCCCTGTTGTAAACGTGCCTACTTCTAGCATTGCTTCTGATATGCATCTGCTGAGAATCTAGATAGAAAATCTTGTTAGCAAATAGATTCCGAGTGAGGAATTGAGAGTCTTTCTCATTAGAACCTACACATTAATGTGCAAATTTTAGTGTCTAGACATTGTGACATGTCTGTCTGCCCCTCAGAGGACTTATTTAAGTATGAATTCTTTGCTGTGTTCTGAATAGCTGAACTTCCTAGTAAGTAACTTCCGTTTAATTTAGATATTGCTAAATTTGGAATATGACCATTTCTCATGAATAATCAGCCGTTTAAAGTCATAGCCAAGAAAAACTCAAGTTTCACAGAATTACCAATTAATAATACTTTCTTCTTATAACCAACATTTATAGTAACTTTGAGATTTGTATTGTTGGGAGGCAAAGTAATAACATAACTATGATAGAAACCCTCTCAAGACTAATTTAGCCTTAAATATGAACTTTTTTGTGACATTAGCAAGTAGGAAAATATATTTGTGTTTTTCCTGCTTTTTTCTTCTCAGGGAGGTACTAGTAAGAATTGAGAATACGCAACCTATAAACTACACAGTTAATTTCTGTATAATTGACTTGACTATAAACTTTACCATATTTTTGAACAGTGTTTGGCTCACCTTTCTCAAAGCAATACTCCTGAATATACCACTTTTAACAGATAGCCATCTGACGTATTTTTCTTTTTGTACCTATCTTTCTCTTTTCACTCCTGTATATCTCCTGATCTTAGTTTAGAGCTGGTCTGTTTAATTGTCATAATCGAAGCCCAAGCAATCTCTTACACATTTAAGTGGCCCTTAAGAGTTAAAACCCATTTCTCTTTCTCTGTCATCCTTATTATTATACAATATACATTTTACTTTACATAGAGAAAACATTTAAATATATTTTGTAAACAAATTTTTTTTTTTTTTTTTAATTCTTAAGAAGTAAGCAGCCCAAGAAGTCAGGCAACCAGTAGAGTCAGAATTCAGCTTCATAGAGCCTGCCAGAGCATGCAACTCAGAAGGATAATTTGGCAATTTTCCCAACTTATCTGAAAAATTTAAAGCTTTTTTCCTTTTGGGATAAGGTATTTTAACAACTTGTTGAACTGACAAGTAAAATTAATTCCTAAATAATGTAATTTTGTAAAATTAACCTTGTTTGTTTTTAACAACAGTATTTTGGATCAGATACTTATTTTTCAAACTGTGATTGTAGTTGCCTTGACAATAGGAGCTTGTATTTATTAGTACTCCTCATCGATTCCCATTAAGCATCTTTCCTTAATGGAAATGATACACTAGGATAGTGGGAAAGGAATTCTCTTTTACTGGTAGTTGAAAGGTTTTTAATGTAAATATGAGCTGTAGCCCATATGCTTTTACATTATATTCTTTTCTTTTGAATTGCCAAATTCTTATTTTCTAAGCAACACTTTCCTTTTTCAGAGAAAGAGAAAATGAAAATTTTCTGAATACTGGCTGTTCCAGATTTTGCTATTTTATGCATAAACAGCAATACAGGCAAAAGAGAATTAAGTTTATATACTGAGACCTGCAAATTGTTATAGTTACCATTGTACTAATTGAAAAGTTAAATAAAGCCCAATTTTTTAAATTAATACTTTATTTTTTAGAGCAATTTTAGATTCACTGAAAAATTAATGGAAAGGTATAAAGGTTTTACACATACCTCCTTGCATATAAATAGCCTCCTCCACTGTCAACATCCCCCACCAGAGTGGTACATTTGTTACAATTGATAAACCTACCTTGATATATCATAATCACTCAAAGTCCATTGAAAACTAAATTTAATATTCCTGATGTAGAAGTTGAATATCATTTTTTGTAGCAGCATATTGACTCAATAATGTTAAAATGACATATAAAGAATTTTTATTTTTGGTTACTGAATTTACCTAAATCTGTTTCTTTGGGTTCGTATATTCTAGTCCATTCGATAAAAGCTATTAGGAAAAATAGTAAAACACAACCAATGGCACTACAATCAAGTAAAGTTTGTTCCTAGTTCTTATTGATTCAGAAGGAAAGAGAGAAAGACAGAGATTGAGACTTGCTCTTATACTGGGAGTTGAACAGCTCATGATACTAGAAACCCAAAACTCAATTACCATATTTATTCAGTTATTATTTAACACACTACTTGACTATGATTTACACTATAAATTTGGAGAGAAAACTTCAAATTAAAGACATAAGACGAAATAGATGAGTTATTATTTGCACAGATTCTTGAGCAATGGTTTTCAGCCTCGGCTTCTCGTAAGAATTGCCCGGGAGCTTTTACAAATCCCAGTGCCCAGTTTCCGCCCTAGACCAGTTGCATTAGAATTGCTAGGGGGTGGAACCTTGGCAGTATTTTTTAGTTTATTCTAATGTGCAGCCAAAATTGAGAATCATTGTTAGAGGATGTGATGAATGTCATTAGAGGCTTTATCTTGAGTATCATCAAGACTTTATTTAGGCTTTTCACACTGTTTTAAGGCTGTTGGTGAAATTTTCAGCTTAGGAGCATTATTACTATTTACAACTGTACTTGAGAATACATATGATTCTCATATAAAAATAAATGTACTATAATTTCCTTTTAGAAGCCTTCTTTCAAAATTTCCTATTAAAATGTTAATATTAACCTTCATTTATTCATTGACTTAAATCACTGGAACTACTCATTATTTATAAATCTGTTTATGGTGTTTCTGAATTTTTAAAAGGTATTTTTTCATAACACATCTTATTTACTGTGTAACATAAGAAAGTAGTTTATGAATTGCTAAAATGGATTCTTAATTTGGAATATTAGAAATGTCATCATATCTTCTAGACAATCTGTGGTTAGTTACCATCATGCTATTTACAAATACTATCACATAGTGTTTCCTGTTTCCATAAAGTATGTTTCTCTGGGATTGCGAAACTCTTTGCATTAGGAAACTTGAGGGAACAAATTCTTACTACTTCATAATGAGAATATTTAATAACAAAACATACATTTTTGACCTTTACCTGCATTTGCCTATCATTTATCTGAAAGAGTCAAGCATTTGAATATCCTAGGTTTCCATATTATAACTGGATACCAAGGCAACCATTGCCATTTCTTTTGCTGTCCTCAGTTCAGACCAAAGGAAACAGAACTATTCTCATGTTCTGAGCCTGCTGTAGAGAATTGTCCTAGAAGATGACACTGGTGATTCTGAAATAGTGATTATTTCTAAAAGTAGTTTTGTCAGATATATCCCTGATTTGTACACTGTATTTCAGAAGTTATAATGGTTTCCTCAACATTATCCACTTTTTTAATATTTCACATTGATTAATCCTTATCTAATAATCAGAAAAAAATAAACTTGTTCACTTCTTTAAGTATGTAGAATATAGTCATGTAAGTAAAGGTTTATGTTTTACCATATTGGAACAGAAAATTTAAGATGAAACCAGATCTTTCTTTTTGATCACATTATTTTGGTAGGACCAGATGGATTATACTTCTTCAGGTCATCATCCAAACAAAAAAAGAAAGGTAGCAGATATTGAATTTTGTAGTGTGTGTGTTCTTATTAAGTAACTTTAATGCTGCAAAAGCAAAAAATAGAATATATTGGAATAATTTCAGAGTGATGTAATATAAGGCATATGGATATTTTCATCTAAGTTTTAGGGTAAATAAAAATGAAAAGATAATTTTATATACATTGGGAAACATTTTTTATCCAAGTTCTTAAAAAATTCTGTACATTATCATTCTGAGTCTGTGTATGTGCTTTTAAATTTGTACTTGCTTTGCTTTTATGTTCAGCAGAACTTTTAACTTTTGCTCTTGTAGGAAGATCTATAAGTTTTTATGTTAACTGAATGAAACATGTTTATATTTGGACAAAAATGGTTATTAGGAAAGCTAGGGAGAGTGCATGCATGCGTGTGCGTGTGCGTGTGCGTGTGTGAGTGTGTGAATTTTAGTAGTGTAGGAGTCTTGAGGTTTGATCTTATTTAACCCTTTTATTTACAATAAGGGTGTTGAGGCCCAGAGTTAAGTGTCTTGCCCAAATTTAGTCTCCTATTTAGTGAAAGAGTCAAAGCCAGAATCAAAAATCAGTTTGTTTGTTTTATCATAGCATTCTACTTTAGAAGAAATAGGGCAACTCTGAATTTACAGATAAGCAACTTGCTTGATTAGAAAATAACAAATGCAAAATATTGCCTCTACATATTTTATATTTTATTTTGGTTTTGCAGCATTTTACAAAAGAAAACTAAAGGTTTATTTTTGCTTTTAAAATAGTTTGGTGCAGTAACTTTCTACCTCACTTTATTTGTTCTAGCAGCTTATATCTATAATTCTGAGTATCACATTTGTGTGTTTTGTAGATGTGTGAAAATGATTGGTTTAACGACAGTCAGTATGATGGAATCATGTTTTGAATCTCCTCTAACACTCTCCATAGTTTGGATGTTGTAAAAGTTTCTTGCAGTGCCTATTATTTTAATAATGTAGTCTAACTCATATAATACAGTATCTATGACAGTATTTATAATTCTCTTTTGTTCTTAGTATTCTAAAAGATGAAATTTACAAGCTAGTTTTTATCTTTTTGCTAAATAGTAGGTCCTTGATTAATAAAGCCTTTAGACAAAATAGTGATTTTTTTTCTTAGAACATTAATAATCTTGTTAAATTTTGGCAATGTGAAAATTTATATTGGATCAAATTGTTCTTGCATTTCACTTAAGCTGTCTGGTGGCTTTTTCAATTTATCTGAATAATGAGTGTTTTCAGAAACACAACACAATGGCGACTTGTCAACTACTGTATTTAAATGTGAGATAGACTAGTTTTAGAGATGGCAACGTGACACTGATATGTGAACTTCAGACTATTAGTGGGTTAATAATGACTTTTTAAACTTCTCTTTCAGAACAAAGGAAGAATTATGCACGTGACAGTATCAGCAGTGTATCAAATACAACCCATTACCATGTTGAAGTAAGATGCTTTGATGTTTGCTAAAATTTAGAAAGAACCTTGAGGGACATAAAAATTGGTAGTAAAATCAGAATTATGTTTAATTTTATTCCTATGATGTATTCTAAATTGTGTTGACTATTTTCTTTTAGATTCTTGTGAAACTTACATGTTAAATATTAAAATAGTATTTTTTTTTAATCTGGGGTCTATTTTCATAGAGAATAAAATAAAATAACTACTCATCCTTGTCAGCCTTATTTCTGTTAAAAACAGTACAAAAGCTTCTATTTTATATTGTAGAATTTTCTTGGAATTAAGCTTCTGTTTCAGTGAGTTGTTTAGTTTTAATTTTAGTTTTATCTAAAGTCATTATTTGTTCTAGTTAAACAGTGTTTTTTTTTTTTATTTTATCCTCTGTTGTTATATTTTAAGATATTTGCTCTTAATTGGAGTCTAGGTGTCCTTTGCTTATAATATAAAATATTTCAGTAGGAAAGTGATTTTTATTTATTTTTCGAGATAATATTGGCTAATAACATTACGTAAGTTTCAGGTGTACAACATTGTAATTCAACATCTATATATACTATGTCATACTCACTTTCAGAAGTCTAGTTTCCATTTCTCATTTGAAAAATTTGACCCACTTAACTCATTTCATCCTCCCCACACCGTGCTACCCTTTGGTAACAACTAATCTATTATCTGTATCTATGACTTTGTTTTTATTTTGTTTGTTAGTGGGTTTTTTTTTTGGTTTATATTCCACATATGAATGAAATCATATTGTTTTTGTCCCTTTCTATCTGACTTATTTTACTTAGCATAATACTCTCAAAGTCTTTCTTCTATGTCGTTGAAAATGGCAATATTTCATCTTTTTTAACAGCAGAGTAGTTATTCGATTGTGTGTGTGTATATATATGTAATTATATATATAATTTATTCATCTGTCGATGGACACAGTTTATTTTCACATCTTGGCTATTATAAATAGTGCTCCAGTGAACATAGGGATGCATATATCTTTTCGAATTATGTTTTCAGATCTTCATATACATACCCAGAAGCGGAATTGCTAGATCTTATGGTAGTTGTAGTCTTAATTTTTGGAGGAACCTCCATACTGTTTCATGTAGTGGCTGTAACAATTTATAATTCCACTGACAGTGTATGACAGGGAAAGTAATATTTAATTATTCTTATTTTCAGTTTTCTGCCTATATCAAGATTGCTTGATTAAGTGATTTTAGTAGAGTGAAGTTTAACAGCTGTTACAGACTAGAGTTGCTGTTGCTACTCTCAGTTATCAGTGTATAGTTTTCAAGCTGCCACGTAGATTACCTGCTGTTGATCACCATTCAAATAACCACAATGCAATAAAATGGGTGGAGGTTGATTTTAAGAGACTGTCATTTAAGATGTTTAGAATTTGTATGATATGTTTATGCAGTTTAACATGGCACAATATTAAATAGATTTAGCTTTTTATAATTCAAAGTATCATTTCCTCTGTTCAGCAAAACCTACTGACTTTATTATCTTAGTAAAATAACATGAAGTTCTAGAGAACTCTGTTTGTCCCTCACCTCATTGCTAGCTGACTTCAATTGGGTTTGCTTTGTTCTCTTTTGGAAAATATGTACTAAGACACTGTGTATGTTACAAATATTTTTTCTTTTTGCCAATCATAAGCACTTGACTACCTTTGTTCTGGATCGGAAAGATGCTATGATAACTATTGATGATGGAATAAGGAAGCTGAAATTGCTTGATGCCAAAGGCAAAGTGTGGACTCAAGACATGCTTCTTCAAGTGGATGACAGAGCCGTGAGCCTGATTGATTTAGAATCAAAGGTAAGTTTGTAAAATTTATACTATTTTATTTTTTAAGAAAGTTTCACAAATATTTATACTTAAAGTTAGGTCAGATTATTTGAATATGGGTCAAAGTTTGATCAAATAAAATAGCTTTGTCAGTGATTTTGAAAAAATACTGTATATACATTATACATGCAAAATCAGTTTTTTAAACTAGACGTAGAGGCATACAGTTTTTTTAAACCACAAATGACAAGATGGAAGAAGTGAGGAAAAAATATGTAGTGCTAAAATAAGGCCCTAGTGGGGCATTATACTTTATGACGTTGATTACACTCTGGGCCGAGCTATATCCCAGTAAATGAGTGAGCTGGAATGAAAGGATTATGTGTGTATTAACTTTTCACCAGCTCTACAGGAGGCACCTTTCTTTCACACAAGAACTGGTAGGTAAGATGCTGGGACTCTTAAGAGAGCTCTTTTGAGCCCTGTCATTTTAATAAGCATTTGAGCTCCTAAGATAAAGAAAATGACTACATTGTATTCTGATAGGAGTTGGGATAAAATTTGCCCTTTCTTTCATCTCATCCATTATTTACTGTACAGAGCAACTGAATGCTTCTCTGATCCTCGTGGTTTCACATAATTGTAGAGAAGAGATATTATTTAATTTATGTTAGGAAAGAAAGAAAATTTATTCTCTCTCTAGTGTGGCTTAGAAATTACATTTTATTTTAATAGAACCTGCATTTTTATTTCACCTTTGTGGAATCCTAAGGAATTAGGATTTAGAATAAATGTATCATGTGGTGTATATGTATATGTTTTGTCCATATAAAAGTTGTTGCTTTTTATGTTCCAGTTATCAAGGATATTATATTTTAGTTACTCTTTTTAAAAATCATGATTTCTCCCATCAGTTACATCATGAAACCACTCACGACTTGTGTGAAGCCATTAGTGTAAGGATAAGCACCTTAAATATCTCATTAAATACAGAATTTTGATTGTGAGAAGAAAGTTCATTTGCTTTAATTATTTAGTCTATTGGTATTTTATTTTCATGATCCTTTATAGGTTAAAGACTATTCACTTTTATACCACCAAATGCCTTAACCATTTTGAAGAACATATTTCTTAGTGAGATACTTTTGATGCTGTTATTTTACGTTTTGTCGGGATTCCAGCTAGATAGTGAGTTTTTGCATTTGAGAGATTTCACTGAAATAAAAAATGTACAAATGATATATTATTCTTAGCCTAACATTTGTACATGTGTATGTTTATATGTATGTGTATTTGTATATATGACTAGACGGTGCTCAAGTAAAGACAAAAATCTGACTTTACTTAGCCAGAGGGAAAAGAATGTGATGTGAAATGGTGAATAATTTTGGAAAGAGCCCTCAGTTTACCTTTTTTTTTTTTGCTGTTAAAGGCATCCCCTCTACCCTGTAATCTGAGACAATCAGTAATGCTAAATTTAATATTCTGCTTATTAAGAACATAACTACATTCCTCTGCTAAATGTTTCCATTTTCATTGCTTTTTCTCCCACCCACCATCCAGCCCAGCCTTGTTTCTTTGCTGCCACCTTGTACCTACTCATCCTCATATCTACAAGTGTTTACTAATATTCATTGTTAATATGATTTATGCACTTAAAAATAATTTATGCGATGCCTAGAGTTCTTTGTGAAATAGATTTTATGTAGACAATAAAAAATAAGGCAAGTTATATTTTTACTTTATAGAATGAACTGGAGAATTTTCCTTTTAACACAATCCAGCACTGCCAAGCTGTGATGCATTCCTGTAACTATGATTCAATTCTTGCCCTGGTGTGCAAAGAGCCAACTCAGAATAAGCCAGATCTTCATCTTTTCCAGTGTGATGAAATTAAGGTAAAAGGATGGTGAATTTTCTTTCCCTTTAAGCAGATGTTCTGGCAGCTTTTGAATTATTTACTTCAATCATATGGCTAGTAGGTACTAGATTTTTAGTTTCTTAGAATTTTGTAGGGAAAACAAATCCTTTAGTGTCTTCCTTAGGGTTTTCAGGCCAAGTGAAATAAAAAGGAGATAGAGTGGTATAGAAATATCAGATATATTCTATTTATAAGAAAAAATGTAGATAATACATTAAATTCTTCATTGAGGGACTTGGGCTTATAATTAAAAATTGATTCTTCAGAAATTATGTGTCATGGGCAATAAATAATCCTGCCATATTATTTTATTTTGTACTAATTATAGCGTAGATTATTGCAATGAAGCATTTAGACAATTTCCATGATATCGATTTAAAGTTTACCATTTAATTATGTGACTTGAATAATTGCTCAAGATTTGTAATCCCCATGTAATAATTTGAAAATAGTTGAGCATAGTTACCAGTAACATGCTATATCTTGGAGATTTGTATTTCAAAGTACACCGTAATTTTAAAGTGATTATAATCTGTGGTGCTTTTTTGGACATTAGAAGTTACCTTGAGTCTTAAATATCTTTATTTCATGAGTTGATTACTAGAAAAGGGAAATCATTTTGGTTTGAGTTGATTGGTACATTACCAAAGCAATGATGTATCACCATGTATATTATAAAATATACTAGTAATTTTTAACGTACAAAGTAATGCTGGGAGATAAGCATAAAGTGTCACTTGATCTTCTCTGTATTTCTTTGACATTAAAATGTGATAAATTAAGGTTGACTATAAATAGTATATTATATAGTTTTCTTATTTCAATATATGTCATAGATGACTTTCTAAAAATATTACTTGAAAAGAACTATGACCTTTAGGTAATTTGTGTATGGAATATTCATCAGGTTTCTATATAGTGCCTTTGGAAAGTCATAAAGTACATAAAGAATTTTGCAAGGGTAGATTTGTTAAATCAGTAAATATTAAGGTAAATATTTTACTCTGAAAATATAGTGAAAGTTAATTTTAAATCTGGTGTTTGCCTCATTGTTCTAAAAATCCCTGCCTCTGGAAACTAAGGGTTATCGTGGATTTCAGTTTTGAGAATAAAAGGCTTGCTTTATTTCATAGGGGATGATAATGTTGATGGGTTAGAAACTGATTTACTACATACCGCTTTGTCCTAATTAAAAGCTTAAGTGCTTCTCTGTAGCTATATGCATTTACTCATTGGTGCCATATTCCACATATAAGACCTTTTTTTCCTAGCCCCATTAAAAATATAAATACAATGAAACATGATGTAGTTTATTTTATATGGATCATCTTACAATATCACTTTTGAATTTTGAAGTTTCTTTATTCTGGGACTTTATACAATGTTCCTGCCCACATTTGTAGTAAAAATTTTTTTAGAAATATGATAGCCCCCTATAGGAAGTTCAGAGTTTCTAGGCATCTTCAGTTTTAATCTCCCACATAACAGAAAGCCTTCGACACGATGTTTGTAGTGTCTTTCTGAAACTAGGATGTTCTTGTAGAAGTAACACTGGACTGGGATGTGTTAGTACTCTTTAACTAGAAGTATGACCTTCAGCACGCCATCATATGAGTATTCCTAAGTTCCCTTAATTATAAAACGAGCAGAACAGATTAGCTAATCTTTAAATGTTTGAGAAAAACACACATAATTACAGAGAACAAGCAGGAGCAAAAATAGAAGATGAATACATCCCAGCAAGAATCCAATATATAGTAATAATCACTGGCTATAAATAAACTTCACAATCAAACAAGATAAACCTCTTTGCTGCTAATCTCACATTGATTCCCATGAAAATGGAATCAAATGTTCTCGTTGGAAAAAGTTAATTGTTTGGAGTTTTTTTGTTTTTTTTTGTTTTTTGTTTTTACCTGAAATGACAAAATAAAGTGGTTATCAAAAAGAGTAGAGCTTGGTATTGGGGTTCATCTCATGATTATAGCAGGTTTACCCTAACCTTGAGAGTTGCTCTGCTAGGTGGGAGTGAGTGATTCGTTGCAGCAGGTGAATGAGTATCCAGCAGATCCTGAGGATGAGAAAGGGAAGGACCTCTATCCTGCATGCCTGTGCTGCTTCTGACTTTATTTCTTCTCAGGCAGAGATAGTTACCCAGTTACATTTTCCCATATGATTATACTTTTAGCATATGCAAATCATTTCTCTATTCGCCTATTATGTGAGGATAGCTGTTGTTTTTAAAATAAAGGCATTTGGATTAAATAATATTTTTAAATTTTTTTAGTTTTTAAATCTTGTCATTATAAAGTTCCCAATTTAAAAAAAAAACACAGTATGTTTTGAAAGCATATTTAAAAAAACACACTTTTCTTTTGCGTCAAGACACTGATTCAGACAGGGAACATAATCTCTTTTTCTGTTGTAACCTACATATCAAGACAAGAAAAATCTATAACCTCTGAGGTAACTTGTCTTTCATTGCAGGCAAACCTAATTAGTGAAGATATTGAAAGTGCAATCAGTGACAGTAAAGGAGGAAAACAGAAAAGGCGGCCTGATGCCCTGAGGTAAGGACAGTAACAGAAATTAAGGGGTAGAATTGATTTGTTTTAAAGTCTTTTTTTCCTGTAAAGATTTAGAAAAATTATTTTCAAGGAAAGCATAGTTTACAGATTACAACCTGTAATCTCAACTCATTTACTCTCCCAGGTTTGTCAGTGTGTGTGTTTGCACCGTTTCTCTCGATGCTATCTATGGTCTCTCTCTGATATGGCTTCTCCCACTTTTGTCGGCATAGAGTCATGAAAGATGAGTGGCATTTTAAGGGAACGTAGCCTACGGGAATAAAAATAAATATTAGGACTATGGTTGGTTCATAGCCTTTCCAAATCACAGGCGACCCAGAAAACAGTTAAACCTAGTTTCCAGCTGAATTTAAATTTCATATATATATTTTAAATATACAGACTATGGAATAGTTAGGATGTCTTTATTGGTCTACCCCTTGACGTAGTATTTCTTGAGGTTGGAGAACTAATACTATAAATTGAGAGAATTGATGTTATAAAAATGGAGATGGTGAAAATTCTATTTGTTCTCATTGTTTTTAGGGTGATTTCCAATGCAGACCATGGAATACCGCCTCCGCCCAGAGCTCCTGCTCCTGTGCCCCCTGGGACTGTTACCCAGGTGGATGTTAGAAGTCGGGTGGCAGCCTGGTCTGCATGGGCAGCTGACCAAGGGGACTGTGAGTAGTTCTAGGAATTGATGCTTAATATACATTTATGTTGGGTTGTAACATAGTACTTGCTTTCAAATTCTGATGCTAATTTCTGAGCTGAAGTTTGAGGTTAGTTTTAAAATTTAAATCTTAGAAAAAGGGAAGTTAAACCTTGAACTCTGTAAGATTATATGTATGAGAGTTCAGATCAGTCATTTAAAAAATATGGTGTTAGGATTAGAGTTTTTTGTTTGTTTGTTTGTTTGTTTGTTTGTTTTAAGTTAGTCAAAGATGGAAAATTTGACTTAACTAACAAAATAATGGTAGTTGAGACTATTGATTACAAACAAAAGACTATCAGGTTTGGTTTTGTTTTGTTTTAACATTATACTTCAGATTTTTGTTGTCTTACCACTGTTTTCTTTTGCAAAAATTAGTTGTGGTTACATGGACAGATTGTCAGGACAGAGGTGGGATAGTGGGAAAGGGGTCAAAGGCATTGTCCATCTGGCTAACTTTGTTGAATGGGCCCTTTGTATGTACGGTCATTTTAACTTAACATTCTTTTTGTAAGAACAAATAATCTTAAGCATAGAACTTAGTGTAACTTTTTATATGTCAGAATGTTTTACCAAATCTGAAATTTTTATGACTGGAAAATGCCTTAAAATTTGCTCAGTTAAATCTCTTCATTTTAAGGGTTAATAAGTTGCGATCCAGCAAGTTTGAATTTGGTGGGGACTAGAGCCTCACTCTTTTGCCTACTACTAGTTCAATGAGACTTCTTAAATCCCTTTTCCTTTATCTAGTAAAGCATCATTCATCAAGGATATCTAGCAGTATAGTTAAACAATAGAACTTGATTCTCACAATGAGTGACATTGGACTGTATTTTGAGTCTGGTGAGTCAAAACTGGGGTTCTGGAGCTAGGCCAGGATCTACATGTGTGACCTTGGACAGTTATATCTCTGTATTTCAACTTCACTTGTAAAATGGAGACAATTCCTGGGTTTCTGTGAATCTGAAAGCATAATGTCTGTAACAGTACCTACTACAGTATAGTAAGAAAAATTTGAGTTTGTTCTCATTTTTACCAAATTGAGAGGATTTTATTTTCTGAATTACTTTCCATTTTATTTAAATTTCTCATATCCTTAAAGTTATTTTTGGAAGTTTACACATAAGCCTAGCTACAAACAGATGAAAGAAATAAATCTTTGAAACTGCATTTTTCAAAAATAAAGTAACAAAGTTATTACTTACTTTATAACTTTATAACAGTTTCTGTTTTTAGGAACTATATAAATTTTTATTGATTCATTTTGTCTGTAAAATTTTGTGTTTAAAGAACTAGTTGGGAGTTTATAATGTTTATTACTTCTTGTTTACTTACGGTATTTTCGTTGTGGCTATTTTTTTTTCCTGGAGAAGGTGTGGGTTTTATTTTGAGAGAAGTCGAATGGTCTTCCTCGAAGTTGAGGAAGGATAGTACATTTTAAGTTTACAAATATTCTAAATAAAGTTGTCGAAACATTCGTAAGGCCTAATATAATTTATAGCAAAGAGAAAGTTTATCCCCAGGGGTTTCTGAGCTCTCATTAGATTTTGTCTAAATTACTCTGTGCAGGGTCATCTATATAAGATGAGGTTTTTAGAGCTAATTTACTCCTAGGCCAAACAGAACACAGTACTTTTGATGTAAGGTTCTGTCTGGATCCAGGCCAGTTTTTAGTTGGAAAGTCTCCAAAAGAAGTATCTTTCTGATCCCTCCAAAGGCTCCTGCTGACTCAGACTGAAAAACTCCTGAATCCTTGAGTTAGTTAGCTCTACTCCCAACTTCCAAGTGATCTCTGTGGAATGGCGACAGTGACAGTTGGGTTCCTAGTCATGCCACAGACCCAGAAAAAGTTTGTGAAATCCTACATCTCTCCCTCACCTCAGCCTCCCATCTCACCTCACCTATCTGGAGTTCCTAATAGCTATATTTCAAGTTCAACTGACTGTTTCCTGTGTAGTATATACGTACTATAGCCAAGATAGCCGCTAACCACATTTAAAACAGCTAACTGGCAAGATTTTATATATATAAATTCTAATTATCTTTAAGTACTTAATAGCCACTAATTAAGTTTTATAAGACTCAGCCATTTCTCTTTTTTCTTTTCTTTTTTTAAAACAAGTATTTCATTTATGGAGAAAGTTAGACCTGGAAGAGGCATGGCAATACAGAGTTGTCAATATTTTGTGCGATTCTTTGTATCAAATATCATGAATCATGATGATAATATCATGAATTGTATTCCCATTAGTGATGATACATTTTTCCTGTTCCATCCACACATTTTTTTTTTTTGCATTTCACCTACTACGAAATCTTTGTACTTATATCTGTGTTTAGTGGTTTTGTTAACCTACTTATACCAGGAAGGAGTTCACGATAATGCTCTCATCATTAACATCATGCTCTAGCCAAATGGGCTAATTTAACATCTCGAATGCTCTTAATACATTTATTCTTTAATTTGCAAATTCCTGTAGGTAGTTATAATTTAAAAGCATATGACTTAAAATTAACGAGCCTAACATTGTGGGTTTTAAGTCTAATGACAACTGGAATGTTAAGAAGCACTTTACTATCAGAACCCCCAAAGCTTTATTGTAGTCACAATGTTGGAACATATAAAAATTAGGAGCTTTGTTGCATTAGAATTAATTGACTACTATTTAAGAAGTAGGTGCTTAAATGTGGCTTCATATTTCTTGTGTAGAAATTACAGAGTGCTAACGTAGTGTTGGTTCCATAGGCCACTGACATAGGGAAGAGGGAGAATAGAAAGGTAATTATAGGGTAAATCAACATTATAAAGATGGAAGGCAAGTACTTCAGCTCTGCCCAAGTGCTTCTGTTAGTGGTGGCAAGGATGCATGTCATAGTTGGTAGTCCCCAACCTTTTTGGCACCAGGGACCGCTGCTGCTATGCGAATCTAATGCCTGATGATCTGAGGTGGAGCTGAGGCAATGATGCTAGTGCTGGGGAACAGCTGCAAATACAGATGAAGCTTCACTCCCTTGCCCTCTGCTCACCTCCTGCTGTGTGGTCCAGTTCCTAACAGGCCACAGACCAGTACCCAGCCTGGGGTTTAGGGAACCCTGTCATAGATGATGAGCAGAGTTTTGATTCTTATCCAATGAAGATGCTCTCTTTTGCAAGTAGCACTCTTTTCTAGCCAATTTTCTAGCCAGTGTTTAATTACTTATATTGGTATTGCTTAAGCAACAGTTTGAAAGAATTATGCTTCTCTCTTTAGTTGAGAAACAAAGGCAGTATCATGGGCATGAAGAAACACCTGAGATGATGGCAGCCCGAATTGACAGAGATGTGGTAAGGACAACATTCCTCTTTAGATCATTGGCTTTTTTTACAAGAGTAAAAAATATTAACAAGGAAAATGAAATTGATTTAAATAAAGACGTTTTGTGGAAATTATATTTTCTCTTTCCAATGGTAGTTATGCACTTTGAATTATTTTTTCTTAACTATTTATGCATTATGGCAATAGTTAATTAATAGACTTTATGCAAATACTTAGTGATAGGAGTACTAACATCAACTAGTTTACAAAGGAATTTAAATGGAATTATCAGATTTGAGGGGTTTGGGTTTTTTCAGTTTGTAATTCATAATTGAAATATCTTTTTTAATATGTCTTGCTGGCATTTATTAAAAATATTTTATAATGCCTGAAAGATAAAACTCAAGTGGCATTTTTTAAGGGTAGATATATAAATTTTAATTTCTTACAAAAGCGTAAGGCTATATTTATTTTTATTTTTTCACAGTAATTTACTTACACAACGACAATGCCCTGTGATGTAATCATAATCTGTGATGTCAGTATAATTACTTTTTATACTACACTCATGTTCCTAGCTTGTTTGGAAACAAATCCTTAGAGGAATTTGAAGTTTGGAATTTAATTTTTACATCACATTATTACTTATTATACTTAAAAGTTCACTCTTAATCCCATTTTCTAGTCTTTAATTTAGAAGAATATCAAGTTTCACACATACTAGAGAAAGTCAACTAAGACATAATATATGAGATAATCAAAATTCATCTGATGATCTCTGAAAGCATAGTTCATCATTAATTCTATTTTAGTATATAGAAACTCTTATTAATACTTATTGTAGATTATCTATGTGTTTATTAGGATAACACAACATTCTACATACTTTTAATTCCATGAAATAATGTTGGTGCTTTATTGGAACATTTTTTAGGAAAACAAATTACTCAGTGCTCTTCTAACAAAATGTTTCTTAGAATTATTTTCCCCTAACTTTATGTGGGAGAACACTGAGAAAATTAGAGTAATTGAAAATAATAAATTATCTGAGTAAATATTGTGAATGCTTTCTTGATGGTGTTGAGAATAGAACAAAACTAAGCTAAAGAAAAATGTAAATGTCAGACTTTGCCACAGGTATATTTAGTTCAGTTATTCTTCTTAGAATTAATGATACTTGAAATTTGCATGTTTGTGTGTGTGTGTGTCTGTGTGTGTGTGTGTTTCTGATTCTCCTTTACTGACAAGTGCAGCGAAAACAAAAATAGTTTTGTTTTCTTTTATGTTTTATTCTATAATTTCTAATTCCAGCAAATCTTAAACCACATTTTGGATGACATTGAATTTTTTATCACAAAACTCCAAAAAGCAGCCGAAGCATTTTCTGAGCTGTCTAAAAGGAAGAAAACCAAGAAAGGGAAAAGGAAAGGGCCAGGAGGTAAGTTGGTTGGATTTTCTTAATCTTCTAAAGACCGACCCAGTGCTAGGCAGAGTTTCTGTCCTTGTGACTGCTCAGCAAAACCCCTTTGACTGTGGACCGAGGTCCTTTTCTAGTTTGGGATAGCACTGGAGACTTAGGCAGAGACCAAGATAAGCCCAGGGAAGTGTCTATTTTGGTTCCCAGTTGGCTACAGTAAAGACTCTAGGATGCTTTACCTAAATCACAGAGACTCTGAGATTCAACTAGTGGTCGTTTATAGTTTTCATTAGTGATTGTAAAATTAATGTCTGTTAAAGAGCATAGCTCTATTCTTCTCATATTTGAATTTATCTTATTTTAAATATAGAACCGCATTATTACTTAAATAAAAGGATTGACTTTTCTCATTAAAATAGAAAAAATGTCAATGGATTTGAAATTTTTTTAATCACAAAACTTCAGACAGTACACTCAGGTTTCATACAAGCAGTTTTTGTGTCTGCTGTATTTCAGCTATTTAAAATGGCCCCAAAATGTATAAAATTATAATTGTACAACAAAATGCCATACATTGAAATATATAAAAGAATAACAAGTAAATATCCCTTTCATTACACATGACTTACAGATCTTTGCCTAGCTCTCATCCGCATAAGCATCTGAGCTGTAGACTTGTTTTCCAGATGCGTATATCTGGATATATCTTACTTCTCTATATTATGAAATTAAGTATTATTGCTTTCTGATGTCCCAAACCACTTATTTCTCCTCTATTCTTTATGAAGAATACACTATCCTCTTGGTCACCCAGATTCAAAACCACGGATTCTTCTGTGACTCCATTCTCTAGCTTATACCCAACATTGACTTTATTTTTTGTGTCTCTTATATCCAATTATTTTCTTTTTGTTTTCATAACCATACTCAGCTTTCTGCGCAGTTTTCAAGTCTCCAGACTTTTATTCTGTGACGACAGTTATCTTAAAGCTCTAAGACAGTCACTTCATTCTTCTGCTAAAAAGCACGTTAATTCCATGTTGTATTGCTTAAGTCCACTTCTCACCCTGGCAGTCAAGGTCATCCACAATCTAACCTTGATCTATTTTTCCATTCTCATGTTTCTTTGCTTTAATGCTTTTTGTTTCATGTACATGCAGTTTCCTTTTTCCATGTTTTAGCTTATGCTTTTTTTTATACAATTATAATGTTTTTCTTACCAAAATGCCATAGAACAAACCTTTCAAATCCCATCTTAAAAGCAACTTTGCCCATGAAACATCGTTTAAGTATACATTTCCCTGTTTCCCAACCAGATGCCGTGTCTTTCTATAGCACTTAATTGGTAGATCTTTGTTGCTTATCTGATTCATGTCCTCTATTAGATTTTAAGGCCTATAAGAGCAGGGCTTAAATTCACAATGGTAAGCACAATTACTGGCTCCTAGAAGGGCTACAATATAAATTTATGAAATTGAATGAGTAACTAGTGGAGCCTAAAGGTAGAGGAGTCCATTTCAAATGTTGTATCGTCTTAATTTGGTACAGTCAGACGATGAGATGTGCAGAGTAACTGGGCAGCAACATATCTGGGGTAATCATTAAACTTTACAGACATAAATGTGTGTTTTTTTTCTTTCCATTTAATATATTTTCTTGGCACTCTCATCTACTCCTTTTATTTATATTTTTAGAGGGTGTTTTAACACTGCGGGCAAAACCCCCACCTCCTGATGAATTTATTGACTGTTTCCAAAAGTTCAAACATGGATTTAACCTTCTGGTAAGTGAAATTTATTTATACATAATTAAAATAAACACACGAAAGAGGTCAAAGTCCAGTCAGAGTGTTCCTGATTGAACTAAGAGACGAAATTTTTCTTACAGATTTTTGAATGTATTTTTTACTGACCTTTAATTAGAACAGATTATAAAACATGTATATCCAAAAGATTTGATCAAAAAGAATAACTCCTTTTTTAAAAAACTAAATTTTCTAAAGCTCACTCACCCATGCCAATTAATAGACTAAAAGTGAATCTAGTAGTAAAGAACTCTTCATCTGAGTCAGTGTTAGACCTTTTGAGTATCTGTCTTTTGCTCAATTACATCATCTTAAAATGTTTATCTGTTTTCTTAATGTTACAGGCCAAATTGAAGTCTCATATCCAGAATCCCAGTGCTGCAGATTTGGTTCATTTTTTATTTACTCCATTAAATATGGTAAGATTTTATTTATTTGAGGAAGTAAGCATTCTTAGTATGTTTTCAGTCCCAAGTGTTTATTTAGATTAAGTAGACAACTTTTCTTCATTACCTTGCATAAATATTTTTCTTGCCATCTCAGTGAACATTAAGTTTGCAAAATTTGAGAGTTTGAAAGAATCTTAGAAATTACATAGTTCAAACTTTTTATTTTATAGCAGAGGAAACTAATGTCTCTGATAGAGCTAGGAAAATGAAAAGAAATAAAGATTTATTGGATACCACTATTTTAGTACATACTAGTATGTAATATAAATGGGTTGAATAATATAGAAAATGTTCTCTTTCTCATAAAATAGAGAAAATAGGCATGAGGAGTCCAGTTCTGGATGGATGGCTTTGCTCCATGATGTTATTCAGATTCCCATATTCTTTTCATTGAAGTGTTCCTCCACCACCTGAGCTGTCTCTGATTCAATCCTTTGTTCACTTATTTATTCAAGTAATATTAATTGACAACCTGCTATGTGCTTGGCATTATTAGTACTTCATTAGGAATAAAACAGACATAAATTCTTATCCCCTCAGAACTTAAATTGTAGTATGGAAGGGCAAACAGTAACTAAATAAATGCATAACTAATACAGCCTACTAAAAATAAATGCATAATGAGTAAATACAGCAGGGAAGGAGAACAGGGAACATTTCAGGTGCATGCCTGTGTGTGTGTGTGCATGTGCGTGTGTTGTGTATTACAGTTGTTGAATAGGGTTAGTTAAGGGAACAACTCATGGAGGTGTCATTTGAGCAAATAAAGGAGGATTAAGTCATGTGGATTTCTGAAGAGAGAGAATTCCAGGAACAGGGAACGTAGATGCTATTAGATGATAACATGCAAATTATGTTCTTGGAGCAAATAGGTATCCTTACTTGCACAGAGTGAGGGAGGAGATCTTGATTAGTAGGAGATGAGGTCAGCAAATCAATAGGACATATCTTGTCCTTATAGGTGATTGTGAAACCTTTGACACTTTTGGAGGGTTTTCAGCCGGAAAAGGATTGCTCTGGCCGCAATGTTTAGAAATTTGGGGGAAGAAGGGACTGAGGTGGCTATTAAAATAATCCAGATGGGAGATTATGGTGTTTGGGAACGTTGAAGGTGGTGAAAAGTTGGATCCTGGTTATAAACCATAGAAACAACAAAGTCTGCTGGTAGACTGGGTGTGCTGTGCAAGCGCCAAGGAATCCCCAAGATTTTTGGACTGAGACTATTAGGATGAACTGATTATTAACTGAGATAAAGACTATGGGTGAAGTGGATTTTTGGAGGAGGATAAGGAATTCAATTTAAACATGTGAAAATTGAGATATATTCAGATGGACAAGTTTGAATTGGTAGTTGAATATACAAATTTGGAGTTCAATGGAGAAATCAGGCTTAGACAAATAAATCTGAGGATCATCTGCTTATAGAAGGTATTTAAAGCCATTAAAGTAGATGATGTCACCAAGAGAGTGATTCTAAATAAAGAGGAACAAGAGCTGATTGAGCCCTAGGTAGTTTCAGTGTTAAAATGGAAAGGACCAACAAAGAAGATGGAGAAGAAGCAGTAAATCAGGAGAAGAAACACAAGAATATTGTGGTATTCTAGAAGCCAAATGAAAAAAAAAAGTTTCCAAGAGGAAGAATTGAGCAACTATGTTAGATATCTGTGGTGAAGTTGGTTTACCTCCATGTCCTTGTAACAGCTGTACAAAAGCAAAGAAAGGTAGCTTTTTCTTTTTTAATTAATTAATTAATTTTTTTATGGCGATGTTGGTTAACAAAATCCGATAAGTTTCAGCTATACACTTTAACAGTAAGGCATATATATATTTATACTTTATCTGGAAGGAGATGACTCTAAATTTAAACAGATAATTTCTTCCATTATCCAGTTGGCCTGAACTTTCTCATATGGTCACACCTAATACCAAAGGAATATAGTCGCCATCTAAGTGACTATATCCATCTAAAATATAGAGGATTCTCTTTCTAGAAGGAAGAAGAGGAGAATGGACACTAGGGCACAGTTAGCAGTCTGGCATGCACACAGTGTTCCTGCTATTGTGATATGCACATAATAGCATTTTCCCCCAGAAAACTTCCTTTTCATACATCTATATTTTTGCAGAAGTTATAATTCTTGAAATTAACATAATGGTATGTTGGAGACTATTCCCTTTATGAAGGAGTGGGATGTTTCCATGAGTTTATCCAGCAAAAGTTTATACCACTTGTGTTATAGGCCAGGATCCAAGATATACATCTTTATTTTCTAGACTTTCAATATCCGGGTATGTTCTTTCCGTATACATTTAATGAAATAGGCACAGTAATATACTTCTCTTCTCATTTTTTATTTCTTATATTTGCAAATAGTATAATCACGATTTTTCCAAGCTGATATTGTGTGCAACCATCTTGTCCTACAGGACAGATGGGAAAAATAACTGGGGTAATATTTAAGAGTACACAAAGTGCTGCAGTTTGGGAAAAAGCATGGCAACAGAAGGCAGATGGAACAATGGCTGGCTTTACACACAGACCGTTCCCAAATGAGAATGGACTACAAATCACCTTTTTCTACAATTCCACAAATTTAATAGGTCATTCCCCTTTTGGCGAGGAGGACAAGTGAGAGGAGGAGTGGAGAGAAGGCAGAATCTCTTTCTTTTAAAGAGACTTCCAGAAGAAGAGTTTCCTATTGTATAAGCCAAGGCAGGAATGTGTGGAGTGTGAATGATTTGAGCAAGTGATTACTTTATAGAAGGACAATAGCAGTAATGATAATCGTTAGTAGTTTGTGATTACTCTGTGTATTATTTCTGTGCTTTTTTTTTTAAAAAAGAATAAGAATAATAACTATATGAAGCAGGTAAATATCACTAATTTTGATTTAGAACATGTAAAGATTATGGTCATTGAGTTCTATAATCTACCAAAAATGGAGTACAGTCAGCATTTTTCATAGCTTTTACTTGAATATCAAAAAAAAACAAAAAAAAAAAGGAAAGATTCTGAGTAACAAAAAGGAATAAATCTCAAAAAGGAACAAATAAATCTTTCACCAAGGTTTAACTAGACAAGACCTAAGGTAAAAAGGAAATGAATATTGCTTTACAAACACTGGAAAGTAAGTACCATTATGAGCATGAATGTCAAACTGGGCAATACGAGATTAGAAGATGAAAGTCCAAGACTGCATCAGTAATTTATGAATGCTTCCATATGTTGCTCCTAAATATAGAGAATCAAATTTCTACTTGTCTAATTATTGTTGAATAATTCCTGCTTTATAAGCTCTTTTAAAAATTAGATGAAGTCCAGCCATATGCAAAGAAACCCATACTAGCTCATTAACAAAATTTATATTCTATAATTAACACATTTGATATTATCTTAAGAGTATTAGGAAATACTGTTTATAAAGCAGTTTTTGCCACCTCTTTTCATTCTTTTCATACTCTTTCACAGGTCATAAGTAGATACCTAGTCATTACACAGAATAGAAGTATAAAATAATAGGACTGGGCTCCCTAACATACAAATTTAGTCTTTGTAATCAGGCAATATATCTGAAAACATTGATTGGTTTTATATTTTTTCTCAAAAATGACTGCTTATTAATGGTCTCCCCAATCATAATGCTTCTGTTGCTCCATTTAATGTTCTGCCTGTAGAGTCCCAGACATTTTACTTGGACAAGAGAATTGGGCACGAACATTTATTCAGGGCCGACTACCAGCCAAACAAAATTTAGTGGTTTTATAAACCTCGTGAGTCCCTCCATCCACCCTTAGCATCTACACACAAGCATAATCACAGCACATGTGTGTGCACACATGCCCACTCACGTTCTTAGGAGGGAACTATGGCCCATAGCCTCTTATTTACCTTCTTTCATTTCATTTCTCTTCCCTCTGTTAAAACAAAGATTTTAATAATCCTCTATTCTTTATTCCTTTACTTTTTCCTCTTAGTCATCCCTAGACATTTACCGAAAGTGATTATAGGGCTTGGGAGTAAAAAATTACTGTGCCAGACTGTCAAGGTAGATTTTCTTCTCAAATAAGAGTCAGCCTACCTCTCATACCCTTCATTATTTCTTTTATTTTTTTCTCATTCATTCCCCTAACACTGTGCCTTCTGCAGTTCAAAGTCAGGTAAGTCTTGATCCAAGTCCTCAAGGAAGGAGAAACTGAAAAATAAGCCATAAGTCACAATGTACTGTGTTACTGATATGCACAAATGATTTTGGGGACTTTAAGGTACATCAGAGTTACACTGTGGGTTAAGAAGGGCTTCCCAGAAGAGGTGGTATTCGAGTAGAATTCTGAATGATGGAGGAAGGGCCTTCTGGGGAGTTGGGAAACAGCATGTGCAAATACACAGAGACATTCAACAGTACAGCAGGCTCAGAACACCTGGGTAACTGGCACCATTCAAAAAAAAAAATCCCTTTCTTCTTGTGCCATATCTCCAAGAAGGTGAGATTTTTATAAAAGGTCTCTGGTTTCTGCTCTAGGAGATAACTGCCATTCCTTAGCCAGGAAATAGCCCCCTGAGAAGTAAATTTGGAGCAGTTTTTGGACACCTACTTATCATCACTTTGTTTATCAGAGAATTGCACCTGTTTATTTCTGCTAGTCATTAAATTATCCACTCTAAATCAGGACAATTTCCTAGAATTAAGTGCTGGGAAAAATATAGATTCAAAGTACCAGTTCTTCTTTTACCTTTCTCTCTGGATCTTTTTATTTTTCTTCATCTTTATGGGCACAGCCACAGACTGTTGAACTGAGCCTGTTTCTCTCCATAGTCTTCCTTTCTAGAACCATATTTTTCAAGTTTGGCATAATAGATTTTCCAGTGGAGATACATATTTTAAAATTTTAAAAAAGCAGAGTTTGTTAAACCATCTGACTTAGAATTCTCCGGGTAGCCTTTAGTATTTTCCAAGTAAAGTACAGTCACAAGCAGCCAATAAACAGATCCTTTGAAAGTTGTTAAACTATTAACTTTTCATTTTAGATTATTAGGTACTGTTGGGCTGACCAAATTGATTTGTTGGGCTGACCAAATTGATTTGTTAGGCTGTTTTTTATTCAGTAGTGTATTATACAACATCGAAATTTAATTCAAGTGTATAAAAACAGTGCTTGTTTTTGTCATGGCTTTTGTCTACATATTTTCAATATATACAAATAATTATCATCTTCTTGCTAAAAATGATTGTCATTTTAGGTGATACAAGCAACAGGAGGCTCTGAACTAGCTAGTTCTGTACTCAGCCCCCTATTGACTAAGGACACAATTGATTTCTTAAATTATACTGTCAATACCGATGAAAGGCAGCTGTGGATGTCATTGGGCGAAACTTGGATGAAACCCAGGTAAACATATATGAGTTTAGCATTTAATATCTATAATACTTTAAGTATCATTCTCTGTTTATTACATAGATCTAATGAAACATTTATTTAACCTTCTATGTGTAAAAAAGCCTAAACCCTTAAAAGGCTAGAAGTCTAGCAGAGAAGATATAAGTGTATGCTATATAAGACGTGATAAATGCCAAGAGTGACTCATAAACAAAACCGCTGTTTGTTGGAATGGTGGACCAGTCAGGAAGAGGATTTAGAGAGGAGGTAGTTATCTGTCAAAGAAAAGATGACATTTAAAATCATAAAATCAACAAATAATAATATTAAGTGTGTTGTGTGTGTATATGTTTATATATACACACACATACACATGTATATATTTATATACATATAGTATCTTCTAGTCACTCTTCTATTCACTTTACACAGTTAATGTTATCATTCCTGTTGTACAGATGAGGAAACTAAGGCATAGAGAGGTTAAATAATTTACCCAAAGCCACACAACTCATAAATGGCAGAGCTGGAATTTGAACCTCAGCAATCTGGCTCTGGAGTTGATGTTCATAATTATTTTGCTAAGCTGCCTTTCAGCAGGATGAGTAAGATTTCCACAAATATGTAGCAGGGAAAGGGCCTCCCCAGCGGAGAGAGGAGCTCGAGGGAAGGCATGAAGCAGGAAATCAGAAGAATAGAGTATGAATATGGGCTTAGCTGGAATATAGACTTTGGGTAGTGGGTGATTGAGGAGAAAGGGGAGGGATGGTATTAAATGAGGCATCAGAAATGATCAGGGCTGGGTTATGAAGGCTCTCGATGCCATTAAGGGGTTGGAGTGTGGCTCTAGGTTGTGGAGAATCAATAACTTTGTAAATAGGAATGTGACATAACTACATCTGTGTTTTAGAAAGATCATCCTGGTAGTTGAGTCTAGTAAGGACAAGGACAAATGTAACTAGAGGCAATGAGGCCCCTTGGGATGAAGATGCTATAGTAGAGGTTCCTTATTAATCAACACTCTCCAGGATGAGAACAGTGTTAGCGAGGATGGAAAGCAGAAAGGGGTATTTTTAACAATTGTATCTTGTCAATAAAGTGATTGTGGAAAACAAATCATTAACAATTGTAGTGTTAAAGTTTGCTGAGCAAAGCAAGTTATAAAAATGTTTCTCTTTCATTATATGTGAATAAATAATGTTTGCTTTCCTCATTCTTCCAAATCTTTTTATTTTTCTCACTACTTTACATGAATCATTCACTTTGGTCACTGAGAAGCTTGTCTTCCTAGTGCTTTTAAAAGGGCTAGCCTAAAAGTAAAAAAAAGAAAAGAAAGAACTGGTTAAATAAGTTTCTTAAATCTCATAAAGGTAAAAAGATCATGAAGGTACATAATAATCTGAATAAAATGGCTAATTTAATCATAGCAGAAATATAACCTGAAGAATTAAATCATGTGTGAAAGATAAAACAATATATTTTAGCAGAAATGAAGCTATAATTTTTGTCCTGGTTATTTTTATGGTTCTTGAGTGGTTAGGAGCTTGCAGAAATAAGCAGAATTCAATCTTTCTTTATTTTATAGGTATTAACTATGAGTATAAACGTGTTTACTTTCTTTTTTAGGGGGGAGACAGATTAGGTATGCATTGTTTTTGCTTGTTTTTTTTTTTGTTTTGTGCATTCGTTTTTGTGTTTCATGGCTATCCTTAGTAAAGATAATCTTGAGCATGAATACATTTCTTAATTTTATTCTTTATATGTCTTAATGTTTTTCTACAGAGCAGAGTGGCCAAAAGAACAGTTTATTCCACCATACGTTCCACGGTTCCGCAATGGTTGGGAGCCCCCAATGCTGAACTTCATGGGAGCACCGGTGGAACAAGATATTTATCAGCTGGTTGGGTCTGTGGCAGGTGCAGCAGAACAACACAGACATGAAACAAAAAGATATGCCACTGAGGTAAAGTTTTTTTTGTTGTTTGTTTTTGTAACATATCTTCTGTAGAAAGTGCAATGCTCTGCATTTTCTTGTAACTATGATTGTGAGTCCTCATTTTATCTGAAGATTATTCTAGAACCAGTGACTGACTAAATGTCCTGCTGCCTATAGTCACCTCTCTCTCTCACTTCTGTCGTTGTGATAGTTGCTCTGTTTTCCTGTGAAGCCCAACAGGAGCCCAAATCATGCTTTCTAGCCTGCCAGCCCTTCCCGTACCCATCCTGCCAGTGCTCCAGGAGCCCTGGTGATTCTGTCTTTTTAAAATATTTACTTTGTCTCCTTGTCAGAAAATTGCCCTCCTGCCACTTGGTTTATTCTGTTTTCCTCTATCATTATCAGACCCTCAAGACAGTTCCCAGAACCCAGGTCCTCCCACCCTGTCTCAAGCAGCTCTTTCCCGAATGCTTTCTTTTTTCTTTTCTTTTCCTTTCTTTCCCTTCTCTCCCTTCCGTTCCTTCTTTCTCCCTTCCCCCTTCCCCTCTTCCTTCCCCTCCTCTTCATTTTTTTTAAACCTCTAGAGTCCTATCAGCCTGACTAGAAGGCCAGAGCTTTTCCTGGAATCCAGTGCAAGGTTCAAATGATCATTTATAATACTGTTTACACCTTGAGGAGATGATAAAATTTATTGTATCTTTTAAGTATTTAATAAGCTTCAAAGTAAACCTATTTGGGGAGCAAATTAAGGGATTGATATTGCTTATGTTATCTCCTCATAGTCCTTAAGAAATGATTTTTGTATGACTCTTGTTTTGTCAGAAAAGAAAAATTAAACATTGCTTAATGTTGAACCAAACCAAATAGTTGATCAGAACTGAGGAATTAAACGAAGGAGATCTAGTTTGAAAAAGAAACAGTAAATGATGACTATATCCTTATTCATTTCCTTTATTTGATTTGTTAGATTAATTTTCTCAGACTACTGTGGGTATTTATAATGTGGCAAACATGGTATCAATGAATAAACTAGCAAACTATATAGTAAATCCTCACTTTTAAGGAAAAACATTTATATAAATTAATTCTTAAAATTGTTCCCTTGGACAATAACCATGATATTATAGAAGATTGGTTAAATTTTGAAACTTTAGAAATAAAGCAAGCATACTTCTTTGAAAATAATTTTTTATAAGATAATTCTTTCTTTCCTCTGACTGTACATAAGGGTAGAGGTGGATTCTATAACTGCCCTTCCCTGTGAATGATTAAGAAGATGTCTTCAAAGCTTTGAGCATTGGTTGGCAGGCATATGTCCCTATCTGTAATTTTGCAGTTCAGACCTCATCACTATGAATTTTCTTTCTTCGTAGAGGGCAGCATTTCTAGAGGAAAAAAAGTGTAATCAAACGAAATTATGATACATTTGCTGTTGCTATAGTCGCAGCTGACTATTTTCAAATCATAGAAATTTCTAGCTGATAGTCTATATCTTAAATGAGAAAATACATCTGTTTTATAATGTAAGCCTCAGAAAAATCACTTTTGTGAGTTCTTTTTCAATTTGTATATTTAGAGAGAGAGTAATATCTTCTGGGCTTCCAGTGCAAAAGTTCGTCTATTCTCACTGACTACATAATTTTAAAAGAAGAATTATTGAAAATTCTTCCTTATAACGAGTTATCATTTTCCTGTTGTAAATTATTTTCCATTTTATGGCTTAAGTACTTATTCAGAGGTTTAAAAAAAAATAAAATGAAAGGCACCCACTAGCAGTTCTAGGGAATTTTATGCCTTAAGATTTTGTTGGAAGCCAAGTAATGATGATTTAAAATGCATAAAAAAATGCAGTCATCCTCAGAAGAGAGATTTTATTACATTTTTTTGCTACTCTGATAAAATATACTCAGGACAAGATTTAGATGATTCAGATTTTCTGTAGAATACAAAGGCATAGGTGAAGTGGAGAGACAATGATGGTGGCAATATTCACCTTGTTTACTTCCTCTGAACCAGCAGCAGCCCTACACAAGGTTGTGTAGTCATAGTAGTTCTTTGTTGTCATTTCTCTCCTCCCTTCTAATATTCTCAGTCACTCTCGGGACCCAATGATTTCATACTGGCTGACCTCACTCTGTTATGCTCAGAGCTCGGCAGAAGGTGTGAATGATTCTGAGTCTCTTGAACTCCTCCTTTTATGACAGCCTTTAATAAAAAGTTGCCAAATCATCTAGGTCCTCAACTTTTTCCTAGAGAAATAATAAACTGAATTAATTAAGCCATTTTTTGAATTTTATTTTTATTTCAGCTTTGTTGAGGTATAATCGACAAAAAATGTTAAGGTATTTAAAGTATACATTGTAGTGATTTGATATATGTATATATTGTGAAAGGATCCCCCACATCTAGTTAATTAACACATCTATCACCTCACCTATTTATCTTTATTATTGTTGAGAACATTTAAGTTCTCTCTTAGCAAATTTTAACTATACAACACAGTGTTATAAACTATAGTTACCATGTTTTACATTAGCTCTCCAGACCTTATTCATTAATAGCTGAAGGTCTGTACCCTTTTACCAACCTTTCTCTATTTCTCACAGCCTATGGAGGCCACTTTCCTACTGTTTCTATGAGTTTCACTTTTTTTAATTTTCCAAATATAAATGATACCATCATGCCGTATTTGTCTTTCTCTGGCTTATTTCACTTAGCATAATGACCTCGGGGTTTGTCCATGTTGTTGCAAATGGCAAGATTTCCTTCTTTCCTATACGGCTGAGTAATATTCCTTTGTAATATATATGTATTACATAATAATATGTAATTATATATATATATATAAAAAATACATAATTATATATACATATATAACAATGGAATACACACACACACACACACACACACACACACACACACACACACACACATCTTCTTTATCCACTTATCTGTTGATGGATAGGCTGTTTTCATATCTTAGCCATTGTGAATAATGCTGCAATGAACATTAGAATGCAGCTCTCTCTTCGAGATCCCAATTTCATTTTCTTTAGTGATATACCCAGTACTAGGACTGCTGAACCATATAGTAGTTTTATTTTTAATTTTTTGAGGAACTTCCATAATGGCAGTATCAGTTTACATTCCCACCAATAGCACAAGAGTTCTCTTGTGTCTACATCCCCGCCAACACTTAGTTTTTTCTTGTCTTTTTGATAATAGTCATGCTAACAGGTATGAGAGGATATCTTATTGTGGTTTTGACTTCCATTTCCCTGATGTTTAGTGATGTTAAGCACCTTTTCATGTACCTGTTGACTATTTGTATGACTTCTTTGGAAAAATGTCTAGTTTCTCTGCCCATTTTTTAATGCTATTTTTTTTTTTGCTATTGTGTTGTGTGAGCTTTTTATGTATTATTGAATATTAACTGCTATCACATATATATAAATATACATACACACACATATATATATGATTTGCAAATATTTTCTCCCACTTCATAGATTGCCTTTTTACTTTGTTGATGGATTAAGCTATTTAAATGGTGAGAATTGTTTGTTTTTATTTGTGTGTTAAGTGCAGTATCCTGATACATAGTCCATAGGAGTAATGTAACGTGGGTGTTTCCAACACTGGCGCCTTGGAAACACCTTACCTGCCCTGTTTGTGGGCAGACTCAGCCCCACTCCTGCTAAATTCGTCCTTAGAGTTAACTGTAGTGAACCTGTGCCCAATAGTTTTCTAAAACATTCGCAGTTCCAAATATTTTGCTGCAGTGAATACGTAAACAATTGAAATAGCCAAGGAATTCCAGTGCTTCAGGATCTATCACACGTACCCCCAGGGAATACCTTGTTTTATGTAAGAAAACAATATAAAATCCTTGGGTGAATTTTTGTTTGTTTGTTTCTTTATTTTCCCTCAGTAGTTTCAAAACCATGCTGCTCAGTAGGACCCTGAGACCCCAGTTCTTGCTCTTGGCTAGCCCCCAGTTGGTTCATGTCTGAGTTGTTAACTGCCAAAGGAAGTGACTCCAGCATTGCTTTCTCCCAGACTGTTTACTATCAAGATCAATGTGTTTTCTGCCTTTCTGTGTTTCCCTTAACAGTAAATCTGATAATAGTGCTGCCATTTTTTAAAAAATCAAAAATAATTTCTGTGTACATTTAAAAATGAGGAAAAAATGAGAGGGTGGTATAATTTTAATGCACAGAGTTCCGACGATTTTCATGTGACAATAATTACTTTGCTAGAGTGGTAAAGGACTGTTTCTTAAACAGAGAAGGCAAGGTTTAAGAGTTTTATTGTTGTTTTTAAAACAATTTTATTTTATACACGCTGTTATAGTCTACCTAATACTAAAATCACTTATTACTGAAATTCTTGAGGGAAGAATTTACAGGCATACCTCATTTTATTGCGCTTTGCTTTATTGTACTTCACAGATGTTGCATTTTTTACGAATTGAAGGCCAGACCCTTCACCAGCAAAAATATCACTGCTTACTCTATTGCAATACTCACTTTATCATGGTTGTATGGAAACAAACCCACAATATCTCCAAGTTATGCCTGTATTGTTTTTATACCTGGGTATTTCCAGAGTTAAGATTTTGCCTTTGCACTAATTACTTTTCTTATTCTAAGTAGATCTTTGACAAAAATATATCAACCTCTTTTCATAGTTTTTTTAACTTAATGGTCAATCACTTGAAAATGATACTGATCACAATATAGTGGAGAGTTTTTATTGACTGACATCAGTGCCATTTAATTAGTATCGGTGATTCTTTAATCTCTTTTCCTCTGTCTTTCAGCAATCCAGTGGATTAGAATATGCTCCACCTCCACCTGATGGGTATGCATTCAATAACATTTACACAAGAGGGACCCATCTGGACCAAGGGGAAGCCGCTGTTGCTTTTAAGCCAGCTCCTAATCGCCATGTAGATAGGTAACATTTCATGAGCATTATTTGGAAAGTTGTGGATCTGATTTAGTGCAAATAGAGGTGCCAGTGTATGCATTGTTCACTGCTTTAAACTTTCCATCTGTCAATTGTTTGATAAAGTTTCTGTTGTTTCTTTATAGAACTGGCTGAACAAAGCCTTCAGTCTATGTCTAACTGGAGGACCTGCAGGCTATAATTCTAACTTAGTGCAGCTGCCTTTGGATGACTTTTGCTTTAAAAAAGACACTTCTTACAAAATCTGTGATTAAGAAGAAAGAATTGTTTTCAAACTGTACACTAGTTTATATCAGATGTTCTCTAAGGATCTTTCCAGATCTGTAACTTTTAAAGGAAATAATTTCCATCTTTCTCTCCCCCGACAAAAATAAACAACCTTCCTTTAGATAGAAATATTTAAAGACAAACTAAATATTTAAAGTCAATTCCTTATTTGCCATTTTTGCCATTTTGTCTTACTGCATTTTATTCTCACTTTCCAATTTTACATTTATTTTCCCATATTTCATCTCAAAAAACTTAATATAGGCACAGATGGGGAATCGAGATGGGGAAGAAATAAAGTAATTGGAAGAGGTTCAGTTTTTCAATCCTGTTTTCCAGCTACTACAAGTGAGGTTGACATAAAGACCAACCCGTATACATAAGAAAAAGAAAAGGAGGTGAAATATTGGTAACAAGGATATGGGAGAGTGATCATTCAGATGAAGTGTGGTGTAGAGGCCTTGTTCTAGTACTTTGCTGCCTCAAAGCCTCTCTTACCATGAGTGTTGCATGCCCTTTTGATGTAAAATGGAGTACAAAGAAAAGCCAGCAATGAATAATACATTTTGAAAATGCCAACATATGAAATACGTTTTAGTTTATAGATTCAAATTTCAATAGGTATAGTGAAAATTAATTTTGAAGTTTAAAAATTACTTCATGGAATTCTTGACTGACTCATTACTCATCCTAATATTTTCTTTTTCTTTTTTTTTTCTGCCTTATGTGTGAATATTCGAGAAATTGTTTCAGATTAGTGATTCTTACTTTTTTGTTTTGTTACATAACTCCAGTGAATTGGGATAGCTTTTCACAGCTAAGTAGCTAGAAAACTACTTGAGTACATTTCTCATGTGTGTTCAGAGTTATAATACCTACTGATACTAGAAACCTTTTATCATATTTCATTTTAAGGCCACATCTAGCACATTGTGACTACTCAGTAAGTGTTTGTAGATGTATTTGATTGATTTATTGAATAACTAAGTATGTGATAGTGTATTCAACATTTCAGAGTCACTATCTCTCTGTCCTTCACTCGCAAATCTGCAATGTAATGAAAACATCTCGTCATTTATTTTGGGCAGCTTACCACAAAGTCTTAAAAGTTTATCTTGATCTCTATAGAATATCAAGGGAGCTTACCTTTCACTGATTGATTTAGTTTTATCTCTGTATCTTATCTACTTTTAAAATGGATTCAGGCAACTCACTTAAATATATGTACTTAAATTAATGTTAATTTTAATTAATATTAAAAAATAATGAAGTAAAGTATAAAATTAAATCAAGAGTGAGGATAAGAATTAAAATTTTTTGAATCTGTGATTGAATTTCAAATTTGTCTTTGAGGTTCCTGGCTGTTCCTCAAAAATATTTGTCTCATGGAACTTTATATACGATGTGAGAGGTGATATAATGGACATTATTTTTAAAGATATTATATATTTTTTCCTCATTCAGAGACTGCTGTGGTGAATTTCATAAGGTTTATTTTATAACTTTTGATATATAGGAAATTTAAATGGAATTTAATGAAGGAATTTCTGTGAAGGGATATTCAGGTACATAGACAGGTTGTCAAAATTTAGCCAGAGAACAATTTTTGAAAATAAATTGAGTGATGAGTAGATTGTATATCTCTCTATGGATCTCATCTTTCATCTGGGTTATTACAATAGAATTTGGATAGTTGGTAGATACCTGGATCATTGATGTTCTTTGTTGGTATGAAAATTTATCATCACAATTTCAAAAACTATCTGAACATTCTGGTCTGATATGAAATACACAGAGGTTTGGAATTTGTTTTTATAATAATAATTATTATTCTTAAACTCTGTTACATGCCAGGAATGTAATAAATACCATATGAAGTATATTCATTCTTCAGTGAAATTACCATGTCATTAGGGAGATCACCAGTTGATGTTAGAGCCCTTACTTTAGAGAGATTTTAATTTACTGCTATTTAAAAGCAATTAGTGTTTTAGAGAAGTCTCAGATCGTTGTTCTCTGTATCTACACTACAGCAAGTGCATATCTATTATTCCAAATCAGAAACAGACCATACATTCATTTTTATATATTCTGGGTCTTTTAGGGAACTTTGGTACCTCTCAAAAATTACAAAGTATGATTTTCAGATTGATACTTATGGTCAGTGGGATATCCAGGTTTAATCTATAGAAAGCAAGAAACTAAAGATTTGTGAATTCTAAAGTACTTTATCAGTGCATACTGGACAGTCACTTCTGAGACACACAGGATAGCAAAGACTTCCAAGGGAAATGCAGCAAAGTTTTCTTTTTAACCCACTCATTCAGATATACAGTGGCAGGATTTATTCTACCCTTTATTATAGTACTCTCCTTATTCTACCCTTTATTATAGTACTCTCCATTATTAGTAGTGATTATTTTTTAAATCATAGAGGAGAAGAGCATGAGGGAGGAGAAAAAAAATAGAATCTGAAATTACTGTTTTTCTAACTTTTCGAGTGGTTATTGAAACGAAGAAAATAATATTAATTCATTGTTCATGTATATCAGGTTTTATTGTATTATATATGAAAGTAGTTGTAATTATGTTTTAAATATTTTAATGGTAATTTAATTATAAAAATGTTTTTTTAAGAAAGTTATTTAAATATGGAACTCTTAGACATGTTCTTACTATTGAAATAAGTTTATAGATTATTGTCAGAATGTTTTCTGTTAGGAATTGGCTTGGTTTAATGTTTGACATCTGTTTTCAGCCTTTAAGAAGAGCTTGCAGAATAATCTTTTTTTTTTTTAATAGAAATTATGATCCACTCATAACACAACCGAAGAAATATGCCAAATCCAAGTATGACTTTGTGGCAAGGAACGGCAGTGAGCTCTCAGTTCTAAAGGATGATATTTTAGAGGTAATAGAATTTTACCTTTATATCTCTTAATAAAATAGATTTATTATATTTTCTCTTTTCATGTATATCAAAACCTTCCTCAAAGACATGTTGAGGTCAAGAAATTATTCTTCAATAGTATTTTATTTTACCAAAGATAGAGCTTATTATATACATATAGCTATATCTATTTAAGAGGGGAAGCTATTTTATCTGTTTTTTTGTTAGTGTGTTTGGCTTTTATTTTTTTGGAGGGGGCTAGATTTCTAGGCTTACTTTCTCCTCGTCCTCTTTCCGGGCTTTGTTCATTTTGGAATCAAGGCTAGTTATCAACTCAGATGTAGATGCACTATAATATTTTAATAAGAGAAAACATTTCCTTCTTCCTGTTCTAGTACCCTGGCACAATGAATGAATTAATGGTTGTAGGAATAATCTACCATGACTTTCAGATCTCTTTTCTTAGTTTATAACTGAGCGTTCATTCTCTTTAATATATAATGTGAGATAATCACAGTAGTTTTTGTAGAGAAAAAAGTTTTCATACTTTTCTATTCCAAAGATGGAGACAATACATAGACCTTTCCAAGTGAGTTGTTTTAGTTATCTATAATAGTGCAAATAAACATTCTTGAGAGGTAATATCAGCCTTGGGTAGATTCACAGCAGTAGTCCCAAACCTGTTCTACACTAGTAATTGTAATATTTAATGTAGTTCTTAGGAACCATTAATCCCACAATATGCTGATGCAAAGTCAACTTAATAGAAGTGAAAAACAGTTTCTTGGCCTAGGAATAAAAATTGGATTCCTTTATAGATTGATTTTGGTACAGAAATGATGCCTTTATCTTCTTGCATAATGACAGATCCTCGATGATAGGAAGCAATGGTGGAAAGTTCGAAATGCAAGTGGAAACTCTGGATTTGTGCCAAATAACATTTTGGATATCGTGAGACCTACAGAATCTGGAGTAGGGCGTGCTGACCCACCGTACACACATACCATACAGGTAATTATGAATTTTGAGCAAAATTTAACTTTTACAAGTTTCCGAATTTATCGCTCTTAAATAGGATTTAAATACCTTTTGTGTATTAATCATTTTGGTTGTACAATTTGTACATATTTTTTAGGATAGCTCAGAGGCAACGGTGAGAGACATAGGAGAAATTATACATATATTTTATGGTTTACTTCTTTGGGAAATTGTTCAAAATGTTTATAATTAAATGACTTTCTCTGAACGCTATTTTTTACACTCTATAAAATTTCTGACATATGGAGAAATAGTATTTCTGCCTCTTCACTCTTAACCATAGCCCGCCTAGTCACTGGCTTCTTGTTAGACAATAGCACAGACAGTGGCTGGAATATCCAGTGGTTCTTCTTCACTGGGCTTTGCCCTCATTCTCTTAAATGTTCTGCCACTGACCAACTTCGAACTTGTACTTATCTCACCTTACATCAACACATGCGTATTTATTCATTTGGGCTATAATATTTTTCCTCTCTTGATTTTAAGATTGAAATGTATTTATGATATAGGTTACATGGGTAAGGTTCTCTCTTCTTGATCACTGAAAAATTCTTGAGTTCTATGCCACCATTCCAGGATTTAAGTGATCCTGGTTATCTCATTCACCCTAGCATCTGAATTCACTTGCTATAAAGTGTTGAGATTTGGGGTCTGTGCCAGCAGAGACAGAATGGATGGACTATCTCATGTATAGCCTCTGAATCTATGATGCCTTTTTTTCTCCTTTTTTATCAGAATCTCGAGCAAAAGATCACATCTAATCACATAATAATGTCATGAATTTGAGTAGAAGCTACATAGACTATGCAGTGGAAGCATTAATTTTCATGCCTAGGCTTAGTAAAATATAGACTGTCCATACCTAGAATCTTGGTCATGTACTGCCATGTCCATTCATTTAAATATTTCTGGCTCCTCGTGGCATTCAAGCCTAGTACAGGTCCTGCACCTAACCTTATTAGAATCCAATAATAAAGCAAACATTTAAAATAAATAATTAATAATTTACAATTTATGTATCTTCATAATTTAAAGTGATGGCAATGGAAATTCTGTTTGCTGTGCTGTTTTGGCTGGCCTGATGTACATATATATATTATATGTTTATTTTATGTTCATCATTTGTCATTAGCTGTTGATGCCAAAGAAGGAGTTTGAGTTATTCAAGGTATGGTCTACTCCATTTCCCATGAATTTTTGAAGTGAATTTCCTAACTTTGTTATAATACCTTTTTCTTTTCTACATCCTGACTTTTCAGATTTCGAGATGTGGTTACCTGACATAATTAATATAGGCTTTTGTTTGGTTTATAAATGCAAATTCTTTATGTTCTTTCCTATAGAGGTTTTGACTGAATGCCTTATACAGTGTTAAAGAGTGTGTGCTTGAAACATATGCCGAAAACAGTGATGGAGTGTATCTATCCCCTTTGAGCTCTATGGACTGTTTTTAATATTTAACTCATGATAAACTGTAAGAGACACTATTCACAAAGGATATAGTTTTGTGAACAGAAGCCAAGAGTTTATATTTTAGATGTTAAAAACAATTATGCAATTATCCAATTTTGTTTTTATTTATGTGCATGGAAACTCCCATAAGATACCTAAAACTTGCAAACAATGTAAATTCTAAGTATTTCCCCCCACCTGCGATTTCTTAAGGAGTTTAACCTCTCTTACTTTTTCCTGTTTACTGTTCAGTCTTGTCTTTTTCTTCAGTTCTGATTCCTGACTTGAGCCACAGTTGACTTTTCTGTTTAAAGGTTGCTTCTGTCTAAAATTGAACCCAAACTATAAATATATATCATAGGTAGAGAGAGTACTTTTCGAGAATATAAAACCTATCCCTCCTTTCTTGAACAGAGCTTCATCTTATAGTTTTGTCAACTTTGGCACAACCAAGAATTTTTTTAAGTACTCACACTTAAAAAAACTTTTTGGTTGTTTCAGGAGTTTGATTTGTTCTTGTATGGAAATAGAAACTTGTGGGGATTGCCCATTTGGGCTATTTCCTTTTAAACTTCTAACACTATATGACTGTCTACTGAAAATTTTTGGATGCAATTCCAAATGCAGTGATGTATATGAAAATGTGTATAGAAGTGTGTGTGTGTGTGTGTGTGTGTGTTTAGGTTGAGGGCCCTGCCTTTAACAGGTATTAAAAACAATCAACCTTTTTATACCCACCAAAATTTTGTAAAATTTTAATAAGCAGGCTTGTTAAAAGGGTTTCTATCCTGAAAGTCCTCATTACACACACACACACACACACACACACACTAGATTAAGATGGAAAAGAAAAAAATTCCTCAGAAATACATGTCAGTCATTTTATATCTCTACAACAGTGTTACCAGATATCCTTATCTAAAATATATAACAAAAAATCCTGCAGCTTATTTCAGAATGACAATAAAGATACCACATATTTATGTAGATTCCAGTGATCCTAACATCCTAACCTTATAGAACTCCACTGGATTACAAATATATCAAAGGCAATTCTGTGTCATATTCATCTCATTCATTCACTCGACAAATATTTACTGAGTGCAAGCATGTCGTAGTTGATAAATAGGAAGACAAAGCCTAGCTCTGAGCAGACCCTCCGTGAAAGTCTGCCATCCAGAATCTAATTTCTAAGCCACCTGCCACGGCTTGCTTCTTCTCTCTTTGTACTTGTATATTAGGAATAGTTACTGTCACTCTCCTCAGAAATGGCCAACACACTTTGTCCATTTCTCTTCCTTTCAATGATATCAAAATTATGAAGAAATTTAAAGAAACATCTTATAAAAAACATTTTATATCCCTGTACTGTATTGCACGAAGATATCTAATATTCCATTGCTTAAACTTTCTTCACATTCACAGATAGCAATGATATTATACTCCATTAATAATCCCAGTGATCAGTGCTCATGGTGTATGTCAGGCATGGTTTAAGCACTTCGCAAATACTAATTCATTTAATTCCCACCACAACCTTATGAAGTAAGCATATTGTATATCTAAGGAAACTAAGGTACAGGGAAGTAACTTGCCCACAGCTCATGCTCTGATGTACTCAGCTAGTATGGGGAATAGTGCTTAGAAGAGATCAGCATCTCATTTTGTATAGGCATATAGTTATACACTGTGTGAGTGCTTAAAGGGACATTTTCTTAGAATAGCTTTACCACACATTGTACTGTGTTAAAAGTTGACCTCATCAGTCACCATCCTTGGAATTGGATTTTTCCCTAATGCATCTATTCCTTGGATCTCAATTATTTTTTTTTTTATAATTTAGTATAATAATCCAAATTATATAATTCACTATAGAGTGTAGACATTTTGCAGATAGTGGGAATAAGGGTATTTGATGTAAACTATTCACACGTAGTACCTGTAAGTCACTCAATTTTTAAAAATGTACACATTTGTTACTCTTATTTTCTTTCCCTTACGTTTCCTCTAAAGAGGAAATATATAAATAACGTCATCTCCTGAGAGAAAAGCACAAGAGCAGCCCTTGCCTATTGTTCACACTTTTGGTTAGAAATTGTCATCTGATGGCAGGGATGCTAGGACCTGGCACCAGTAGTGAATAGGTGTTGAATTGCCACCTGATGTCCCTGAGAGTCCAGGCTATTTAATATCCTCACCTTTGGAGTGATTTTTAACAGCTCTGTGAAGACAGCTATTCCCACCTAATGCGTTTCTCACATGGCTTTAGCAAAGTTTTAAAAATAAAAGGGAGGGAGATGATAAAGAATTTATGAAAGATATGGAACACAAAAAAGGACTGAATGAAACCACAGGGAAAAGGAAGTAAACGCTTATGAGAGAGTATGGAGAAATGAAGATAAATAACATATCTTTTGATGAAAATTTTGTTGTAGAGCCTTCTTGAGCCTAGTAGTAGTTTATCTGGGAAACAGATGGACATCCAGGGTGCTTTCTCCTCACCTGGAATCTACTTGCCACATGAAGTTTCCCATATTTCTTTTGATTTGATTCCCAGACCTGCTAGAATTACCCTTTTGCCTATATAGAGTGTCACGCTGTTTGCGAAGAGCAGACACCAAACCTCCCCCTCTATTATCTCCAATATTCTCAGACGTTTGAGTAAAGAAATCTTGCATTTATATGGGTTATTAAGTCTATCATTATTATAAGTATTCTGACTCTACCAAGATACAAATAATTATGAATGTCTGGTTATTATGGTCCTGTGAATTCAATAGAAATTTTCTTGTCTTCTCTGTTTCTTAGCAAGAGATATCATGATACCATGGAAAAAGCCCTAATCTAGATTTTGGTAGACGAGAATTCTAGTTCTGATTCTGCCACTAACTATCTATGTGACCTTAAAGACAGCATTTTACTTTTCTGCACTCCAATTTGCTCAGCTTTGAAATGGATGGGATCAAGTTTCATGATCTCTACAATCCAATCTAGATATAAAATTTTGTTATTTTCTATATACATGTATAAATAGCCCTAAATTAAAAGTTGAAATATTTTCTCCAGGTAACTACTAAACCACTAGCTTTACTAATTTTAGCCCATGTTATTAATGCTCTTTTTCAAACTCAGTTCAGGTATTCAGATACTGCTGAACAGAGTGTGACCATTTTCATATTCCAGCAGACAAACTTTCTGATAATATTCATTTTTAAAAAGCTTAAGTTCAAAACACTCTATTCATCTATTAGTTAGAGGTACGGCCTTTAGACAAGGATGGTTACTCTTTATTCTGCCTCACGTATTGACATTTTCTCAAATTCTCTTCCTCTATATAGATAGATAAATAAATAGATAGATAGGTAGGTAGATAGATACACACACGTATATGTTTATAAATTATTGCCCTACATGCATATATGTGCAAAATTATAAAATTTCCTGTTTAGACTGCTTACAAATTCAAAACTAAACCTCAAAAAAACACACTACGATATATATTTCCTTTTGTAAACTCAACCTTAAAAAATTAGTCTTACATTTAATGTACTATAAGTATATTCTTTATAAGCTATAAGAATAAGATGAACCTATATCTTAATATTTTAAAAACACAGTACTCTAATATACAAATACTTATTGAAATGCCTATACTGTTTATAATCATGTGAGTCTATATAATTAGTTTTCCATGGCTAGATAAGAGTGATGGAAAATAATTATATATTTACAAGCTCCTTCACTGTTTGATTTGTGGGCAGGTAATTTTACTGTCAAAAATTAATTTGCTCACATTTTCTGATATTTGATGTGAATTATAATTGATATTATTTTAGTTTCATCTCCTGTGTTAATTTTCTCATTTGATGTGATTTGCTCCATTTCCCTAATAGCAATTACTTGGCGAGCTGTCAGAGGTAACCCACATTTGTTCCTCATGACACTTCTTTTTAATATAATTTTTTAGATTCAATCTCTGGACTTAACACCCTCCAAATGTTCCAGCTGTGCCTAGTTTTCTCCAGAGCCCCAAAGAGATCAAATTTAGAAGAAAAGTGTATAGGTTAAAATTTTAAGAACAGTTCAATTTTAATGGTTTTGTTGGGCTTACTTGCATAATTTCCCCTGTGAAACAGTGTCTTGTGTGAATCAGGAGCTTATCTCTAAATAACTTTCTTTAATCCTGGAGAATTTCTACTCAGCTTTAGTGGCTAAAAAAAAGTGACTCATTCCAACTTAATTATCAATTTTCCATGGGTTCTAGTAATTCCGACCTCTTTCAGAGAAAGAAAAGAGAAAAAGACAGATTTTGTTTTAAGCAGAACTTTAAATATATTTGTTGGAGATAAAAGGCAAGAGTTAGGTAGGGCCAGTTATGGTATTAAAATAGGTTCACACCAAAGTGACCAGTCATTTCAGTTTGCTTACAACTGAGGTGTTTGTAGGGATGTGGGCCTTTCAGAGCTAATACTGAAAAAGTCCTAGGAAAACTGGGAAAAATTGGTCAAGATTTCATTTTTGACTTTGAAGCTTCAGCACCCTTGGTTCAGAAGAAATTTCAGGGTACAGTTCTGCTCTCCAAAACTTTCCATAAGTTGAGAGTACATTGGAGTCATCGGTTCTTACTTCCAACCAAAAATCACCAAGGGACAGAAGTGCTAAAGAGAAGAGCCATACATTGAGTAGTAGGTAACATGGAGTGGGGAAGATAGGGAGGGAGATAGGAAAGTGAGTTCAGGAGTCAATACTGATTCTGTTTCCTCCACACCAAGAATGACAAATCAGTTTCCAAATGAAAGCTGACTTGGTTGCCATTTCAGAACAGGGTGTAATAATTTAAGGAAGGCACTTTTCCCCCTTTACATTCCAGGGGTTGGAAGCATGAGGCAGGAAGAGAGGATTAAGATAAGAGAAAATATGCAAGTAAATAAAATTTATGGCATAATTCATGAAAAATTTTCATATGGTTTCTCTACTTTAATCAAATATACATGTATAAAATATTTAAGCCTATTGTTAGGTTATACTGATAAGGCTGCATTAAATAGCAATGACTGAAGAATGAAATGAGACACAGAAGATCTGGTGAGCCTGTCTTCAGGCTTGATTATGACAGTAATACACAGTGTATTCAGTTTTTCACAGTATTATTTAATGGATAGCAAAACCCTAGCTGTTTTTGTTTTTATGAAAGCAGAAGATATGAATCACTGATAGCATTTTGTTTGTTTGTTTAAGCTTTAAAAACAGCAGTATAAACTCTTACACTTTTGAAATCCCAAAGTGAGAATTTACTAGCCCTTCAAGCAGTTGTCTAAAGGCCATTTCTGTCAAGGGAACATTGCATATATTTTAATCACGTGACTTTGGTGTGTGCTAAGTATTACATTTTGGTGATGTTTGCTGTATTTTGATTTCTTTAAATATTTTATTGGCCCAAATATAGGAACATTGTTTTGTGATAAATAATAATAATAATAATAACAACAACAACAACAAAAACAAAAATATTAATAATTAAATAAATAAACTTTTATTTAATATATTAGAACTATTCCTAGGTCTGGAATGCTAAAAGGGTCAACAATTTCTGTTTCTCTCCCATCTAGCTCCATGGCTTGCTCCATGAATCTCAACTCCCTGTTCCTTCCCTTCCTGCCTGCCTCTTTCCTTCCTCCTACCATGCCCCTTCTTCCACTATCTAGCACCATTATAAACACTTCTGTCAGTTCCGCTTTCATCCTTGGTTTATGCCCTTCCCCCTTCTCCACCCGCTGGCTGGTGAGTGGTAGCTTTTAAAGAGACAGCAGAAAAGAACCAGGGTGCCCTCCCATGCTGGTTTCCACAGGTGTTACTCATTTGCTGTGTAGGTGACTATGATGATGGTCGGTGTGTTGTTTTTCGAGTAATGATTTAATTAAAAAGTGGTATGTATGTGTGGTGTGTATTTTCATGTTTTTGATCTCTGTGGAAATTGGGGAGGCCTCTTTTAAAATCAGTATGACCTTATATTTGGGCCAATTTAAAAATTGACAGTAAATACTGTTCTAACCAAAGGACCAGATTACCAAAAGGCCTGCTTTTTACATTTTATCTGCTAATCCTGGATTTTAGAATAATCAAAACAGTACAAGTGTAGTATCTAAACTTTACCTAAATTATGAGTCCATTGCTCTGTCTTTGATTCTACAAAAAAAAAAAAAAAAATGCCTTTTGAGAATTTGGAACTTGTTATAATGCAGTTATCTACTAACTAAAATTATTAAAGTTTTAACTGTTGTATGTAGTTTAATATTGAATATACCTGGACTGTTTTCTAATTACCTTAACAATCATGATTAAAATGTTATCGAAAGTTATTGCGTATTGTTACATCCATGTTTGTTAATATAAATCCTACATGACCTTTTTTCTAATGTACATTTTTGAGTTGCAGTCATAATCATTGAATTAAACCCTACCGTTACCCTCACCGCCATCCATCCCACAACATTCTCATTTTAACAAGGAAAATTTCTAATTTTAATAAATTAGTATTAAGATGATGGTACAAAGAGTTATGACTGGAATAAATTAACAGCATTTTAAAATTACTTGTTTACTTTAAAACCTGGTCTTTTTATCTACTGAAATATTGCCCGTCTTCTTAACAAATTACTTGGAAACAGAATTAAACTTTTTTTAATATAGCACACATTTAAAATAAGGAGTAAGTAATGCTTTATGTTATTCATATTTAGACTTCCAGTGCAATTAGAAGTTTTTATTAAAGGAAATTATAAAATAACCAAAAATCTTTTGACCTACTCTGGTTGTGTATGATTCCAAGTTTAAATTTAATTTTTTTTTTACATTTGTTACTATTATTAATGATACTATTTTCTATTAGTGCATCCTTTTGACTCCTTAATTTACATTTGGATTTTGAACAAATATGTAGAGTATTTAAAAGATGATTTTGAGTGATTATTATACCAGGTAGGATTGGAGATGTGTATATATGTGCGTGTATATGAACACACGTATACTTAAATTTGCTATGAATTTGAAGTAAGTTAACAAATAAATATTATGCCCAAAATGTCCTGTCCAAGTATAATTTGTTTTCCTAGGCCAGGTTTATATTTTTACAATTTCAAATTAATTGTTCGTCTTTTTGTAGAAACAAAGGATGGAGTATGGTCCAAGATCAACTGACCCTCCCTCTGCTCCGTCACCTCCTCCAACACCAGCTCCTGTTCCTGTCCCCCTTCCACCTTCTATTCCAGCACCTGTTCCTGTGTCAAAGGTCCCAGCAAATGTCACCCGTCAGAATAGCAGCTCCAGCGACAGTGGTGGCAGTACTGTGCGAGATAGCCAGAGACACAAACAACTTCCAGTGGACCGTAAGTTCCCCAGGGAGGCAAAAATTAAAAGCAAATTAAAAGCACTGCCAATTAAAATATTGTTTATTACTGATTTTACTAGTATTAAATATATTCAAAATGTAAATTAAATATAAATAATAGTCCTTTATACTTGCATAATACTTGATAGATTGCAAAGATTTTCACTTAGTTTCTCATCCTCCAAGTAATTCTGAGAAACAAGTTCTTTCTGTTCTCTAATATGTATATTTCTACACATAGTCCAATATATTGGTGAAGACTCTGGAACCAGACGTACTTGAGTGCGTATAGTGAAACATCACTTACTGGCTGTGTGATTTTGAACAATTTAATAATCCTCTCTATACTTCAGTATCTGAAAAGTGGAGGGGGAGTGGATAATGATATCTACTTCATATGATAATTGTGAGGATTCAGTGAGATAATGCATATAAAGCATTTAGATCAGTCATTCTCAGCCAGGGATGATTTTACTCCTTTCCCCTGGAGATATTTGATATTGTCTGGAGACATGTTTTGATCGCAGTTATTGGGTGGATGCTACTGGAATCTAATAGGTAGAATCCAAGAAAGTTTAGCAATGTCCTGCAATGAATAGGACACCCAACCTCGACTCCCAACAGGATTACCTGGCCCAAAGTGTCAGTGGTGATGCTGCCGATGATAGCAGTAGATATTTGCTCACTGACATAATATGTCATATGGGTCGAAATCAGTCAGGTTTTTCAACCTGAGCACCGTTGACATTTGTAGATACAAGCACACTAGCTTAATATAAACAACCTGACAATAGCAGTTTTAAATTTGCCCTCCAAATTCAAATTTCATGTGATTTAGATGTCAACTTTATTTTTTCATAAATTTAAATTTCATTTTTCATATGAATGGTTTCAATGAGAACCAGATTTAAATAAATGAAAAAAAGAGACCCCATGGCCCACTTTGGATTATCCTCATTGGGACTGGGAACAGGGTAATTTGAAAGCCAAAGGTAATTCTAAGATAATTTGTATTTTGTTTTACCTTCTGATATATGACTGGTTTGTTTAATCTTCGAATTATGTTTTTTAGTATTAGGAAATTGCTTTGCTTTACCTATACTTGATATAAAAAAATTATTGGAAAACTAGAGCTGGGAAGATAATTCCTCAATGTGATAAAAGAGTGTAAAGGGTGTGTTTGTGCTTATGCGTATAAAGGATATCTTTCATTCTCTCAGTATGACCGTTCCTAGGGCTCAGTTCTTTTCTGGATTCTTTTCTCCATAAACATACTTTTGCTGTAGATGAACAGTCTATTTCCATGCCTTTATTTTTTATTTTTCTTTTCTTTTATTTTAACGCCTACAGCACCCAATATTCCTAGGTGGTCTCCCATCCAAGTACTAACCAGGCCTGACCCTACTAAGCTTCCGAGATCAGATGAGATCAGGCACATTCAGGGTGGCGTGGCCATAGACTCCATACCTTTAAATAACCATCTATATAGATGGAAAAGGAATGACTCCCAAATATGTCTTCCTATCAAATCTCATCTGACATCTAGATACATGTATTGAACTATTAACGTTGTAGCTGAAATTTAATCCTTAAGGTTCAAATTCAAAACCAAATTATTGAATCCTTCACTCCCATTTTACCCTACTGTTTTTCTTATCTCAGTAAATCATAGCCATATCTATTTAGTTGTAGCCATTCTTGATAAATTAAAAAATTAAAAAAGAAAACACTAAAACTATTGTTTTAGAAAATCTGGTTAAATTCATGAAGCATAAGCCTCCTTTTATACATTACTATCTCTCCCGAAGTGTAGCCTATTTAAAAATCACCTCCTTCTCTATATCTTGACCCTACCACAAAACTAATGGAAAAATGAGGTTTTGGAAAAACAATGAACTCTTTCTGTGCAGCAAAAATAACTATATGTGTGTCTGTGTTTGAATGAAGATATGTGTGTATATAAATGTAATATGCTACTAAATTTTTTTTAAATTGTTTATTTTTTTTAAAGACATTTATATTTTTTCAGTGATACCAAAGACATAGTTTTGAGATGAGAAAGTTCTATGTTTTTTATTGATTTCCCTAAGGAAAAATTTCCTGTTACAAATGACTGTTCTCCCTTCGTTCTTACCACAAGTTTATAATATTTCCCTCTTTTGATACGTCAGCACAGTAATCTTTGACACGTGGCACTCTTTTTCCAGGCCTAGGATCAGAGTTCAGAGCACCCAGTCCCCACTGGGAGCAGTCTGTGGGTTGGGACATTTTGTTCTTTGTCCTAGTCTAAGAAACTAAGAATAACCTAATGGGAAAGATGCATTGTTAGAGTACTTTAAAGATAGAGACCTCTCCTGATAATTGTGACTCACCATTTTCAAGTCTGTTTTTCATAAGTAAAAAGGTGACATTGGTATATAAAATATAACATCTCTTCTACAATTAACACATGTACTTGTTTCCTTAAAATAATAAAACTTCACATTTACTTATATAAAGTTCCTTTTGAAGGTACCTCAAAAGTATAGTTTGACATTAAATAAACATATTTCTTTTTTATAAAACAAGTATTTTTTAATAGCTTTTTCTAGAGCACTTTTGGACAACATTTTTTTCTGAATAAATGTTGAGGCTTCTCAACAGTCTTATAGAATCAGATAGACATTTATTTATTGGTAACCAGCTTTCTCTCAAAATATGCCTATTTGCTACATGTATTCTCTATTTACTAGCGAGATTTATTATAAAAATAAAATGGAAGGAGCTATAAAGTGAATACTCATAAAAATATTGCCAAATAGCCATGAACAAAGAAAAAATCAACAGGCCTGCTTTTAAAATGTAACAAGTAGCAAGAGCCAGACTCCTTTTGCTGAAGTGTAACTGTGGTTGCCTATTCAAACGAGCTGCTTGGAGCCATGTGTCATCTAAGCTATTCAGATTGATTTATTGCAGGGTTCAAAAAAGTTCTCCTCTTATCACTTTTGACGATATCAATGCTTCAGTCATCTTGCATTTCTTCTATGTCCTTTGAAATGTTAGACCTTATTATTTGAGTTTAATCCTTTATAATCAGAAGTGTTATTTTAGAAAGAGGGATAAAGTTAGTCTGGTTTGTTGTTGTGTACTAGAACATTGCAAATGGAAACCAAAAGACAGGAGCACATTATGAGAGGTTTTTGTACTCCCTGGAAGACATGCACTTCAGATGAGCGTGTAGTGGCTGAGTCGGTAGATAATAAAATAAATCTTTTAGTGTGGTGATAATTTTTCCTTTTTATTCCTTTGAGGTGTACTCATGTGCTGTATGGCAGTATGATGTAGTGATTTAAAAGAGTTAACCAATGAAACGCATGTGGTATGTTACTTACATGTAACAATCAATAACATGCTCTCTCACTCTGCTAGCCTCCTCATTCTTCTTCCCTTCCTTTCTCTTATTGATCTTTCTTTTGACTTTTTCTTCAAAGGTTTCCTGAATAGCTGAAGCATTAAAAAAAGTAGACCGAAAGAACACTACACCATTATTTCACACTTTCATTTATTTCCCAGGGATATCAAACACTTTCTAAAACTTTCCCTGAAAAAAAAAAAAATTATAGAACAATAGTCACAAAAAGCTCCCTTAGTGACCAGGTCATTGCCATTTGCCAAATTGATAAGTAGATTACTATTAATCAGTTTTTTGTACTTAATCCTTGAAAGTGATACAGAAATAATGTATATTTGTGTGTATGTGTATGTGCGTGTGTTTGAGTGCGTATTTTATACATCATTTCCATAAGCATAAAATATTTAAGGGAGAGGGATATTAGGTAAGTTAAAGAGGTTTCAATGATCTTGGCCATAAAACAGCCATAAGCTCAAAGTCAAAAAAAACCAATTCTGGCTAAATTCTGCTATTCATTAACAATGTGATTTTTGGAGTTTGTACGTGATGCTTTTCAAAGTCTCTCAGTGAAAAAGTCAGCAGAACGCCTCCTTCATTCATTTATTCAGTGATTGTTTATTGAATCCCTACACTGTTCCAGGTGTTTCAGGTAAAGCAAACAAAACAGGCAAAACTGCCTTTTTCCCTAAGGCATATAATTTAATAAAAGGAAATAGATAGGTAAATAACAGAGTTGATAACAAATATTAGAAGATGCTAAGCAGAATGGAAGAAAATAAAGCCTGTACGTAGGAAGTGCTACTGGGGAGGGGGTTGCAATTTTAAATAGCGGATATCTAAGGATGGGAAGAGTGACCATGTGGATATGTAGGAGCAAAGCATGCCAGGCAAAGGCTCTTAAATTTGAAGAGTACCAAGGAAGCCATTGTGAGCTAGAGTAGAGGGACCCGGGAGGAGAGCAGTGGAGTTGCCTCAGAGAGAGGGAGGCCACATAAGGCCTGTTCCTAGAAGTAATTTGGATCATGTGGGAAGGTTTGGAGCACAAGAGTTGCAATATCTGACTTACATTTTAAAAGGATCGTTTTAGCTGTTGTGTGAAAAAAAATGAAGAGGAAGAAAAGAATGAAGAAGAAAGGGTGGGGGTGATGGAGAGTAGAAGCAGGTAGCCCTGTAAGTAGGCTGGTGGCTTAGACCGAGCTGGTAACAATAAAAATGGAGTGGAATGGGAAGATTTTTGGTGTATTTTGATGGTAAGAGTAACAGGATTTGCTGATGGATTGGATGTAATTAAAGACAAAGGGGACTCAGCATAGCTCCATGGTGTTTTGCCAAAAGAACTGGAAAAAGGATTATCATTAACGAAGTTGGGAAGTCTTGCGTAAAAGTAACCTTTAGGAAGAAGATAAGCAGTATATATTTGGACATGTTATATTTGAGGTATCTAATAGATATCTAAATGACTACATCAAGTCGACAGTTGGCATATGTGGATGTAAAATTCTGAGCAACAGTCTGGACTGGGGAAATTATTTTGGTTTTTAAGTGGCATTTAAAGCCTTGAGACTAATCTCAGCGATCATTGATGGGGTGACTGCAGGCAGAGAAGTCTAAGGATTGTGCCCTGGAATACTGTAATGTTACTTAGCCAGTGAGATGAGAATCTTCACAAAAGGATTCTGAAAAGGAAAGGCCAGGGAGACAGAAAGAAAATCAGGAGAGAATGGTATCCTGAAGGCCACTAGAAGGAAGTGTTTCAAGGAGGGAATCACCTTTGAATATTGCTGATTAAGTTAAATGAGACAAGAACTGGGAACTGACCATTAGAGTTTAGCAAAATGTAGTGGTGGGAGGAGGACAAAAGCCTAACTGCAATGAATTTAATAGGAATTGGAGTCCGCTAGTAGAGATGGCTTTTCAGTTTTGCTGAAAGGGGAGCAGAGAAATGGGCTGTAGCTGGGAAGAGATGTGAGGTCAAAAAAGGGTTTATTTAAAGGTAAGAGTAATAATAACAAAATAATAACATGTTTGTATGCTGATGAAATGATTCAGTAAAAGAGGAAAATTCAAACATAGGATAAGTAAGGGAGAAATTACTGCCAAAATATTTAAATAGAGGCCATGGAGTCTCATGCACACACACATAGAGGGGTTGGCCTTAGGAGCATGAGAACAGTTCATCTTAATAACTTAATAGGAAGGAAAGAAGGTAGTGTGTATGGAGAAAGTGCTGGTAGTCGAGAACCGCTAGAGGAACTTATGGAGGTTCTCTTCTAACTTCTTTATTATTTTTTTAAGAAATTAGGAAAGCGAGATCATCAGCTCAGGGTAAGGATAGTGGCATAGGTGCTAGAAGTTTGCACAGGAAGAAGATACTACATGCGTATCTAACAGGAGGCAGTTACAAAGTCTAGGTTTAGGACAGGAATTCTCCACCTGAGCTCTGTTGATATTTGAGGCTGGATCATTCTGTTTCAGGAGAATGGCCTATGCATTGCAGAGTGTTTTGTGCATCCCAGACCTCTGCCCACTACGTAATAGCAGTATCCTTCCCCCTCCCGACCCCAAAGGTGACATCCAAAAGTGTCTCCAGCCATTACTAGATGTCCCCTGGGGTCAAAATTTTCCCCAGTTGAAACTACTAGCCTAAGGAAATGCAGTATGATTGTCAGGGAGCTTTAATGGCCCAGTCGAAGTTTATATTCATGAATTTAACATGAGATTATTCAGCATTGTTGTGTTATCCTCAGTGTGCAGGTGCAGGCACAGAATAAGCAGAAAGTTAGATTTAACAAGGAGTGGGGATTTGCCAAACGAGTACAATGAAGAGAGAAGAAAAGAGCTAGGGAGTGATTTTAATAATTGATCATGGAATTTATACCGAGTGAGGACGAAAGTGAGGAAAGATGGTAGGAACACTATAAGTCCTATGGGGTCAAAGGATTTTTGGCATTGGGTTTTAGAGAGAGATGTATATTAGGAGTTTTTAACAATAACCTACTCCTTGTTGGTCTCTAGGAAGGAAATCTCAGATGGAAGAAGTGCAGGATGAACTCATCCACAGGTTGACCATTGGTCGGAGCGCAGCCCAGAAGAAGTTCCACGTGCCACGGCAGAATGTGCCAGTTGTCAATATCACTTATGACTCCACTCCAGAGGATGTGAAGACGTGGTTACAGTCAAAAGGGTTCAATCCGATGTAAGCCTCTCTGGGAATCCTTTCCAGTTTTCTGCGCTAAACATGCATTGTTTTCAATCTGGTCACTAAGATGTCACAAATGACCCTTTAAAAATGTGAGAGCCTAAACTACATTAATTTCATGCTCAGGAAATGACTTTAGCTCTTTATGGCTAAAAAAGAATTGAAAGAAGCTGAAATAACTATCATGTAATGGCACTCCATTTTCTTGATAGTGATGTCTGTTCATCATTGATCGCTTTAGCAAACTGTCAGCAGCTTTGAGGCTGGTAGCTTTTTTTCTCCCTCCTTAGGTTATACAGGGTAGGACTATGGTCTTAGCTAGACTCTCCAGACCTTATAGGACATATAGCAACATATAGCAGAATCTTTCCTTGTGCTGCAGGATATAGATTCCAGGCAAATAAAAAACAGATAACACGACCTGTCATACATTATAATCTAATAGGGTTTTTCCTTTAATAAACCCATGGTAAAGTTTCTATTTATCTATAATCTTAGAGTTTGTTAATAGTTTACATGTATTTGATACAGTGAACTGTTTGAATAATACATATTCAGGAGAACTTGAATGTTATAAACTCACTTAGCATGAATCAAAAATGAGGTACACTAGTTAATTAACTGGTTACTAGAAAGTTATCTGTTCCTCTTGCAAAACACCAAATTTCAAGACTTGGGACTAAACAATAATGATACTAAATCCAATTGGCTCCTTTTCGTATTTCACAATCAGCGTCCCTTGCCATTGTTCTGTCTAGGCACTGTAGTTCCATTTATGAGTTCCAGTGTAAGGAACACTTAGAAAGGAGAGGTTATAGCAGGACCAGGAATTTTTCTTTCTTCTGGACAATATTTTTATTTCTTTTTCCTGCTTTTGTTTTTTCAGGACTGTCAATAGTCTTGGAGTATTAAATGGTGCACAACTTTTCTCTCTGAATAAAGATGAACTGAAGACTGTCTGCCCTGAAGGGGCAAGAGTCTTTAACCAAATCACCGTACAAAAAGCTGCATTAGAGGTATGACTTGTCAGCCTGAGGCGTTATTCTGCATTTGTAAAGAGTGTGGACTGCAAATTGAAAGCTCTGAAATGACCATTTGCAGGGAGATTAATTTGTTATAAACGCTCATGTAACATGGAGCTTCATCATATACTTTTGGACATTTAATGAAAAGCCTAATATTTGCATTTTGTATGCGTTAGCTACTTCTGTAGGAATTTTAATAATGATACAGTGGTAAACATTTACTTCTGAGTAAATGCCTTAAGAGGTCAGAACTCTTTTGCCTGTCTTTAATATTTAATTTGGAGATTCTAGTAGGTTAGAGGTTATAGGGTATTAAAACCCTAGCCATATATCTTAGGCCTGGTTATACATCTAAGTAATCAGAGGGAAAATATTAAGTAGGGATCATGAAAATAGGGAGCCCTGAAGAGTAATTATTTAATTGTAGCTATCTGTATGGAAGTAGGAGAGTAAATGTTTTCTAGATTGGATATACTTAAGCTTCCAATATCCCACTCTACTTAAAATGGGCTTTGTAAAGTTAGTAGTTTCCAACTGTTACATCTCACAGCTCTTAATAGCTTTCATGAAAATTATACTTGGACTCAAATGAAAGGATATAGGCTTTGGTGTGAAATTGATACATAATTATCTCTGGCAGGTATATTATATAAATTCAATAGTTAAATAGCCCAGGGTGAAATAGCTTCATGCATACAACCCCATAACTATTCTTAGTCAGGAGCAAGTTTATTTCCCTTGGAAATTTTCCCTACGACATTTATCTTGGGGGTTTTGTTAGGCTTTCTGCATATTGAATATGAATAAGGATTATATCTTTTCCGAGACAGTTTTGTTACCATTGTAATACATTCTAATTTTATTGAGGGTGTATAAATTACTTTTTAAGGGTATGGTAGAAAGTTCAGGTCCGTTCTAACATTGCTGAACTTCTTCAGTCCAGACTCCCTATCTCTGTTATTTGCCCTCACTGCCTACTTCCTACTGGTCTCTTGCTCCTGTTCCTCAGGCTGTGGATTAAGGCAGAAACCAACTAGTACCTGAGGTTCTTCATCTTCCTCAGCCACCACACCCTTCTCTTGCATCTAGTTCATCTAGTTTTAGATTACTCACCTGTGTTGCCAGAAACTTCCATTGACAAGAGCAAGCTGAGGGGGGTGCACAACGATTGTAGGAAGGCTTGGAAAGGAGAGAAGCTGATGCGATGTCACAGGGTCAGGACAGTATGGAGGGAAACTTAGTGTATTCTGAGCCCAGTCTTTGAGTCTGGTTGAGAGTTGAGAATCCTCTAAAGGGAGATGAGTATCTTGCTTGAACTAAAGAGGGTTCTTTGATAATTTCCCATCTTATTATGCTTATCATGTGCATACTTTCTTGCTCCCAGGGAATCTAGAGCAGTCCACATGCATTATTGATTTATCTTCATAATATTCAAGTGAAGTTGATTGAATTGCCCTAAGACACTTTTATAAATAAAAAAATTATTAACGTGATATGTTAGTGAAGTCCAGTAGCATCACTCATATGAAGGACAGCCTTTGGTTTTTCCCCAAGAGGTATTAGAAGAAAACCGCGAAGGACGTTTACCCTGAGCCATTTGATTAAGTGACCTGCAGCCTGCACAAAACTGTAACCATCTTGTCTGAACCATGTTTATTTTTCAGGATATCAGTGGCAGCTCCGAGTTACAAGAAATTATGCGAAGACGACAGGAAAAAATCAGTGCTGCTGCCAGTGATTCAGGAGTGGAATCTTTTGATGAGGGAAGCAGTCACTAATTTCTTTATATGTTTGTTTTTAAACTCCATTTAAACTTTTGGCATTATTCTAACGTGCTTTGTTTTAAGAAGCCATGAAGGGAATGTCAGATTCTTATCTCTTGGTATACTTAATTTATCGCCATACAATAACAATGCAAACGTAAGTAAGCAGAGGACTTGCTCCTGGGCCCTTTATTTTTACTAAAACTGAGAATTTTTAAATAGAATTTTTTGACCTTGGGAAATATTTTGTTTACTTTACCAAGGTGAAGTTTCCTTTACTGGATTATGTCATTATAATTTCAATGTATAAGCAGGCATTTTTTTTTTTTGACAGTGATGAATTTATTTATTGCAACAAAACAAAGATATTGCCCATGATTCAAAACCTAAACAATTTCAGTTTTGTCTGTGACTACGATGTCTGCCAAGCAGGGTGTAGATTACTTTAGGTTAGCCTCTGCTTACTTAAATGTCTTATTTGACATGCTCAATGATAGAATATTTCGAATTATTTAAAGTTCTTAATGCCAACAGTTTTTTTTAAAAAAAAATCAAGACATTTAATGAGCTGTAAACTACAACAAGGCCTTGGACATGCAAATATAAACCTATAGAGCATTCCCAGGCATTTTATTTGTCATGGCTCTGTTGATTACAATTCCTTGTATAGCTTGTATTTTGATTTAGTTTATATTCTGCTTATTATCTATTCTGTGTTCTTATATATGAGAAAGCACAAGTGGAAAAGAGGTCATATATATTCAGTCTGTCACAGGAAGTAGCTAGCCTACAGTGGTGTGAGTTACAGTATTTTGCTTAATGAAGGTCTCAGTTCTGAATATTGATATGAGTAGTTAAAAGGAAATTGGGGCCATTTTATGTGTTTTATCTGTATCAAGTTTTTCTGGTAATAAGAAACATGTAATTTACACATATGTTAATCCTGTGAAAGATTCTAGAGATAGAAAAGAAAGATACTTAACCTTCAACAAATGTTATTTTTGGAAACACAGTTTTTGTCATTAAATGTTATATTATTTCACATATATAAAACAGATGTTATGTAAGAATGTTGTATATTTTAACATAAATCCATTTAGAGAGATTATCTAGATTCATTAATTTTCATAGTGCCTTTTTTCACATGAGTCAGCTGGAAAGTCTGCAATAAACAGTATTTGCTGTATGTTAATAAATGGCTTCTGACTCATTGGCAAAAGGGATCTTTGGTATTTAGCCTGGGAATCGAGGTTGAGTGGAATGGGAAAAAGATTCCCACTCTTTTTTTTTTTTAACTGATTTCCATTGTATTTTTGAGTGTGTAGAAGTCACTCTAGAATACTTTCTTCAGTCATTTCTCTTATTTCCATCTTTCTTATTTCATCATCTTTTCCTCTTATTATCTAGTTACAGTCAGTCATAGTAGTAAAAACAAATTTACACAGCACTTATGATTACTAAGTGCTTCCACAGAAATGCTTTATTAGATATCTGCAGTAACTCTGTAATGATATTTTATAGATGAGGAAATTTTCCTGAAATCGTGAGGAATATGAGAGTCTCGCATCTTCCATGTCTCAATCTCTGTATAACATTGCCCCGTGGACAAAGTGAAGCAAAATGAGAATGATAAAGAATTATTATAAATCTTTTCCATTTCTTAAGCATTGATACACATTTATAACTTAGCCTTTATTAAAAAAATCCCTAAAAATGTGGGCATAAGACAAAATAAAATAAGAGGTTAAAATAACCTGAATGTCATGTAGCATATCTGATATTTTAAAAATTAGTATAATTTATAAGTATATCTTTATGCTATAAAATTCCAAAGGAAAATATCACAGGGATAGTAATTGCAGGAAGCACTTATCTCCCTCAGGGCTGTGGGAACAAAGAAAAGAGTTGAGATTAGTGGAATTCAGAATCTTGAGGAAGAGGCACTACAGAGTATGGATCCTGACATCTGAGGAACTTGGTCACTGGTACCTGAGAAGTTTGGAGGAAAGACCCCACAGCTAGTGAATAAGCTTCTAAAAGGGAACAGCCTAACTGGTGCTGTTGCCTCAGGAATTTAGAAAAGAATTCAGCTGAGAGAGTAGTTCAGCAGATCCATGGCTCTGAGACTCAGACCTCTTGGGAGAGCATGCCAGCCAGCTGGTACTTAAATTTCTGAGAGGGCACAATTATGCTGCTTCAGGGAGCCTGAGGAAAACCAAACAAACTGGCAACTGGAACCTACTGGGAATCAGTTGCTACTTATAGAGTGAAGAACTATTGTTTGGGTGATGTTGATAGGAACAGGAACTAAAACGGAGGAAACAAGTCCCTTCTCTCCCTCTAGCTTCTTATCTTTCTGTCACACACTTTGGGCCAACTCTGCGGGCACACACTGGGCAAAGCCCCACATCACAAAGATGAGAATAAAGGGATGGATTTGAAACAGAGAAAAGCTCAATAACCAACCCATTTCAACTCTAGCTACTTAGCCTGTATACCTACTCTTCTATACATATTTGAAATTTCATATGATAATTGTTTTAAAAGTACGCTTTTACCTCACAAGAAGCAATCACCTCTCTCTGTTATTTAAACAGCATTTAACGTAAATAACTGGTAAACAGGCAAAAAGAGAACACTGAGACATCACAGAGGTAATAATAATAGGAAGCAGCTCCCACCCCTCGTGCTAGGGGAGCAAAAGGAAGGGTTGGGTTTTATCAGTGTTTGGAAGCCTGAAGGAAGGGGCCTAGGAAGCTTGGACACAGACCCTTTGGAGGAGGCACTGTCTGGTGTTGGTGCTAATGTGTGAGGAACACAAAGGAGATACCCTGTAGAGCTGGAACAGAGACCCCTGAAGTAAGGATTCTGGACAGCTGGTATCTCTGAGGGAGCGCAATGATATTGGTTCTGAAAATATAAAGGAAAAAAACTAGAAACTAGAATCATCTACTTCTACTGGAATCAATTCCCATAGTGGGAATCTATTCACTGGCGTTAAGCTATTTGATTATGGCATGCCATTTGTGTGGTTTTCTTTTTTTTCTTGTTCTTAGTGTTTGTTGAGCTTCTTGAAACTGGGATCATAGCTTTTTTTAAATTTAGTAAAATTTTTGCAATTATTACTTCTTCTTTTTTTTTTTTTTTTCCTGTCCCTCCTACCTTCTGGCCTTGGAAGACTTCAATTTCTTGTTTTAGGTCATTTGAAGTTTTCCTAAGCTCATTGATACTCTTGATTTTTTATTCAGTCTTTTTCTCCATATTTCATTTTGGATAGTTTCTGCCTTCAAGTTCACTAATCTTTCCTCCCACAGTTTCTAATCTGTTTTAATCCCTTCTGTTGTATTTTTCATCTCAGACTCTAGAGTTTTCATCTTGAAAAGTTTCACTCGATTTTTCAAAATATCTTTCATGTCTCAGTATTTCTTCGGCTTTGCCTATCATATGGAATACACTTAAAATATCTCTTAATGTTTTATTTATTAATCATCTTCATAGATTCTAAGTCAGTTATGATTGATTTTTTCTTTTTTTATGGGTCTTATTTTGTTGCTTCTTTGTATGTCTGGTAATTTTTAATTGGATGCCAGACATTGTGAATTTTCTCTTATTAGATGCCGGATACTTTTGTATTCCTAGAAGTATCATTGTGCTTTGTTTTAGACTGCTGTAAGTTACTTGGAAAGAGTTTGGTCCTTTCTGTTTTTGTCTTTAAACTTTGTTAGGTGGCACCAAAGCAGCATTTACATTAGAGCTCATTTTATCCCACTGTTGAGTCAAAACCCTTCTGAATGAATACCCAAGCTGTTGTTCCATGAATTATGATGTTGACCACTCTTGCAAGTGGCGATAAAAACTATTACTGGTCCTGTGTGAGCTCTGAGAATCGTTCCTCTTCTCCTTTCAGGTGGTTCTTTCCTTAACCTTGGGCATTTTTCTTATACACATGCACTGATCCATACTTAGCATAAGACTCTATGACGACTCTATGCAGCTCTCTCTTCATGTAGCTTTCTCCTCTCTATTACTCTGTATTACTCTGTGCTGTGAACTTTAGCTTCCTTCCCTTTTCCACACTCTGAGCTTTGTCTCCTCAACTCAGAGAGTCTGCAGAATTCCACAGGGGTTCTCCCTGCCTGCACTATCGCTTGGGAACAATCTCTAGACAGAAAGCTGTAGAAATTATAGGGTTTTTCTCATTTAATTTTCACCTTTCAATGATCACTGTTATTAATTGCGCAGTGTCCACCATCTTGAAAACTGTTCTTTCATATGTTTTGTTTTGTTTTTTTAAATTGTTTCAAACTAGAGGATAATTCCAGTCCTCCTGACTCCATCTGAGCTCAAACTTGGCGTCACCTTGCTTTTTAAAGTATATTTTTCACCTAATATAAAAATCTAAGTTGCCCCTTTTTATTCAAGAACTTTAAGTGTCATTCCAGCTTCTGTTGTTCCTGATGATAAGTCATCATTCATGTTTTTCCTGCTGGCTGCTTTCAGGATTCTCTTCTATATCTTTCATTTCAGCAACTTGATTATACATTTGATAGATGTAGTTTTCTTGGTATTTATTCCATATGAGAATCAATGAGGTTCTGGATTTATAAGTCAGTGTTTTGCCATTATCGGAATTCCTTACTTCTTCCAATATTTTTTTCTGCTTCTTTCTTTTTTCCTCTCCTCAGTCTGCTATTACATGTATATTAGACCACATGATATCCCAAAGATTCCTGAATCTCTCTTAATTAAAGAAAATTTTTTTTTCCTTTTCTTCAGATTGGAAATTTTATGTTAATGTATATTTAGGTTCACCATTTTTTTTTTCTTTCTCTGTGATCCGTTTTCCAATATGCTCTTCAGTTAATCCAGAGAATTTTTCTTTTCAGTTATTTTATCAGTTCTAAAATTTACATGTTGTTTTTCTATTTGGATTCCATTTCTCTGCTGAAACTTTCTATCTGTTCACTCATTACAATAACATTTCTCTTTAATTCTTTAGACAACTTATTTCTGTAACACATAAAGGCTACTTTGCAATCTTTATCTGCTAAATCCAGTATTTGGACCACCTCAGGTTCTGTTTTTATTGATTGCCTTTTTCCCCCCCACTATGGTTCCTAGTTCCTTCTTTGCATGTGTAATTATTTTTTATTATATACTTGACATTATAGATATATTTTAGATACTTTAGAATATATTATCTTTGAAAAAAAATATTCTTGTTATAACAAGTAATTCTGTACTAGCCGATCACTTTGAACTTGTATATCTTTGGTTTTATGCTTTGTTAAGATGGAGCATGGTAAGTTCAATGTGTTTTACAAGGTCTTCTATCGTGCTGGGGCTCAGTCTACAAACTCTCTCTTCTGCATATCTGGTCAGGCTTGATATTTAGGCTTTGTCTATACCTGTCAAAAGTAGTTTTTTCTTCTAAGGGATACCATTTTTTGGATAAACTCCCAGAATATTTTGTATCTCAGCTGGATAGCTAAGGCGTTAAAAGGTGTTAAACGGGTCTCTTCACTTTTGCTGGGGTGGATCTCTAATGTTCCCCAGTACAACTACTTCTAGTAGCTCTATTCTGCTCTCAACCTTGTAGCAGCCACTCTCTGGTAAGCATTGGGTAATATTGCCCTAAGTGAACTGGGTGGATTCACTTACAGATTTCTGTGGCCACTCTCTGCACAAATGCCTTCACCTTGGTGCCCGTCTTTAGAAATTCTAGCCACTTCCAGTGCCCTCAACTCTGACCTTTTCCTTCTCAGTTCAGCAGGACTAGCTTGCTCTGCTTGGATCCAGTTGCTGCACTGCAGTTAGGAAATTGCCTCCAAGCAAAGAGCTGGTGAGTTTCTGTATCCCAAGGCTTATAGTCTTATATTGCTTATAAAAGGCAAGCAGTGAATTTTCTTTCTTTCCCGCCCCATCGTACCAGGCATTGGGTCATGGGAAGCTAATGTAAGAGATACTCTAATTACTTAAAATTCTTCCATTCATACTTTTCTCTAAGAAAATTTATAAGAAAATTTGAGATTCACTTGTTTTCTAAAATTTATAGAGGCTGCATTGGGGGTTGGGCAGAGATCGCACCGAAATTGGATCTTCGTACTTTCTTCTCAATGTTGCATTACGAATAAAATTAGAAAGTTGTACAGACTCAATAAAGGGGGTTATATAGACTGATTGTATCTGAGTAGGAGAAAACAATGTTTATTCAATAAATATTTAGTAAATGTCTACTTTAAAAATTGGATATTAAAATAGAATCCTAGCTATATCCTCTGCCATCAGGAAAAATATAATCTAAAGAACTGTGCAACTTACCTTATTTTTCCTTGGAGCTAGTCTTCTTGATCTCCTAAGGCAAAATCGTACCCCCAAACCTGAAGTGCTGATTATCCCAGAGGCTGTGATTTTATACTTGTGACATTTTGTTTTCCCCAAAGGGCATGCCCTTAACAGTTCTGGGTCCCAGGCAGGAATTTCATTCTATTCTCACATCTTTTTTTCCTACCCATTCTCTTTCCACCATCTTGATTCCTCATTCCCCTCTTTTCTGTAGACCTCTCCCCAAGACTTCCTTCCACATCACTCACAGCCTCCTTCTTAGACTCTTTGTTTCGTTCCATCTTCAGAGTTGAGAACAGGAAAGAAGCTGAAGAAGCCAGTTTCCTGAGCTTAGTTTTTTATTTTGGTGGAGGGGGTCACAGTTACCAAGAAAAAAATACCTTCTAGTACCCAAATGTTGAGACCTATCGTATCATATATGTGAAAGAAGGGTTCTAAAGTGAAAAGCTGATAAAATTCTGAAAATATAAAAGGAATTACTAAGAACTACACTGTTAGATTCTAAACTAAATTAAGGTAAGAAATGGCGATCAGGTGCTCTGAGGGAACTGAGGTCCTGAATCTGGATTTCTGTATCAATTAGGAAATGTTAAGAGCTGAGATGCTTCCTGAAGAACCTCAGGCATATCACCTTTAGCTTAGTACTGGGATGAGATGGGCAGTGAACCAGGGCTCCTGCCAGGCCCAGATGGTCCTGGTCTAGGGCTCTTTCCTTCCTGACTATAGTCCCAGCCACTTGGCCCAACTTTGCTTCTTTTCAGTGCTGCCTCAGGTAGCCCCAAAGCAATCATTCTTGTCCTTCAAACCTAGCTATGGAGTCAAACATAATTTCTCCAACTTTAGTCATTCCTGTTATTTCCTCCAATAAAAACACAGTCTCAGGTAATGAAATAATGGAATACTCACATATACACACACAACTGGTGAGAAATTAGTATCTATAGGTCTTCCACAGCTTATCCTGTGTTTTTTATTCTGAGCTGGTGTGATATAGGAGGCCTTCTGCCCTCCCATCTATTTTTAAGGAAAGGGAAATAAGAACTGAACTCATATGTGCTTAGAACTTTCACAGATATCCTCACTTTACCAATGAAAAAATTGAAACTTGGATATGTTAAGTAGCTTGTACAAAGTCACAGAGTAAGGGGAATGATAATTTGGACTCAACTCTTGAACATCTATATATCCTGCAAATTTTCTTTTCTCTCAGATATATAGGTCAGTGTATAAAAAAAAATTATAAGCAGAAAAGTATTTTTTTAATCATAAAATTTTATATAGTGTACCACTGTATAAAATAGGTAAAATCAGAGTTTCTCTCATCGAAGCTGCAGAGAGGAGGCTTAGAACCTCATTTGGAAATCACTGGCCCAGTTCCCATAGATTGCCTCCTCCATGAAGGAAGGCCCCGCAGGTGAACATGAAGATTGAGAGATGATTATTCCATGACAACATTAGATCAGGAAATACAGTTCCCCATCTCAACAGTCATTTACATATTTGGGAAATTTCAGATGGCTGACTGCCCCTCTCAAAGCACCACTTTGTTTCGATAGGAAAATTGCCTTTGGACATCATCTCAGAGTTCCACATTTATGCTTTAGAATAGAAATTATATAATATACCAATAAATCAGGACAAAAGTTAGCTGGTCCTGGTCCCAGTCTTCCCTGTAATAGCCAGGCCAGAACCAGGAATAGATACACATTTACTGTGAGTTAATCCATGGTATGGCTTATTCAGTAAACAACAATGGCGGGATCTCCAGCTCCTAGAAGGTATGTGATAAAAGGATCAATTTGACTTGTGCTAGTGAATGAATGAAAGCAGCAGAGCTGTTGGATCACAGACATGATCTGTTGTCTAGCTTGCAAAATTCAGTCCTTTACAAGTTTAGAAGGTCTAGAGTATTCACTTGTAGCAACCCAGTATCCGTAGCCAGTAAGTAAAGAAACATTTTATGTTCGGAAAACGGCACAGGACAGTTATTTTATTGCCTCATCTCTACAACCAATCTTATTATAGGGCAGAATTTAGACATTTGGGTAAGTCACTTCATTTGTCTTGAAGTAATAGAAAAAAAAAATGACTTTTCTTATTTTATGCTTCAGTGACAGTGCAACGGATTTATAAAATGCAAATTAAAATAGCTATCTGGAATTACTTAGATGCTTCCCACTTCTTTTACCATTTGTCAGACCGAGTTTTCCACACCACTGTCAGACACGAGTGTGCAGATGAGGCCTCTCTTACAGAATTGCTGACTCCAAGTTTGTCAGCACTTAGATGGGTTGTTCCCACTATTCTGGGGAGCAGGCCTCATGGACGGCATGCTCATGGTAACTGCGCTCATGGGGGATCCCGGAATCAAATGGGCATCTCACTCTGGAAACATCAGGGTGCTGGAATGAGTGGGAGGATTTGATGGTCTGAGAGAGAGAGAGAGAGAGAGACAGAGACAGAGACAGAGACAGAGACAGAGACAGCGCGCGCGCGCAAGAGAGAGATTGATTCAAAGAACTGTACAGGATTTATTTCAGGCCACTTGTGCCAGGCCCCACCAGCTAGTGCTTTATACAGCCAGTTCTGCATTTACCACAGCTCCACAAGGTAGATTTTTTTTGTTGTTATTATTATTATTCTTTTTGTAGAAACAGTTTGAGACTTATCAAGGGAACACCACTACTAAGTGTCAGAGCACAGGCTGCTGTGACTTGAAAAGCTATACTTTTCAAGGATGTCACTCTGCATCCTCGAACCACCAGGTATCACAGCAAGGGCTTAACATTTATTTCATCCTCAACGTAATCCTGAGGAGGAAGTGCTTCGTTTTTCCACTTATGAACAAAGAAACTGGTTCACAGAGGGATTAAGTCGTGTTAAAAAGTGATGCCTACTTATGCCAAACCTCTATTCTTAACTCTACCCAGGCGTACTTACATATTACAATTTGTACAGATTGGCTTCTTTGTCTTAGAAGAAGTAACCAGCTTGTCAGACATAGCTTTAGTGTAACAAATTTACACAGGTTGCACAACTACAGACATTTTCACTGAATATGAATCAGGCCCTGGCATTGCTTTGTTGGGAAACCCTCTAGTGCAGATTATGTGCATGGGATACAAAACACACACATTGCTGATGCACTTGGTAGTATAAAATTGAAGCAGAAAGCCAGGCCCGGACAGCTCAGGATTCTGATCTAGAGGATCAGCTCCTGCTTTGGCACTATATGCCTATGGCACAAGAGTCCACCCTGGGTCACAGATTGTACCTCTTTTCTATTCCAAGGTCTGTGTGACTGTGTGCATTGGGAAGGGGGAGAGATTATGTGTCACCCTGGGGAAACTGAGCCAGTCCAGCTCATGGACCACTTTCAGATGCTCTTATCGAATTTATTCAAGAATTCCAAGACGGCCCTTGGAGTCTGTGAGAGATTTGCTTGTAGTAGGGAACCATATAATATACTAAGTTATTCCAGGTATTCTTTTCTGCATCTAATACATGTTATCTTCATTATCTTCTTGAAGCCCTATGAGAAAGGTACCATCACTGTGTCCATTTCACAGATAAGGTAACTGAGTCACAGTCATGTGCAGAGTCTTAGCTCAAGTCTCTCTCCATCCACAGTCCCTCTTTCTAAACCACTCCACTCTGCTCTACTTGCTGAGTCCTGTGTGTACTGCCACCCACATTCACTGGTTAAGAAAGGATGTGATCTAGTTTGGTTTTGAACATGAAGGAACCCCTCCGAGACCATTCTGTTTTGTACTTGTAAAGGCAGTAGTGGTTGCAGTTATTTTCCTAGTTGTAACAGCTCTTTGTGGACTTTTTGGTGTTCTCAGAACTGCATAAAACTAGTTCGTGTCAGCTGGCTTTGAACTCCTATCCACTGTGCTGGAACTCACCATGACACACACATGGCAAAGGCCTGGCTTGCTCAGCATCACGACATGCCAAGCCTCCTGGCCTCTTGTACATTTGTGCTTTTATTGATGTGAAACACTGTGGGGTCTATTGTTCATAGGAATCCAGAACTCCGATTCAGAGCCAATAGCCTCGTTAAGGCTAAAAAATTCTAGTGGGTTTCCTAAGTAATGGTCTTGTTATGGGGTTTAGAAAGAGACAACGAAAAAAAAAAGAGAAGAGATCTAACTTGGAGGAAACCTACTTCTGGAGAAGAATGCATATATTTTCATAGAAAAGTTTATTTATTAAAGGAACCATCATTGTTCTGTTTCCTGAGTTCTTGTTTGCATTGTGGATTAACCTTGCTCTGATCTGTTTTGTCTTTAACCTGTCTTCTGGGAATTTTATTGAATAGTCATCCACCACAGCCCTGAAAAACTCCCACTGTAACTGAGATGGAACATAGTTGTAAAGAGTGTCCTTGTGCTGCCATATTAGTTAAGGGCATAGCTGACAATACTCAAATCTCAGTGTCAACACCATAGAAATTTATTATTTGATCACATCATGGACCCATACAGGTAGGTATTCTTCCTCTAGGTGATGATTCAGAGACCCAGGCTTCTCCCATCTTTTTGGCACCACCATCTCGGTTGGGGGTTGGAGGGGAGGAAAGAGATGAAAGTTTGCTCCTAAGTGATTTTCAGGAGCCAGGGGCTAGGGAGTGGACACTGTTACTTCTGCCTACCTTCCATTTGCCATAAGTAAGTGGCTGGGAAATGTAGCCCCAATGTGCTCTGTTACATATACAGTAATAGTCAATCCTTTGGACTCTGCTGAGTAACTCATGAGCTGGAGCTGTCTGTGAAGGCCTGGAAAGAAGTTGTCACTTTGGAGTCAGCCAGGAAGAAAAGCTTCAGGAGGCAAGTTAGAGGTAGGGTCATCCACGTGGGCCCCAGTAATTGAAGCAGTGGGTGTTTTATGAATACTGAATGCAGGAATGAATGTACATCATTACTATTCTTTAATGTGTCTCAATAGTCTTTCATATCTTAGTAAAGTCTTTCTTGAAACTTCCAGAAAAAAAATCACCTGTCCTTTTCTTGGCCCTACACTGGGTGCTTTACATATTTCTGTCATAGCAGCTGTAATGCTTTGCTGCCATTAGTTTCACTTCTGATTTCCCCTACTAGAATATAAACTCCTTGAAGTGACTTTGCCTCCTCCATCTTCATAGCCCCAGCCCCTTCCACTGTGCCTAGCACAGGATGTTAAGTAAATAAATGATTTTCTTAGAGAGTTAGAAATTCGCTATTCTCACCTGGAAAAGTTACCCTCTATATTAAATGCATTTTCTAAAAAGAAGCTCTTAATTCTATTTTATTTTACTTTATGAATGATAAATATGAGTGAAAAACAACATGAAGTAATGGGGGAAAAAGGGGATCAGGAATGGTACAGAACTGAGTTGGAATCCTGCTGTTGCTTTATATCCCCGCTTTTTTTTTTTTTGCTTAACCTAACCGCTGCTCTGTTTCTTCACCTGTGAAATGGATATCTTTAAGAAATTAAGAGAATATACATATAAAGAGCTTAGCACATTAGCGATAAAACACCATTACTCACGAGTGTTTCGTGTAAATACCTAAGAGAGAAACCAGGCCTCTGTTTAAAGCTCTGGATAGCTTTAATTATTAAGTGGCGTGCCCTGGGCAGTGGTATGCACACAGCTCCTGCCCTTTTACCAAGATGGAGAAGTAGATTTCGGCTTCAAGCCTATATCCATGAGAAGTAGTCTCATACATCTTTAAGGTTAGTTAGGTCCTTAGATGTGTAAACAGAAGAAGGAGATGCTTTTTGACAAATGAAAGTATGGGCTGCCTTGTGAGGTATCAGTTCTACACATTGGAAGTGTTCAGTGGAAAAGAATTAGCCATCTGCCTGGGATATGGTTGAAGAGGGTCCTGTTTTGAGTGGAGGAGTAGGCTAGCTTGGTGCTTCTCATCACGGAAGAGGGACCAGTCTTGGAAAAGACTAATGTTTTCTTGGTCCTTCCAAAAACAACAATAAAACTGATTCCATAACACTTTTGAAAATCAAGCTATAGCACCATTTTTACTAATCTTAGTGCCTAGCATATTATAAGTAGTCAAGAACTCTTCTACTGGTCGATTGATTGATTCATTCCCCATGGTTAGATAAATATTTGTCAAATGAACAATTAAATGAATGACTTCCTTTATTCCAGGCTTAACAATCCTCCTTTTCCCAGGTATTATTACTATGATTTGTTGTTTTTGACATCTCTAATGATTCTAGTGGCCCTGTCCTGGACAATATTCAGTTTGTTAATGTCCTTCTTATAATGCAACTCCCGGTGCTAAACATTATACTCCATCTTTCATCGATAGAGGATCAGGCCTTGGGATAAGCATCAACTAAAACGGAACACAGAAATCCTGCTGTCCTGGAAGGCCAGGCCTCAGAGATATCATGGCTTAAGTTTTCTTCAAGTGCATCCAAATGGGGCTGTTAAAAAGCAGGAGTAAAAATTTGCAGTTCTCACATGTTATGTTTTTGTTGCTTTATATCCCATTTGGCCGAAGTGGATGTTAGATTCAGTCCCGGGCATGGCCTCTGGACACTGAGCCTGAGCCAAGTACCAGACTAGAGAGCTGTGGGCTAGGAAACGAGCCAGCTAATTTGAAGCACATTACATCAGACATTTCCCGAGGTGGAGAGGAAGGCCTCCTTGCTAGAAAGCAGGGAGGATTTTGGCTCTTAGAGGTTGGATTCAGTAACTTTAACTCTTTGGCTAAGGGCCAACCCTCTCGCAAGCAGCTATCATATGGTCTGCAAAAAACTTAGGTCCAAAGCTTCCAGCCCCACTTTACATGTTGACACCACAGTGTTCTTTGAAGGATGCACGCCTTTGCGGGGTGGGAGCAGATTTTAGAAAAGGAGAGACATTATAAAGTCTGATTAAAGATTTTATAAGAGATTAAGTAGATTTTATAAATCTTACTAACTCCCCTAATTTTAAATTTGGGCAGTGGGGGCAATGACAACTCTGTAGTGGAAAATTATAAAACCTGAATTAGAATTCTGCCCCCCAAAATGTTGTCATCCATCACTTTCATTCCTTTATAAGTTAAATAAAATCATATAATGTGTACTGATGGATACTGATAGAAATTTATAAATCAGACCCTAATGGTAGTTTTTCAGTTAACTTCAGAACTTGACTTTGCACCATGTGTGCTATTATGAACTGCATGTGATAATGCCTTTGCGTTCTATAAAAAAACCACAAAAAACAAAAACAAAAAAAATACTACTACGATGATTTAAAAAACAATAATACAGAGGCCCTGGCAGCCTCCCCCTCTGAATGCTTAAAGTTGAGTCCTGGAGTAGAAATTAAGCTGGTTGGAGTGGCCTTAGGGTCTATGAAAGAACAAGGTACAAAGCACCTTTGGGTGAATTATCATATCTGATACTCCTTACACTTGCAAAATGTGGAGCTGTTATTAGATCTTATAGTTTCTTGACAGCAACTCAGGAGAGATAAGTTCTAAAGTCATCTGTGAAAATTAAAACCCAAATCTTCTGACAGATTGATGCTTTCTTTTCCCATCATAAGCTCACAAACTGAGGGGCACCAGTGTACCAGTGAACAGTGTTGGAGAGACTGGTAAAGTACTTTAGTGCGAACTTTCTGTAGTCTAAACTCTGACTCTTAAGTCTAAAGCCTGGATACTTCATCTTCTCTTTTGGGAAAATTGATCTGGTACTATTTGATCCCTACCTTGAGGGGTGCTCAAGAAAAACGTGAAATATTTATGAAGAGCTTTAAGTTTCAGGGGAAGTAACGTTCCAGTGTACGAAAGCTGGAGATGTATTCTGACATACCCACGGATTTTATCGGCTCATCCACGGTTGCACACCTCCCTCCTGACCTGTCCATGTGTGAAAATCTAAGAATGTCACACGTACATTTGCCACCTTTCTTTAGCTGAGTGTGTTCCTGAGCATGGAGTGATAGGTTATTAACATGTGTAAGAAGGGACATAAAGGGGTGGGAGCGAGAAGAGGAGGTGACAGCAGTGAGGGGAGAAAGGCGGGGGGCGGGGGGGTAAATAGAACCAACAGTGCCTGAGGAGCCCAAGCTGTTAACCTGCCAGCTACGGGCTTCCTCTGCTATTCCGGAACCCTGCAAGGTGAACCGGAGACGCACTGGCCAGGACTTGCAAAGAACTGTGCCAAGGTCTGCTGTGGCCAGCTCGTCTCAGTGACAAGAGACAGTAGGGTGCAGAGCTGTTTACTTGGCATCCTTCACCATTACTGAGGACACTAATAAAATATTAAACTGATCCTATGTACATGGCTTCATGAAGATGACCAGAAATGGAAGGAAGCCAGGGCAAGGGGCAAGGATCATATATACCGAGCAGAGCAAAGCCTCCTGAAATGCACACACGAAGGCCCAAGACAGCCACACTGCCTCAATGAAGCAGCCAGCTTGTGTTTACTCTCAACTCAAAATGTTTTCTTTTGTATATCCATACCATCACCTGTTTCTCAGGAAGGGACACAAAATAACAGGCTTTGAGATGCCATCAATGTCCATTTTGACAGCATTCATGTCACAATACACAATCATGTACTTGGTAATTATACAAAATTTAAAGAAATTTAAAGAATAAAATGTCACTAGTTACACGGGTCAAAAAGAAACCGACAACCAAAACAAAAAACGAAATCTGTCAAAATTCATAGAGACACTTGATAATGCACAAAAAAAAAAACAAAAAAAAAAACGAGTAATTCTCCTAGCATGCTGCAAGTTCATTGCCATAACTTTACGAATTCCCAGCTCTTCGGGGGGAAAGAAAGTGCGTGTTCACAGCCTATATAGTTCCCAAAGAAATAGCTTTCGCAGGTATTCAGGTCAAGAGAAAAAGCAATGCAAAGTCTGGGCACCAAGATTGCTCAGACAGCACTGGAGTGAGAAGAGCCAGACTTGAAACTCTTCTGAACCAGATCTGGTTTGTTGAAAAAGAACCTGGACGGTGACATTAGTCCAAGGGGGCCAAAGAAGAAACACTTAACTGTTAATAAGGACGGAAACCATCAAGAACTAGAACAATTAAGACTTAAATCTTTTTCTACCCTACTTTGAAGCTGAATTACAGCTTTTCATATTTGGAAAAGATAGGTGGTTGATCTGTGAGTAGAACCCCTCTCTCTTCCTCCATCCACTCTCCCTGCTCCTGATTCAGTAGCTTAATGTTGGAGTACAGATATCGCTGGTTCAATTTTCTTGTAGTAGAATTACTATTTCTTCACATGTGGCCATGTTTATTTTAACAATGAGGTATAATTTTATACTAACAGTGCCTATTCCTTCCTGGGCTATGCTCTTGATCAATCATATGGGCAGAAAACAATTGAACTTTCTGATGAAATCACACACATACAAAAATTATTGCACTTAAAAACAACAACAACAAAACTCAGCCAAACCAGCAAAGGGCCAATGAAACTCTTCGGAAGGGGCTGTGCTTCCTGCCCTTTGCAGAGCATCTGGACCTTTCTGGTGTTCAGTTGAATTTGGTCCATTATTAAATGTCCAGAAGTCAAAGAGTCCAAAAGACACTGTAGGCTCTTTAAGGCTAAGTCTTCCCAGTGCTTCTATGAGATAAATTATCTCCTTGGCCACATATTACAAAGCAGGGGCTCCTTTTAGCAAAATTGCTAGCAGGGCCCCCCAAAAACTCTGGAAGCAAGGAAGGATGGGTGCACATTGTGTCCTGTCCTGTGAATGCAAGAAAGAGAGAGACAGTAAGCAGCCTGGGTGGGCAAAGCCAACATCAACAGTACTGTGGTTGGAAGTACAGCGACTTCCTCCTGACCCCACCACCAGCTCTCATTGCACTCAGCCCCACAGCCCAGGTGGATGTGTGTTTATCTGTGCCTCTTTCTCTGTGTAATTCCTCTTTTCTGTGGACCTAAATGTCTTTCCCTCCACCTGCAAACTTGTTTCTTTCCTCATTCTTTATCCTTCCTGCCTCTTCGTGCTCTCTGTCTCTTTTTTGATGGATGTGAAGACACAACGGTAGTTCTACCCTGCTACCCACTGGTCCATATGCTGCTGCTTCCACATTTCTCCCACGATGCACCCCTGTCCTCTCTCGACCCTGCCAACGGTCCTCCCCATCACAGTATATTCAGACACATTCTGTATTGTTTACTGAATTGAATTGGCAGATTACTTGTTACAGCCCAAATTACTTATACCTCCAAAATCTGAATTCTAGTCAAAATTTGAGCACTTGGTATTGAGTATGTTACTAATGTTTTCGTGACGTTCTCAAGTAAGTGCTTTTAATGGATGGGATCTAGGCATTTCTAAACTCTGTTCTCCTGAACTACTGTCAATATTTTCTTCTTTGGGGTATTGTACTCCAGCTCATGTCTTCTTTGTAACCCCTTTATGACTATTCATAATCAATAAAATATTTGCATAAAGTATCTAGATAAACAGGGTGGACGGTAATGTCTTGGTGTTGCAGGTACAGAGCCAATATCACAATAATTTAAGGTTCAAGGTAGAAGGAACGAAGGTCAAATCGTCAGGAGTTGCGGAAGCTCCTTCATGTCACGCCCACCAGCCAAGGCGCATTGAAGCGCTGAGATCGGCCACAGTTGTTTCTCTCTCCCTATGTCACCTTTCTGTGACTGCCTCTATGGGGTCAAAGTCAGTACCAATGGCTGCTGGGGCCTTTTGTTGTATCCCATCACGTCCCCTCCCGTTGTCCTAAGGCTGAGCGCCTTGGTGGGCTCCCCCCACTACTTACTTCTCTAGATTCTGAACTAAGATTTGCTAACGTTCTCATAGATGACATCACTGATGCAAAACTGCTGCTTCTTCTTCATCCACATCAGTTGCACACACTGGTGGATAAAAATGTACTGCTCCTGGGGCAGAAGACAAAACCGTGTTTCAGAGCAAGAGATTTTCACATGAGTATGTGCAAAGATACAATATTTTGATACTATGATAGTAGTAAATATTGTAATCGGATGTCAAAGGAAACAATTTTCATTATGAGACAATTTTATGAGCTGAACATCCAAGAGAATCAACTCTAAAAATATTTTAAATAATAATAAAGCTTAGACCATCATTATTTAATGCCAAAAAGGCAATGAATATTTGATCTATAAATCATGGGGCTATTTTGAGGGGAAAAAAAGTCTATCATAATACACCCAAATAAATTCCAGTAAGTTTAATAAATTAAGCCCTAAAAATATAAAGGAAAATATAGGTTAATTCTTCTCCTATTACTTTAAGAAAGAACTTTCTAAACTTCAAAGCAGTGAAATAAATACAAACAAAAATTGACAAATATATAAATAAAATATATCAACTACTAAAACAAAAATTCCTGGAAGGCACAGATTATGTCTTTTTATTCCTAATGCCTAGCACTTAGTTTGTGTCTTGAAGGAAACCGAGGAAATATAAAAAACATGCAAAAATGGCCAAGTAATCAAAAATATAAATGAAAACAATTGTTTTTCACCTATGAAGTCAGCAGAGGAAAAAAGTAACATTCAATGATGATTTGAATTTATTAAAGCAGTCATTTTTAGTTATTGTTGGGGGTATAATAAAGTGCTAATAAACAGCACATAGACACACAGATAATAGTTAAAAAGTGGGAAAGAATCCAATTTAATATCTGATAAAAAGGAGAACGATTTAGTCGGTGGCATATCTATAACAAAATATTCAGTCTTTAAAATGAGATTTACATAGCTTTGGGTAATTTGGGATAACACACATAGCAAAATGTTAAGTGAAAAATTAGATTTAAAATTAGCATATGTACATATAGCATATGAGCATAATTGTGTGAAAGTTATAACTGAAGGAAGGCTAGGATGAAATATGCCAAAATATTGAGAGTAGCTGTCTTTGTACCATAAAGTCAAGTTAACTTCATGATCTTTCTCCTTTTCTTTATTTCTCAGGATGTCTCTATAAGTAATACCGTTAGAAATAACCTTTAAATAAGAACCAGTCAAGATATCCACAGGACCTTAAGGAGCCTTCTGTATGACAACTTTAAACAAAGATGAGGTTAATACTTCGACCTTGCTGGGTTGATTCCTCAGCCTAACCTGTATTTTTCAACAAGGTTTGGAGAAAGTCTGTGCCCTTATTTTGAGATAGTATCGCATCAGTAACTGAGCTGCTCCTTCTCCTTATCATACATCATTCCATTGTTTCCTGTGTTGTGTCAGCACTGGACATAGATAAGGCCAGACACTGCCTGGTTTCTTAAACCAGAACTACTCAGGGGCCAAACTTGGTGTCAAAGAAAATAAAATGTAGGCAGACCACAGGAAAACTAAATAAAGACTATTTATGGACAGGTCTCTGAGAGTTCCTGAGAAATCTAAACTGCTGATCAAGAGGACAGGCCACTCAAAGCAAAGCCCTGACTGACCTCCAGGGAAAGCCTATTAAAGGAAAATCAAAGAAAACAGTTGACAAAAACAGTAGAGAGCCCCAGAGAGGAGAATGTCATCCATGCATAGCGCTTTACAATTCCAAAGCATTTAACTAGATTTTTATCCTGTCACATAAGGTATTCTTCATAGCGCTTCATGAACACTGTCGTTCATGTTTCACAGGTGAGGAATGTGAGCTCTGAGAGGCAAAGTGAGTTGTGCAGTGGCCGTGTGGGGACCCATGCCTCCTCGTGGAGCCTGGCCCGATGACACCCATCTCCTTAACCACCCTTCGCTGCTCTTGTGGAGAGGCTCATAACGGGTCTGGTGGGGTGAGAAAAAGGAAGAGGGACCATTAAAAACAGCCTATGCCACAGGCTGCGATGACCTGAAAGGTGCACCTGAGGACATGACCAATTTAATCGGTTACTTCTGGTTTTTTATTTATTTATTTATTTATTTATTTATTTATTTATTTATTTATTGAGGGGGGGCGGGGGTGTGGTGGGTCCTCCCCAAACCTGAGTAGGGCTATGCACCCTCTGCTTTAGCCAGAGGACTGGAAGCACTTAACCTCTTCCACTATTTTTAGAGGGAGTTGGGTGGTGGAATCCAGGTGATGGGCAGTCAGGAAGAGGTAGGAAAATTAGAAACCGGCCTTGGGAAGAAACCTGGTGGCAGTACATGGGTGGTTGATACACATACAGTCAGAAATCAGCTGGAGGATCATTCTGGCTGCCTGAAAAATCAGTGTCAAAGGAGTACCCTGGAATGATACAGCTGAAGAAAATAATGTTTTACTCTCTGATCTTTACTTATTAATACCAGCAAAGTAGAAGGCAGCAGGACTGGGGCGTGAATGGGCTCAAGGAGGATATTTGAAAAATCCTACCATCCAAAATATAGGTTCTATCGCAAAGAGCATAACAACAAGGAAAAACAAAGGTTTAAAGGACAAGATGTTCCAGACATAAATAAATAACTTGAACTAGAGAACATCCACTGCAAAATCCTGAGGGAACTCAAGAGTGAAGCTGGAACACTTGGGAAAAATAAGTAACCTATGGTGACCTTGACTCTTCTGCTGACTTTGAATTTTCCCACAAGAGTTCAGGGGAGGGATAGCATACTTAAAAAAGACTGTTTCCCTGGAGATATCAGCCTAAAATGCTGTCACAAACAAGCCAAAAAATGAAAGTTTGGGGCAAGAAAATTAGGGAGAAAACAACATTTTCTCATGGTGGCTGCTCTAGTTTCATGTGATGACCGTACCTGAAGAAAGATCATGGCGCTGAACTGGATGCAAGGTCTGCCATGTGAAGGTAGTATTTAAAAAGGGATTAAAATTCTGTACTGGGAAAGTCAAGAGCAAACAAGCTATAATCAAAGTCTATAAAGTTATAAAAGGTATAAATTAAGTCAAGGAGGCAGATGATTTATCAAATCCCAAATACTTAAAATAAGGAGTGGCCTTTTGAAACTTGGGGATTAGTATACATAATGGGAAATTTTAATCACATATTAGGACATAAATTTATGGAAGTGAAAGCCAAAAATATGGACCGATTCATAAAACACCATTTAATCATTAGGTAGTGGGCTTCTCTGGGAAACCAGGACATTTTAAACATATGATAAAAAGATAATGTTCATGTCCCCACAGCTGTAAATTACAAGGCAGCAGGATTGGGATATGAGTGGACTAAGGAAGTGAGGACACAAATACATGACTTACTTCCCTGTCATTCATGAGACATCTTAATGCGGACGGGTTGCTCTTTCCAAAGTGGTATGATCCTGCTTTGGCTCAGAAATAAATATGTTGGAACGTCTGTGCCAAGCCATGCTCAGATGAGATTGGGTAGGCAGGAGAGAAAAGTCAAAAGGGCGGTAAAGGAGAAATCCCTGAAGCATGAAGAGACAGCAGCCATTACCGCAGGCTTTTTGAGTCATACTGCCATCTAGTGGTGCTTTATAGAAAAAAGCATGAGGAAGACCAAGGCACCTAAGTTTCTTGGAACTTCAGGCCAAGTTATGTGCTATTCCGTTCCTCCCACACACACTCCCTGAAAAAAGGGATTATTGTATTCCTGAAGCTAAGAAGCTGTGAGTATTGCTGGGTAACTAAGATTATAAACAAGCTATTGTGCTTAGGTGTTGGGGCCCACACAGGTATACACACTGCTGTTCAATGGCGATGTGATGCTGTCTGCTGGCACTAGCCCAGGCTGCCACTCCAGCCTGAGTGCATTCTGAGGTTTCAAGGGAGAAGAGGACTTGGGAGAAGAGGAGAAAGAGGGAGCATATAACACTGCTGGATATTTCTGGGGATGCTCCCAGAGTTATAAAGCTAACTCCATTCATTTAGGTCAAGGGAACTGGCAGTGCTGCTACGTTGGGGGCTGGAAATCCTTAAATCATAAGAGGGAAAGCATAAATCCAGCCCATGGTCATCATCTAAAGTGAGTTGAGACAGAGGCTCACATGCAGGACAAACTAATGGCAAACATTTGAACCAAATCTTGCATGTCAAACATAAATTAAATCACATCAGTTCTAGTCTCCACTTGGTGTCCTTTACCCAGATTGATCATTACCTACCCTCAACTCTTACTCTGTTCAAAGAGGTTTTATTCTGCTACAGATATATGTATGTGCTCTGAATTATTAAAGGGCATATGACTCCAGTGAAAGTGCAACCACTGCATGAATTTCTAGAAGCTAATATTTTTTTATATATACCTTGAAGCAGTTTGAATGTGTGTAATAAGAAACTGGGAATAGCAGATGCAAAAAAAATTTTGAGACAATTGTTTCAAACATGAGATGGAATAACGGGAAGTTTTTTTCAGTTGAGGACAAATTGCAAGATGCATATTGGTTATATTTCTACCTCTGTCTGCACCATGGACATCCTCTGTGACCGCATTTCTGACACCAGCCCCAAGATGTCAACAAACTCATGATCCCGAATGTGCTGCAAGAGCCTGTCCAGGGCGATGAATGTTCCCGTCCGGCCGACACCAGCGCTGCAAGAGTGTTCAGACAGCACATTATTCAGACAGTGCTTCTACACTGTTGAAAACAAATTGGTGATTTAAAAAAAAGACACGAGTAGTACCACTGAGAAACAAAGATTAAACTCTTGACAATAATTTCCACTTAACTAATTTTTTAAATATGCAATTGTGGTTGGTGTATCTTCTAATGTCACATTGCTGAACGTCACTGCTACCTCCCTTAAAGAGGTGTGAGTCTGCACTGCCTTGGCCATACCCTCCCCTACCCTGCCTGGAGCTCTCTGCTTCCTAAGGAAGTAACGTGGAGCTGGCTGGAGCATTGGTTCCTGCCTTCAGGGAGCTGAGACACATACACAGCTCCAGTCTTCTGAGTAGGCTCAGAGTTAAGCTCTCACACTCAGATCAGAAGCCTAGCTGAGATACCTACACCATAGCTCTAGCTCTGGGACCATAGCAATCTGTGTGCCTTTAACCCTAGGTTGAGTCCACCATCTCAGCTCTTCCTTACAGCACATCTGCCCTTCTAGTGAATTCTGGCTGGGCCTGCTTCAGTCTCTCAGTGATCTGTTAGATAGTTGCTTCAAAATCACATTTAATATTTGGACCCTATCTCTTCCAGTCTCCAAATTCCAGTGCTCAAAGAATAAAGGGAAGTGGAGTGATTTGCCCTGAACCAATTGCTCACCACAGTTTTACATGTTAAAGCTAGTTCTTCTTTTCTTCCAATCACTGATTGACTGATATGCCAAGTGGTTCCAAATTCTAAAGTGCGATGAAATGTGAGGGGGGGAAAAAAAGAAGTCAAAACTAATTTACATGCAGAATTTGCTGGAAGAGAAATCCAACAGGAAAAGCCTGTAGCTCAGAGCCCTAGTTTGCTTTTTCTACAGGACAGCCCTTCCATCCTAAGACTTCTCTTCTCAGATAAAATGTTCTGCACCCAGGTAAACACCCGTAAAGTCACATCTAGAACTGTACCTGCTACCCTCTGTGAAAGGATCCATGAGTTCGACCACATGGTTGAGTAGCTTTATTTTCTGCTCTTGGAAGGAACCATTGTGAGACTAGATAACTTCATCTAGTAAAACAAAGTTTTTATCCTGTGAATGCTTAAGGTGGACTGACAACAAGGATACCCTCCTTGATCAGAAACTTGATAGCTTATGAAGCATGTTTCTTTCCAGTGAGTATACCTCTCTCTGTTCTCTCTCTCTGTCTCTCTCTGTCTCTCTCTCTCTCTCTCTCTCTCTCTCATACACACACACACACACACACACTCATTCTAATTCACAAAGGCCAGAGTGCTAAGTGCTAAGTCCAGGATTATAGATCTATTTACTTAGGTTGATGTGGCTGCCAAGGCCTCTTCCAACATCCTTATCCTACATCTATCTCTGATATGCAATGGGGAGATATTTCTCTTTTAAAGTTGTACAAAAATTTTACAATATTATGTCACACCAATGGATTTTGATGGAGCTTTGTTCACTTGGTAGGAAAAAGAGCTTAAATTCAAAGATGACTCTTCCCATAAAAAATTAATGTGGTCCTTCATTTTTGATAATGAAATAGATCATATAGCCCTTTTCATTTTAACTATCTGGAAATTTAGAGACAATTTTGAAAAGCAAGCATAGCATATATGTTTATCTTAATGGGCCAAGTATTTGCCTTTCTCTTTCCTTTCATCCAGCTTTTATGTCTATTTACGTTATTCTGGGCTGTAATTAGACATTTTTAATTTGACCTTGTATTTGGCCATGTTCTAAACCACTCAGAGTCCTTGATAGAATAGAGTAATATCACATAATACTTAAAGGCATGACCACTGAGACTGGTGTGCCTGAATTTGAATCTTAACTCCCCCATGTTCAAGCTGTATGAATTTGTGTTAATCACTTGAGCTCTCTCTCTACTCTTGAGTTTTTTTCATCTGAAAATGGGAATAATAATATCTGTCTCATAGGCTATAAGATATTAGATAGTCATATTATAAGTAAATCAAGTATATAGTAAGACATCAGTTAATCAAATATTTTTTAAAGTCATAATTCACTTTATTGTTGTCAATCTGCTCTAATGTTCCACCATGGAATGGTGGGCTATATTTCCTTTATGAAAGAAATCCCACGGTGCTGAACAGAAAACCTATGTGATGAGGTTACCTGCAGTGCACAATCATGGGGCCTTTGCTCTTGGTAGCTTGTTGTCGGACCACATGAACAAACTGTAGGATACTCTCTGCAGCATTTGCCGTGGGCACGCCGTGATCAGGCCATGCAGTGTAGTTAAAATGCATCACATCCTGCATCTCATCAGCCTTCAGAAGAAAAACCAAAACAAGCATTAATCTCTCAGTCCACTATCAGGATGGCCCATCCTCCACTGCAGCTCAGAAGTTAATGGTGTTAAGAAGGTAAAGCCGCATTCCACTCCTGGTCTGTATACTTCCCTTTTCAGCTCTGTGCATTGTGTCTGGCACAAAGCAGGATATGAAAAAAAAAACCCCCACTAACTGTATAAAGCTTCGAAGAGTAGGATAAATAGGCTAATCCATGCCTGTGTAGAGATAAGAGCTTAAGCAGATTAGGGTTTGCATCCTGGCTCCACTGTTTAGCAACTGCATGAGCTTTGGCCAATGAATTAAATACCATGGAAGGTGCTATTGGTGCCCCCTTGGGTCCCTTTTGCCAGGCCAGTGCACCCCTTTCCCGCCGCTGCCAGCAGCAAATTGTACCCTTCTCATAGTCGTCCTCCACTGAGGGGAGCTGCCTTGCTGGAAAATGCCTAAGAGGTTGTGTTCTCCTTCTCAGGGCAGGCCACAACAAAACAGCAACTGATGCTGGGGTATTTTTTGGTTGCGTAGAAAAGTTCATGAAAATGCTTGCTCCTGTCAAATGCTGATGGCAGGCTTAGCACAGGCTTGAAATTAGGAGATACATATATATTCTAATACAGTTGATCTGAAAAATGTATCCAGCTAAAATATGCAAGATGATTCAAAAACAGGAAACACTTAAATTGTCATTAGTCTCTCCGTAGCTGCTGGGCAGAGGCCTTAGCGTCAGGGTGATCCCCGTTAGCTGAGTAGCAAAATAGCAAGACACACGTCAAGGAACAAATGAGTTATTGCTGTCTTTTTGGCTTCAGTTCTTCAGTTCATGCCAAGTTTCAAGTAGTGGAAAGCAACAAATTATGTTATGGTCTTTTTCCTTCTTTCTGTTAAGTGAGAAAACGCTTCTGTTTACACCTTATTTACCCATTCTAATATTTCTCTTACCCTGATTTCTTCATTTATGTAATTTTACCTTGTTGTAGTCTAAAAGTCTCCACATATCAATATGGAAAGAATAAAGAAGGATATAAACAAAAAATAAAACAAATAGAAAAACATGTTCATTAGCACAGCACATGTTCTTCAAGCAAATTAACCTTCATCATGGGAACTTAAAATTTAGATTCCGTCTCTTTGTGGCCAAGAGGGGGCACTCTGGGACCAGATGCTTGTAACTACTGAATATAAACACCTTACCAGAAAACACTATTATTCAACATTTTATTCCTTTGTTTCAAGGCCTTCACTGGTTGTCATTGAAACGTTAGTTTGAGTAATGAGAACATGTTCCTCAGTCAGGCTCGGTAAGTAATGATTCACTGTGTCTTCTATTGCCCTGGGCTAATCTGAGATGGAACAGTGCAGTCATTTTTCCCATCTCCTCAGGCCTTTTAGGCTAACATTTCATCCACACCATTCCCAGTGAAATGGAAAACCAGAACAATAAAAGTGGCCTTTTTCTCGAAGGAAGCAGTGTTGCAAAGCTTGACGTGTTCATGATCTTGTGTGAGGTGGCCTGGTCTCTCTTGAATACTTACTGGCAAAAGTTCCCTCAGCATGAGAACAACACCTGAACTTGTGCTTTGTGACTTACATAGTTGATCCGGAAATGTCTACAAGCCCAGTCCTCTTGCTCTTCCTCTAAGATCATCTCCACAGTGATGTCTCCGTATGCTATGGGTTCTTCTGTGAATGGCCAGTAATGGTCACATTTTACCTGAGGTGAAAGACGACATTTTCAAACAAACAGACTAGGGAGAAAATGAAGTCTCTGCTCACTTAGGGAAAGCAAAAGTACGTGGGTCTGAAGAACTGTATATGATTATTGTGAGGATGAAAAATGAAGCGAGGAGAACAGTTTCTGGTGCACAGTAAGCACTCAACCCAGGACAGTGGCTGGTGTGGGTTTGGCTGCTAAGTGGGGACAGCCCATTAGGCACTTACCCTCCTTTTTTCATTACACTGAGTGAGCATGACAATAATCTGTGACTTCTGTTGTAAGACCATCTTCCAAAAGTCATTTCTAGTTTCAGGCAGTGGCCCCTGTGTGGCAATATACTCCTGGGGTGAGTTGTATCCCTGAAAGATGAGTGACAAATGTCACCTACGGAACCACAGTCAACACCAAATGATATTCCACACAAATGAGAAAAAATTGAAAACTTACTGGCAAAGGACCACACACCTATGTAACAAGTTCTCATGTTCTCATGGAGGAGGCCATCAGAGAAACTGACCATATAGGTCTATGTGATTTTAAGTACGATTCTCAGAAAGCCTACAAAATCACACCCACACCTTTTTTTAATGAAAGCAACTGCTATCTTTACAGATATTTTAAAAACACAGGTGCTCAGGTAGAACCCTTTCAGTATGATTGCTGAAAATATTTAAATGCAAGAAAGTGGATCTTTAGTACAATGATCTACTTTCACTTTCACCAGTCCTTTATGAAGAAATATGAACGTAACTCATCTCTGGGCTTTTTTTTTTTTTTCCTATTCTTTATTCTAAAATGGAATAATGGAAACTTTAGTAGGAGAAAAATTCTCTTTTTTACACGGTTTGACACATCTGTGCAGCCTTTACGGTCTTTCTCTGCCTTGGCTGGAATCTGAATGTCCGATTTTTTTCAGTTTTTGCTTTTTGTTTTTTACTTACAGGTATGTAGTTGGCATTGATGTAGTCTGCTCCTTCCTCTTCGTTCGTGGAGATTAATCTAACTCGGCTAAAGTCATCTAAAGAATGATAAGAAAAAATATTACAAGTCAGAGTGGAAAGAAGAGTTGTCTTGATCCTTTCTTCCAAATCTCAAGTCAAAATAGTCAGTGATCGAGTCGGTAGATAAAGTTTATTCTAGCCAGATACTTTAGTCATGCCTCAATCTTAGTTTCTTGTTTAAACAAATATACAAATATCTCTCAATCATTATTTTCTCCCACTAGCTCTCCTGTCCTTGGAAGAATTATCTCAATGTTTTTGGAGAAATTGTGCAGAATATTTACAGAAAATAAAATTCTGGTAGATTGTATGGAAGGCTATAGAATACGTGACTTCCATTTCAAGGAGGGAGGGACATCCAGAGAATTCACTACCTTTTGGGAAACCTAAGAGAGAAGATGGAGTTACAGGCTTTTTGTAAATAGACTTCAAATGAGAAAAATAAATTCTGAAATGTGTACAGATGTTGGGTTTTATAATGATAATACTACCTAATTTAACGAGAAACCTTATTAAGGAAAAAGTTCTCTTTCTAGAGCATTTTCGGCTTTCCTCTTTCTACTTTTCCATTCTTTCTCAGCTCCCTATAGAGTATAGCAGAAAGAAAAGTTAAATTTATGTTGGAATATATTTTAACTGTCCTGTTAGTAATTTATATTATTTTTCTGTGAATATCGCTTTTATTCCAAAATGCTAAGCAAAACGGAATTTCCCAGATGTTAGAAAGAAGAGGAATTTTAACATATTCCACTCTTTTCATTTGCCTTCTTCCATTGCCAATGAATTGACTGAAAATGTTTTATGAAGGCACAAATTATCTTATCCCTAATTTGGACAATACTTTTTTGATCTCCAAAGGGCCAAACGGTCAGTCTTTCCTATTCATTTAAAAGCATAATAGTTACATCTTCTTACATTCGAGAAGATCTAATGATATCAAAGCATGAATTTGATCAATGCAATTGCAAAGATGGCCTTTATAATCCAGACCACAACTAGGTCTGGCCAGAGATTGGTGAAACTAATTAATTTGCAATAAAACAGCACTTTATCTTTTCAAAGACATAAATCAGATCAGCACCATTGACGATCTTACATGGTAGGATGTTTGTGTAACGATTTTTACATCGGTTCAGTGGAAGGTCTGCAGCAAAGTGGGGAATATCCAGTCCAATCAATTTCAACTCCTGTAAGCGACGGAAAATAGATTTGAGATTTCCATACACAGTGTAAATTGGATGATTGTTCACATTGCATTATTCTTCACTCCCTGCCTGTAATAGAATCATCACATCCCCCTTGCCATTGATGTTTCAGTAGCTCCGTGTTGAGATAGAGTTACTCTTCCACCCCACTGTTGTAGACTTGCTTTAGCCAATGAACTTGGGTAGAACCCATGTCCAATCGGAAGCTTTAAATGTGCTTGTTTGGTTTGGTTTGTCCTTTTGTGCTTCTGCCACCTGCCACAGAAGGAACATGCGCAGGGAAGCTGTAGTCCCTCAATGAGGAGACACATGGAGCAGCCCTGCCCCTGACCTTGGCCTAAAGCAGAACTGTCTCTGCTGTTCCATAAATCCATGACTGAGAAAAATAAATGTAGGTCACTGAGATTTTGAGGTTGTTTCTTATATAGCATTATTGCAGTAATAGCTGACTAATACAATGAATAAATACCTTTGACAGCTTAGTGATCATTTGGAGAAGGCAAGAATTATGTGTATAACACTCAGGGTGTGGAGAATTTGAAAACCAAAATTTGTTTCAGACTTCTGGAGGTATAGGGTAACTGAAATTTACACAATTTGCATAAATATTTCCTATTCTTTGAGGAAATGTGGGTATTTCTCTTTCAGGCAATGAGCCTTAGAGAAAGTAGTAAAAGAGAGAGTGAGGAGCGATATAAGAGTACTCTCCATGTAGCAAGACGTAGGATTGACAGTCACTAAATATATGGTAAAGAAACCCCCCAAATAAGGATGAATTAGTAGTGGGCAGGCAACCACCTCAATGAAAATAAGGAGGACATCCAAATATCTGCCTGTGTGTAGCAGCACCCTTATAAATCCTATTAGCAGAAGGTGCACTGATAGGACAACTTTTACATAAACAAACAACTATCATACTTCAAAAAGTTTGTTACTGGAAAAGAGGGTTTCTTCATGGCTCTGTCCTGTGTCTGAAAGGAAACAAGGGATTATAGTCAGGCCACCTGGATTTCACGAGGGGCACTGTCCACACTGCGGTGTGTGTGAACAGTGTTCCATGGAATTGCACAGTGCATGCATGACCAATGCAATGGATTTAGTTATATTCCTAAACCAATTTAAGGGTAATCTTAGCCAACAGCATATGTAACCATTTATGAATGAGATTACCTATATAGTATGCACTCTTCCATAAGACTGTTTAGTGAGGCAGTAGTGAAACCACTTGTAAATTTTATTTTGCTCGCAGAGGATGTTAATATTGAGAACTAGTTTTACTCTTCATAATTCCTTCCACTTCCTACTTCAATGAGTCATAAGCCAAAGGAATATTTCTCAAGAGGAAGAATTTTCTAGAGTCTGAAAGACTTTTGAAGGGAGTAGGCAACGTTTGACGATGTTATGAGTGATTAAATAGCGTCCTTTAGCGTCCTTTGTGTCTTGACTCGAGTGCTCTTTGCAAAGCATATGCTTTAGAGATCTAGTTATTGGGACTTTTGCTGCTTCCACAGAAGCTCATGGTAGCTTAATGGCATTGGGATGCAAGCCTGATGTCAACATGGATGAACCAAGCTAAATTGTTCAGATTTCTCCCTTTGCTTCTGCATCACTTCTGACTTTTCAAGCTCACAAAATCTCAAGCTCTTTGGCCTAAATTGAAGCCAACTGTAAAGACAAACTATGCTAACTTTGATCTTCAAGTCACAAAATTAGAAGTTTTTCCATCTTAGTCAAAACCCTTGTTCGTCAAATGTCTTTAAACACAAGCTGTTATTTTATTACTGCTTTTTCCATTTTAGAGGGTTTCCAGACTGACTGTATTGTTCTTGTAAGAAATGAAACTTAGTTTTAACAATTTTAACCAAATTAGTGTTATTTTTAGGTTAGTTCTTTTGGCATCTATAAACTTATTTAAATGATAACGTCTACTGCTTAAAATATTTCGGAAATCTACTTTTTTTAGAGAGTGCCTTTATAGATACTGTGTCAAAACATCTGGCTTATTTTGGCGTACCATTTATAAACTGTAGGGTCTCGGAAAACTAGTTCAACTCCTATTAACATCAATTTAATTATTTGTCAGATAAGATTAATAATTTCTCCATACCTCACTGGTGTATAGTAACTATCAAATGGAATTATTAAACTCAACAAATATTATTGCAGCACTATCGATAGTGGTTGTGAAATGCTTCTGTTATGATTCCTTGTTTGTTTTGCTATGCCTGGCTCCATAATTTCTCCCTCCTTTGCCATTTGTACTAACAGACCAACAACTCTCCCTCCCAAGTCCCCCGCTTTGAAGACAGACTGATAAGCCACAGGAAAATGCCTCAGATACAAAAGAAATGGTGGAAACAGATTGAAGCAAAGAGCTGGAGCACATATGGAAGCCGCCTAGCTGATAGAACTTTAATTGTGTGCTGCCTCCCTGCTGTAAATGCCCCAAGTTGATAAGAGAAGTTTAATTGGCTGAATGCTGTAAATGTAAATTGCCAAAGCTGAATTGCAGCAAAGCAGGAACCACATGTATACACAAAATGCTTTGCAATCTTTTGTAATTCAGCTTGTCACTAAGTGGAAAATCAAATATAAAGTTTCCAGTTCAGTAGCTTTGCAGTTATTTTCTTTCTAATCATATGGACTCTCCAGAAGCTTAAATATTCGGAGAGTCAAAGTATGAGGGGATGCCCTGAAACCACATAAATCATTTTTGAATTTTCTTTTGCCAGTTTCGTGTCTAATATCATTTATCATCATGTTTCTTTTTCTGGACCACATAGATCATCCGTATGAATGATGGTCTCTCAAAAGATGTGTCCACATCCTAATGCCCCAAACCTGTGAATGTGACCTCATATTTGAAAAAAGCGTTTTTGCGGATGTAATTAAGGATCATGACACGAGCTCATTTTATATTATCTACGTGGGCCCTAAGTCTAATAACAAGTGTTCTTATAAAAGAGATAAGAGACGGCCATATAAAAATGGAGGCATAGGTTTGAGTTATGCAGTCACAAGCCAAGGAATGCCTGGAGTCACCAGCACTAGAAGAGGCAATGAAGGATTATCTCCTAGAGCCTTCAGAGGGAGCATGGCTCTGCTAACACTTTAACTGTGGACTTCTGGCCTCTAGAATTGTAAGAGAACAAATTTCTGTTGATTAAGGTCACCAGGATAGTGATAATTTGTTATGGCAGACCTCAGAAACTAATACAGCCGCCAAGGCCCAATGGCAGTCTGTGTTGTATGGCTATGTTTGAAGCATGCAAGTCCTGAAAAGCAAAGCACACATATGTGCACTGTATTAGATTGCCAGAGCTGCCATAACAAAATACTATAGGCTAGGTGGTTCCAACCACAGAAATTTATAACTCACAGTTCTGGAGGTGGGGAAGTCCAAGAACAAAGTGCTGGCAGGGTAGGGTTCACTCCGAGGCTTCTCTTGACTTGTAGATCGCCCCCATCTTGCAAAGAGCTCACACAACCTCTTCTTTCTGTGCTCATGGTGGAGGGGAAGGGGAAGAGAGAGCACGCTCTTTGATGCCTCTTCTTATAAGGGCACTGATCCCAGCATAAGGGTGCCATCCTCATGACCTCATCCAAACCTAATCACCTCCTAAAGGCTCCATCTCCAAATACCATCACACTGGGGGGTTGGGGCTTCAAACCTATGAATCTGGGGGCACACCTACAGTCCATAATATGTACCATCATCTTCTAAGAAGAGCACAAGCTGTATTCTGGCTTTAGAGTTTGTAACAATGTCAGGAAGTGATAAGCACTTGATGCTTGCTTTGAATAGGATGTACATTAGACTCAGATGAGACAGATTACTAGACTACATAACAAGTTAGGGGAAACAAAGTGACCAGTGCTGTTGACAGAAGAGATTCCATCTATGGCAAGTAGAAATCCAGTGGAATTGGGCAATGTCCAGTTATGTTTCAGGCAAACACAAAGGGAGAAGAAAGGTTTTAGAACAATGTGTTTGGTGAGGTTCTGTATTAGTTTCCTAGTCTGCCATAACAAAGTAGCATAAACTGGCTTAAAACAACAAAAATTTATTGTCTCATAGTTCTTGAGGCTAAAAGTCTGAAATCAAAGTGTTAGCAGGGACATATGTCCTCTGTAACCTATAGGGGGAATCCTTCCCTGCCTCTCACTAACTTCTGCTGGTTTGTTGGCAATCTTTGGTGTTCCTTCACTTGCAGCTGCTTTTTTCCAGTCTCTGCCTTTGTTATCACATGACAGTCTCCCTGTTTGTCTCTGTAACTTCACATGGCTGTCTTTTCATAAGGATACCAGTCATATTGAATTAAGAGTCCGCCCTGTTTTAGTATGGCCTCATATTGAATAATTACAACTGTGAATGACCCTATTTCCAACTAAGGTCACATTCAGAGGTACCGAGTGGCTAGGGCTTCACCATGTTTTTGGGGGAACACTATTCATGCCCAACAGGTACTCTAAAGGAAGAATGAGGTGCAGCAGTACTGATGGCAGTCTTTGACAGGTGATGAAAGGTGGCTGAGAAGAACGTCAACCTCAGGACAGTCTAGCAATAGCTAGCGGGGCCCTGAGCTCTAGGATGAGATTCAGGGACGATATTCCAATCACTGGACAAATCACTTGGAAACAGAGACCAAACCTAAGAAATTAGAAATGAGAGGAAAGAAAACTCAGGTCTGTTTTCTTTCAATGTGAGACCCCTGTTGTGAGAATTGCTAGAGAAGGTTCTAAGTGACTTATTTAAACAAGGACCGCAGATAGGTCTCCAGTGAACTGGACGAAACACAAGGAAAAACAGCAGCAGATGGGTGTTTACTACCAGAAATCAGAGGTCATTTCTCGTGAAGTAGGTCGCAAGTAATGTAGTTTTGTTTCTATCTTTGCAGACACATTTCTGAACAAAGATGGAGAAGGCTTTCACCAGCTTCCTGATCAAACACAAAGTATAGAAATTAACAGCAGAATGAGCAATATGTGCTGCGTCTCCTGGGCTCTCAAATTTCAACCTCTAAAGTCTAGTTCTTCAAAACCTTCTCCATATGAGACATAAGAAATGAGGAATCAAATCTAACCCCTGAGCCCCAAGCCTCCTTAAGAAAAGATGTATATTTTTGTTAGAAGAATGATCAATCTTTCTAGTATATTCAAAATCAGATGCAGAGCGAAAGAATTTATTCAGTGAATGTAAATTAGCAACTTGTATAGCTTCATGTACAACTTATAGCAGTATTGGTAATATATGTAAATCTAGGCATTAGTTTCCATTTGCATAATCCTTAAAAATGATGTAATTTCTCAATATGAGTGTGATCTTTCAATGTCATAATTAAAATGAATACAAGTATTAAATATTAATCTAAGCAGAACAAATAAACTGTTCAGCTACCAGATTTAGCTAGACCAGCTGATCTAGCCATCTTAACACCCTCTTGGGTTCCCATTAGAGCGGGAAACATTTTTTTTTCCCTTAAGCCTCAGTTAATTATCAATTTCAGGAAAATTTGAGGGCTGCCATGTGAAAGGTCTGACATACATTCTGAAGTCAGGTATGGGAGCATAATGCATCTTTGAAAATAGATGAGGCTATTCTGACACTGAAGCTGAGGATATTGGGGTGGGTAGGGGTCAGGAGTTGCCAATGTCTGGGAAGCTGCCAAGTGCAAAAGAAAGCCAGTCAGACCAGTGGGTCTCTGCTTAAGCAAATGTTAGTTCTAAACAAACAATCTGAGCTTGTGACTTAAATATAGCAGACTTTTTGAGAGCAAGGATACAATATTAGGACTCAGCACCGGATAACTTACACATATGACCAATAATGTTCTAAGAACAAAGATATACAAAAATAAAAAATCTTCATAATAAATAAAAATACTAAACACTTCTTTTTCAAATCAAGGCATGATGGTTAACTTAATGTGTCAACTTGGCTAGCCTACAGTGCCAAGTTGCTTGGTCAAACATCAAGTCTAGATGTTGCACGTAGGTATTTTTTAGATATGATTAACACTTAAAATTAGATTTTGAGAAAGTAGATTATCCTCCATAGTGCGAGTGGGCCTCATCCAGTCAGTTGAAGGCCTTAAGAGAAAAGACTGAGGTCCTCCAAGGAGGAAGGAATTCTGCTTTTAGACTACCTTTAGACTTGAGCCATGACGATATCAATTCTTCTCTGAGGCTCCAGCCTACCCTGTAGATTTCTGACTTGCCATTTCCCACAGCCATGTGAGCCAATTCCATAAAATAAATCTCTCCATCTCACTTTCTTTAAATCCTATTCTATTATTTATCATCTATCTATCATCATCTATCTTCTCTTTCTCTCTCCCTCTCATCTAATTATCTATCATCATCTATCCTATTTCTCTGGAGAATCCTGACTAATACACATGTTATAAAGCTTGGACGTATCCTTGTCCCATATTCAGTCTAGTGTTTCTTTGTGGGATATTATTGGCTTGGGACAATTCTTTGCGTGTGGGACTATCCCACTTATTTCAGAACATTTAATGTTTCTGTCTCTCTCCGCAGTCAATACCACTAGTAGCTTACTCTCAAGTCATTATGACAACCAAAAAGAATCTCACACATCCTCAAAGCCCTCCAAGGGAACTGCCTGGTACTGACCGAATTGAGAATCACTGATTTAGTTCGACCTACCTTTGTATAGACAAAGAAATTGAGGTCATGAGAAATTGTGATTTTTTTTCAACTTTAATAAGTAGCACAATGATAGGAAAGACTCAGGGTTTTGGAGTTTAGTACATTCCTACTTCCTCTATAAATCCTATGAAGTAAGGCTAGATGTGTTCATTTATATATCAAATGTATAAAAACCCTCGACATATTATGATTCGATCATTTAGCACCTAAAATTTACAATTCTACTTTTCACATTTTGAAGCATCTTCAGCTAGGTTCTAATCACCTCTTGTTTGGTTCTCCCAGTGTCCACTCTGAAAATAATGCTCTCCTTCTTAGATTTAGCCATGTGCTTCCAGTAAGAGCTGTCCTACTCTTATATAATTCTGCCCTCTCTGGCTGCAGTTAGTTTGAGTGGACATCATGGCCCAGGCCAGCCAATCAGAATCATCCCCTGTTATTTTTCAAACTAAGAAAAAGAAAGACTCAACAGTTCCCTTTCTAAACTGTGGAAACTAGAGAATGTGATGTTAGTGGTCATATTTTCCACTATGAGAAAGAAGCTGGTTTGCAGTGAAAGAAAATGAGACCAAGACACGGGGAGAAGCAGAAACAAGAAATAAAATAGGGGGTTTCTGCAGGGGCCAGGCCCCTGATTCCAGTCATTCTTGCAACTGAACTGCTTCACTGCCTCCTCCTAGTTTAGCTGCTTATCTCTTCCTTTGATTATATGACATACCTTAATATCCTTTGAACAAACTCCCTTTTTATTTGGACAAACTAATTTAAATTGTGTTTCTTTCATTCACTATTAAAACATTTTTTTTTTACCAGAAAATAACTCATTGAATTTTTTAATGATGATGAAATTTAGTAGAAGTATAGATCTAGTTACACTGGAGTTTGATGGCACACCTAGGTCATATAGTCTTTTAGGAATTAAGAGGCAGTGGCTTCAGTGGGGTTGAATGTGTACTGACATCCTAATTTTCATCACCATCATCAGAATTATCTAGATATTTTTTTCTGAGTTTTTGGCTTATTTTTCTTCTTTCATTGGCACTTTTCTGAAATGCTGTCCTCATCACAGTTCTCCAATTCAAATTAAATTTCTATTATTTGAGAAAAAGCATTTGATGTAGCATCTATAATTTCTTATGTACTTGCATGCAATGAATAACTGAACAAGGCTCTATGTGGAATTTCTCATGACACAGATTATAGATAGGGGCTTTGTATTTGATATGTATAAGGTTCTTCTCATCCTAAATTCTCTGTTAGAATTTCTACACTAGGATTCCTGCTCCTTCTTGCAGACAAAAGCTCTCCGCTGATGGACGGAAAGAAAAAATGAATATGAGTAATGGGGAGAAAGCAGCTACATTCTATAATCTGGTATTTCACAGAAAAGAATACCTTTGAGGCTTTATAAAAACTACAATAAAAAAATATTTAGAAAATTCACTTTATCTTTCCCCTTTCCTTGGTTTCCCTGAATCATGGACTACCGTGTAGAAACCTGAAGAATCTGAAGCCATCTAGACTATGTTATGTGCTGTCAAATATTCGGGATGGAAACTTAAGGACCAGTTATAGTCCTCACATGGCTGAGATCCTAGACATATTCATTACCATCGACTGTGACACATGTGCTTCAGAAAAGAGAGGTGTTGCTAATATTTTTTCTTTTACACAAGCCATGTGTAACTCTCTTCTCTCAATTTCTCTAAGAAAACAAAACCTCACAAAGAAATATTAAATAGAATGCCAAGAATCCTATAAGAGCCCCACTGCCAACTCTCATATGCCCAGAAGACAATAGGTTCATTTCATTTATCCTTGCTGTGGCATATGTGGCATGAAAAACACACTCAAAGTCCCTGGAAAGTGAAAACCTGTTTCATATCTCAGTCCGCAGCTTGCTTTCTCCTGTACTTTCAATCTCCTTGTTTTTCAACGATGGCTTCTCCTATAATCATGTTTGTTCACCCCAGTATCTGTATCTCCTTTCCCTCATTTGTGCCACCCAAGTCATGACCTACTAACTAAGGGTTGACATCCTATCTTTGAACCGGCAGATTGGAGACCCCTCAGCCCCATTACCATCCTGCTTATTATGTAACCACGTCACAAGCATGGCCCACTGAGCAGGCAAATGACCCTGGCACAAACCTGCCAATTTCTGTGTCCTGTCTGCCACAGAAGGTAGAAACTATTTTATTCACTCACCTCAAATTGAAGAGAAAATTTATAGTCAGAATCTTTGGCCATATCCTTGATGTAGGCGTCAAAGTCATCCAACTGAACTGGGCTTTGTCAAGCACAAAGAAATGCGTGTTTAAAAAATTCCGTTGGTAGGTACCATACCTTGTTTAATACTACTAATACTTTTCAAACATGACCAATTTTCTCAAAGAAAGTAGAAGTCATACTTCTTAAAGGTTACCACTCCTTTTTATTTGTCGTTGATGTTAAACTTACCAATCCTTAATATATTATAATTAACAAAAAAGCCATATATATTAAACTTCCTTGAAATAGAAGAAACACACCATAGGTTATAAGTGTTTGCATGTGTCATCTTGCTCAGTTCATGTGTGAGGTCCACATCCCACCATTAAGTCCACACTTCAGATGAAGGAACTGAGACTAAGAGAGGTCGGGTGAGTAGTCCACGGTCACGTGGCTATGAAGCCGTAGAACCTGGGCTAGAACCCAGAGAGAACGACTCCTGGTACAAAGATTTCCCACTTCAAACTTGTCATTCTTCCAAAAGAATGGCTAGGCGTGGGGCCCCTGTCCTGGAATGAACTTCCTTAGAACTGCCCTCACTGGCTGTTGTCTTTGAGCAGTGCACTGACCTTAAAGTTGAATTTAATGATTCTAGTTTTCAACTCAATACCAGGAAAATGAGAGCATCAATAGGGAAAGCAAATAAAAGAAAATATTTACTGGTTAGAAAAAGCAAAAGCAGAAAGGAGAGAAAAAAGAGAGACAGAGGGAGAACCAGGAAGTAGAAGTATGAACATCAGGGAGAGGAGAATGGTAAGGAGGAGAAAAAGAAAGCTGTGAGGGAGCTGGAATCAGTAGGACAAATATTTAGAGGGAAAAGAGGAAAGAGAAGTTGAAGGAGAGGAGTGGAGAGGGAAAAGGGGAGCCAAGGGCACGTGGTGGGGGTGGGGCATTCGGAGTGAAAGAGAAAAGGTAAGGAGAAGGTAAATGGAAAGATCAAAAAGGGAGAAGCTCCTAAAGAAGGAGGCAGAGTTAGAAGGAAAACGAGAAGAGGCATGAGGAAACTGGTGTGACTCAAAGTTTTGGCTTGTGGGCAGTGTCCGCCTCCCCTACACTGTACCCAAACTTTTTGCTCACATCCTGCTTCTCCTTCTCCTCTCTGCCTGGGTCTTGGGAGGAGCAAGCCCTGACAGAGTATCTCCTTATCCCCTATTGGTCCTGAAACCCTGTTCTTTAACCGCTAAGAGAGGTATATCTCTTAATAACCCAATCAATAATAATTTTGGACAACAAAGTCTTTGTTTCTGTCAAATCATTCCTTCCAGGTGACAGCACCTCTCCTTTGTTTAGGCTGCTCTTAGGCTACATCACTTAATATATGCCAATGGAATGCATATTGACTTGAAATAGATTTAGAAAAAAACTATTCTGTTATCTATATATGCGAAAAAAATATCATGGTAAGTTTCTATATATCAAGGATAAATAGAAATATTTTTGCATCGACTTTTCTTTTCTATTATGTATTCGGTGATTTTTTTTCCCCATTAGCATGGATGCCATAGATCTAGCTGGAATCCTTAATTGCCTCTTATTAATTCAGCAATATTCTATCTTAGACAAGTATCAAGGAAGAACTCTATTCACAGGAAAGTTCCACTCTTTATATGTAGAGTTAAACTAAAGGCCTGGAGGTGAAAATCTAACTACATTTTTGAAATCAACTGATGGTTGATTTTTACCCATCAGAATCTTAATTCTTACATTTTAACAGTTCAGTAGATATGTGAAACCACAGGCTAGCAAGAGTAATTGTCTTTTTCTATTTATTATAAAGATTTCCTGAGACAGCATTTCTCAGAACATTTATTGTAACATCAAATATAGTAAAAGCCTTTCCCTGCAATAAGCACAGGACTTCAAAATACAAAATAGCAAAGATTTTTGTACAATTTTGATGCAGCTAAAAATTAGATTTTTTATAAATTTAGAATAACAGACTTCCTTCTGCAAGACTTTTATAATTCCTAACAACCCATTCTTTCTCAGATAATTTTTCTTATTCCTTCCTGACATGGTTTCTGTGTTACACATTCTTAGAAGTCACTGCCATCCATAAGCTATTACGTGCCATCCACACCAACACATAATAGCTTAGCTATTTGTATACACATTTGCCTCTTTCTTAAGCATCTCTTTTCTTTGAAGACAAGCAATCTTTTATTTTGGCTGATTTACAATGCTATTTTATTATTATAATTATTATTCATTTTATTATCCAATTTTATTACTGATAGTGATGCTTTAAAAGCTAAATTTCTTACATCATTGTGATGCTAACTTTTGTACACATAGATACAGACCTACTTGAACATATATTTTTTCAACTATGACTTGTCTTTGTTAACTGTTGTTGGAAAAAAAATGGGAATTGGGGCAAAACATGAGAATTTGTAATTTACAGTGACATTTGAAGATAAGTACTTTTTTAAATTTGGAAAATTAAAATAATTATGAAGAACATTTTAAAATAAAATATTTTTAAATCAAATAGGAAAATATTTACTGTATTATGTACTTCAAAGTTGCTAAGAGACTAGATCTTAAATGTACTCACCACAAAAAGTAAATGATAATGATGTTACATGATGAAGATGTTAGCTAAGCTATGGTGGTAATCATATAATATATAAATATATCAAGTCAATACATTGTATACCTTAAAGCTATACAATATTAAGTATCAATTATATCTCAATAATAATAAAAAACTTACTTAGTCAGTTTTCTCTTCTTTAAACCATTTTTACTCCTGAGAATTAAAAAAAAAAAAAAGACAAATTTATCTGGGCAAAAGAATTGATTAACATAATGATTAAACTTGAAGAGCTTTAAATAATTATATCAGAACCTCGATTTTATTTAATTTTCATTAAAAATATCTCAGGTTTATTTAATCACTTTTTCTTAAATAAGAAAATAACGACAATAATTTCAGCTTCATTTTTAAAGATTCTATTAGATTGCAGGAATATACCTATACTTTAGACTTAATATTTGCTAAAAACTGAACTCTGGAAATATAATTTCTTGCTACCAGTGATTAAGTTGTTAAAATATTTGTAAATACTTTACAAATAGATAGAGAAGTATCTACCGTCTGAATACTCCAGGTTCTACAGGCAAGAAGTAAAGAATCAGGGAATAAAAGTGAGAAATAATGGTAGGAGGGTGAATATATTGGTCTTTTAATTAAAGACTAAAATAACTTTTTTGGACATTTTTGTTGGGGATGTGAATTTGTGTTATTGATATTGGCCTATATTTTATATAATTCTACTATTGCATTGTTCTTATTCAATACTGAACTAGTTTTTAAGTTATTGAAAAAATTAGACCTAGTACCTGCTTGTTTTTAATTCATTACTAGTTTGTAAGATCAAACACATGTAATGCTAACGTATGCTTCAGTTAATTACATTTTAAGAGGGTATTTAGGTGATCATTTTCAATCAACGAGCAAAGTAACTGACCTAAGTTAGCTAATGTTAAGATAGTATCTACTGAAACACTTTGTATTTTATTGCCTTATATAAATAATAAATACTGATTCATGATTGAGTGTGAGTGACAATTTTTACAAGTAATTTTCAAAGGTCTTTAAATATTGATGGAAGCACTCAAATTTTTATAAATAGTCTATAGTAAATAACCAGTTGTGATTTGAGTACTCTCATGTGCCAAATTATTTATAACAAAAATTATGAGTGTTCAGATACCTCGATTTCCAGAAAGCGTTTAGCAGAATGAAGCACGACATTTTTTGTGCTTTCATAGCACTTTACTCACAAGTATTTCCCAAGTTGTCTGGCTGTCAGTTGCATATATACTTCCTGCTAGACTGTTCTTTCACCCAAAAGCTGAGCACACTTAATGGAACACATAGGGGTGGTCAACAAATGCTTATTGAATTAAATTGAAACAAAACATCTTTGCTATGATACCTTCATGATTTTACTTAATGATTAATTAAGAATTTGATACTAGACTTGGGCTCGTGAGGTCCCCTTGGGAAAAGGGGACTTGTGGATGGAAAGGAAATAATGCAGGATAGAAAATGTAGGAAAATATCTATAAAGGAAAGTGGTGTTTCTGGTTTTTCATTTTCTGATTTAAGGTAGTTTTTATTTCTTTCCGATTCTGAATGAAGACGATCCATTCAGTAATTCCTGCCCTATTTTTTCTCCCTCGTCTTCTCTTTGTCTTCCATATGCTTGGGATTTACAAGGAATATGCATTACAGTTTTTATTTTGCCTCTCCCTCATCCCTAAAAAAAGAAAGAAAAACCCTCACACATACACAAAAACAAAACAAACAACATTGTAATATTGGACAGAGCTATGTCATATAAGCTTTTGGAATTCTATGGAAATACCTCTTGAATAATTTTTACTCAGCTTTTGCAATGACAATTTAATTAACTTTAGGAATCCCACATTTACTTTGTATAGCAGGAGCCAGTTACTCTCGTGCTTTATGAAAGCAGAATGTTAGCATAAATAACCAACAGTTCTGATAGAGTCAAGAAGTTGCCAACATATTTTGTGAGTGAATTTTTAAAAAAAGAGAAAAAAAGATATCTTGCCTATCCAAAACAGACTTTAAGGAAACTAGGAAAAAACAAATGTATGTGGAAGGGTAACACTGAATAAATTCAGTGCTGAAATATTAAGCTGCTACTATTCAACAGCTGTGTAGAAATCTGATTTATGGAAGAGAGGCACTTTTTTCTTTTTCAATTTCATCCGCTGATTGAATAAGCTTTAAATACAATATAAAATTCTAACTGTCATATACTTATCGTCATAAGTGTATGTCTTCATATTTTTTTGTACAACTTTTTTGTGCTGCCTAGCTTTTGCTTAATTCCTATAGATTCCAAATGGTTCCTGTATCCTAAAACTGTGGGACATGACAATGCTGAATTATGAGACTCCACAGCAATACTGATAGAATTTTTCCACATTGGCGTTTACCATGTTTCGAAAGTTTTTCTCTAGTCTTTCTTTCTTTTTAAAGAAAATACAAATTCTGGTCATAATCTTGATTGTGAGAAAATCCCGTTTTATATTTCTCCCATTGCAACTTGAAGTCTTAAACTTTGCCTGCGGTATTTATTCCGTTCACAGAGGAGCTGAAGGACATATGATCAATTATCCTTTGGATAGCTAACTCTCCAGATTGCTTCACATTTTCCCCTCTTCTGACCCAGCATAGGCCATTTTTGTCCAGTCTATCAACTACTTTTTTTATTTCCTTTTTCTGAGTCCTTTTCAAGATGCCCACATTTCTGGTCTGTCTGTACATAATTTAGTACCTAACACCATGGACTAATACTTAAGAACAATAATTTTTTTTAAAACCAGTTTTCTGGGAAACCACTACCATTTTGTTTGTTTGTTTGGGCTTTTTTTTTTTTTTTTTGGCTCAGGAAAAGAAATAGTCTTAGACACTTTAGTCTCAGAATTCAAGATGATTGATTATGGTTATTGTATTTCATAAAAACTGAAAAAGATACTCTTCAAGATTTGATTATTAAAATAATTAGAAAGCCAAGAAAATAAGAATTTAAAGAAGGCTGCTCTTTACAGAAGAAAGAATAGATTTCAGAGAAACCTGGGTTTGGAACCTGAATTTTCTACTTAGTGTGATGTTAAGATAGTTAATCTTTTTAACTTTCTATTTCCACATCGGGAAAATGGAATGTTAGTGCCCTCTGCAGAGTTGTGGGGACAATTAAGTAACATAATTATACAAAGAGGCCTGCACATAGTCAGCTGTTCCATAGTTATTGGGTTAGCATTATTGTAAACATATGGAGGACCCAAATACAAGGTATAGTACTCTGGGTTTCTCTACCTTAATGTATTTCCTCCTTCTTGGAAATATGGAACTCTAAAATAGATGGAGAAGGTAAGGAAAACGAAAAGCGTCATTTATTAAGATGGGAGTCCAATGTATTGACTCAAGGAGGAACAGATCACTAGTAATAAATAGAAGAAAAGCATGTCAAGATCATCACAAGAAGAAAATTTAATTGGGAAAAAAATTAATTATTGTTAGCATCTTGGTACCATGAACTGCTTTGATTTATTTCAATGTAGGATTAATCATTTTAGAGGCTGCCAGCACATAAAGTAATTAAAAGAAATTTTCCTTTTTGCTTATTGCCCAAAAGCTAATTTTTAAAGATTTTGTGTTAGGTAAACAGTAAAAAAAAAAAAAAAAATCACTTACCAAGGATTAATATAAAATGCCAAAAGATAATCAGTCCAAAGACATGAGGGTAGCAGGGTTAAGAAAGCAAATATACTCCTACGCCTGTGAGCATTAATAGATAACAGATGTAAAGATGAAAAAGTGGCAAGAGTTAGTAATATAAACGATGAACAGATATCAGTAAATTACTTACTGGGATCAATTAAAATAAACACCATAATTATAATTAAATATTATCCCATTCTGTGAAACTTAAACCTGAAAGCTTAAGTGCTATAATATTTTATTCACGCACAGCCTTATTGTAATCAGATATATTTTTCAACTTATTTTGTGTTAATTAGTCTGCTAGTAGGTGATTACATTCTGCATTCAGCTAACTGAAGCTCTTAAATGCTTCATTAGTTATCTCGAGTCTTATTCTTGAATATTACCCTGCAGTGCTTATGCTTATTTTAAGAAACCTGAATAACATCGTTTGATAGCTAATAGCTAACAGCAGTTTGTGGAGGAAATATAAATGGTCAGTTTATATATACTGATTCCGGTGAAGACTAAGCTTTTGGGACACATTCTTATAAAGCTGCACTACTGGTACACTACTGTGATTTTCTATATTATTTTTATTTTAACTTATACATCATTTCTTTAAAATAGCCCTTAAAACAAAGGTATGTATGACACTTGTGTATATCATTCATTCAAGAAAAGTAGCTCATCAACTGTCTAGTCTGTAATCTTACCAATACTCAGCTGAGTGGGAGCAAAATTATTTAGTTTCACTTTAATTCTATCTAATTCAGACTGTTGATTTAAAATGCGTGGTTTGAAATCACGTACAGATAGTCAAACCACTTGTAAAATAGAACATTCATTAATGCAGATTTAAAAATATTCTATGGCTGCATCTATAGCTATTCTGAGAATTAGGGGGGAAATTCTATCACCTTGTCACTTTAGTTATTACAAATTCCCACTGAGATATCTATTCTCAGTGAGCCAGAAAATGCTGGTGCTGGTAAAACTGTTTTTGCCAAGGGCTGCAGGAGCATTTTCTTGATTTTATAGAAAGATTCTGAAGTGAATTCTTTTTTGCCTCATTTTTATAAGTTGTAATTGGTTGTGTAGTCAATACACAGCTCTCCTGAGTCACAAGTATAAATAAATCATTTATTTCACAGACCACTAGGCGTTTTTTAAGGGTGTGCCAGACGAGACATAAATATAAGTCAATTAGTCTCTTAATCTTGGAAAAAGTGCCAATTATGTTTGAACAAACCAAGAAATATTTCTTAATTTTTCACCAAGAGTTTATGAATTTCTTTTTCTTCACACTTAGATTAGTTGTATTTTAACAGCAAAATTCCATTCAGGTTAAAATTAAAAACAGCACCACTTATTGTCCTGTTAAAAAGAATCCTATTTCAATTGGACTTTCAACTAGAGTGGGCATCAACTTAGACACCCACTCAAGGAAGACGAGTTTACATTTTAAATAAAGCTCTCCCTCACTCATTGATTCTGTAGAGTAAAATTTCTAGTCTCAGCTATCTATTTCTTTAAGATTAACCATTTTGGGGTATTAGTGGGAAAAAAAAGATTATTTACCAAGGATTAAGATGAAAGGTATATATTTAAATGTGCTTTGCATGGTCGCTTGCAAAAAAGCTAAGCTAGAATCATGTAAGCAGCACTGGTTTCATATTAAATGATTGCTTAATTAGCAGTTTTGTTGGGTATTGGTTACAATGTATTGTTAATTCTCATGTATCACGTTGTTAGGTATAATGTCAACCAATTTAATCTAACAAAGTTTTCTTAATTCTCAAAATACCTCATCCCTCCAGGTCCTTAATACTCAAGCATAAAGAAAAATGAGGTCATGTCTCCTCATGGGATTTTCCTGGCTTTCCTTGATATGTACTTACCTGTAAGAATAAGAGTTAAGGGCACTAGACTGTAAACTTCTGCTTGATTATTTGAACAGAAGTTGTGGCTCGCGTCCCCAGGCACTGAAATGTGAGTTTTAAGTAGAGATACTGTTCTGTCTCATGCTGCTTCGGTGGAGTCTCTCTTTGTGCCCTCAGCCACCACGTGTTCAGTGTGGCTTCTGCATTAAAGCCCTTCTTCCACACAGTTAATGGACTACTTGAATAACTGAAGATTTAGTCCTTTGTTTAATATAATAGATACAGAGCAGATGATAACATATTCTCTACTTAATTGCATTAAACTAATATATACCAATACAATTCTGTGAAGTCCTAATCTTTGAAAATCCACTTCAAAGAAATTATGAAAGGATAATCGGACAAAACCATTTATCCTCTAAAGACAGTAAAATAAAGCTTGAAGCACACACAGCACAGCTAAGCTGTCTAGAGGCTTGTTCCAAAAGAATACTCACCAGTTGTATGGAAGCTTTCCATCCCTCTCTAAGGATGCAAAATTGACAAAAGTTCCTGCTCCACACTCCCTGTTTGAAAGGAACCAGAAAATCAAGGTTATTGCTCGATGAAGCACTCCCTTACCTTGACATAAGAGTCTTTACTGGCTTATCATCATAACATTAAATTTTTTTAAAAAAGCTAAAATAAGTTCCAAGTGTTCCTTTCACACACAATGCAAGATATAAAGATAAAGCAAAACAAAACAATTTTTCACAAGGTCATACACCCTCATATCAAGTTATTTGAGACCAGAAGTTTCAGTTCGCAGTTCTTTCCAAAGCACACTAATGATTCTAAATAAATCTTTGAACTACTTGGGGTATAATTTTTTTTTTTTACAAAGTAAGGTATGGAAACTCTCTATTTTTAGCAAATATTTTTCATTGGGTTTTGTCTTTATAGCATATCGATTCCTTTCCATAATCATGGTGAATCAAGCTGGATTGTTTTCTTTCTCCAAAAATTTTCCCTCATATTGTGATACCCATATTACATATCACTTGAGATGAGAGTAAAAGAATGATACATATTGAAATAGATTGGCTTTTGCAGGGTCTCTTATCCAGAAAGCTGCTTATTAATATGTCAGTAGAAAATATCATTAAAGCTTTTTTTACTCCCAGAAGTAAAGGAAAAAGGTGAATATATTCTCATGCCTTTTTCCACCATTTGCCTAATATCATGCATAAATAACATAGTTTACTGGGGGGCACACATCTCATTTTTTCCTCTATATGAAATTAATGGACTTATTCAGAATTGAAGCAGAGATTTTTGGCAGTATTAGCACAATGTGCAAATTACTTGTTATCTGCCTATATTTTATTACATGTTCTAAGAATAGTTTTCTTCTTTCGAAAAATACACTAATATATCATTATATTATACTGTATTTTAAATTACACATCATCAATTGATTTTCCTATGTTGACTTTCTATAATATATAGAAATTTATTTAAACTTAAATTAGAGGAATTTATTTTACCTTCTAATTCAAGGGTTCTTAAGCTGGGGCCAAGGATAGACTTTAGGGCTCTATGAACATATATGGGAAAAAAGTGCATCTTTATTTTCACTTCTCACTGAATTTAGCCATTCCTTCAATTATTAAAGTAGATAAGAAGTCACAATAATATCATCAGTACTTGTGAGATTTGCTGACAATAGAAAAATGCGGATTTTTAATAACAGACCTGCTGCAGGTATTGAATATTGTTCATATTCATCCTTATGTTGAAATGAGTTATTAAACACTACTAAATATTGTTTAATATATTAATGAAGAAGCATAAAACACATTTGTTTTTTAAATACTTTGATGACCACATTTTAACATAATTAGTTTCTCTTTCAATCCTATGTATTTGATTTTATGCACTTAAAAAGAAAGCTTATTCTTGGAAGAGATCCACAGGCTTCATCAGACTGCCAGAGAAGATTATGGCACAAAAAATGTTAAAAATCTCTGGCTCTAATGGCCAGCTGGCTGAAGTAGAACCATTTCTCTAAAATATTTTGCTGTATGCACCACAGAGAATGCTTCTGCAATAATATCCTCATAAATACCACTAATTCTATTACTACATTGTGGCCCCTTCACTATTACTGTTGTGAGCTAACATTTATTGCACACTTCTTGTGACTTATGCTATGCTCTTACTGCATTATTGCTCCTCACGATCCACTAATGTACGGACTATATCATCTTCGTGGTATACATTCTTTCCCTGGCTTCCAGCCTCCCACATTCTTAGTTTTCCTTCCATTCCACTGAATGCCTCTTGTTGGTCTCTTTTGCTGCTATCTTTTTTTTCCATGAAAATCTTAATACTAGATTGTTTTGGTGCTTAATCCAGGGCTCTCTTCTCTAATTTATACACTTCCTAGATTTCATCCAATCTACAGCTTTAAGACCATGAACAACACCCAAACTGGAGATTTATATCTTGAATCCAGACTTCTCTCCTGAACACCGGACTTTCATGTTCAACTGCCTACCCCCACTTGTAGTCATCTCAAACTTAGCAATTCCAAAACTGAAGTCTCTGAAACTCTTTCATCTGGAATCTTATTTCAGTTGATGACAATTCCATCTTTTCAGTTGCTAGAGCTAAAAACCTTGGAGTCATCCTTGATCCTTACTCATTGTCATTCAACACACACTTTGTTAGCAAATCTTGTTGCCTCCGTTTTCAGAATACATCTGGAATCTGATCATTTCTGCCTACCGCCATTGCTGCTGCTCTGAACTGAACCACTACCATTTCTTGCCTGGCTTACTCTAATGGCTCCCCCAGTTCATATGGTTGCTTTTGACCTTGCCTAATTACAGCCCATTTTTTACTGGGTACACTCTTCCCCCAGATAACACATGATTAACTCTCTCATGTTCAAATCTTTTCTCAAATGTCACCCTTTCAGTGAGACCTACCCACCTCCTAGAGCTTCTCTCCCCATATTTCCCATACAGGTACTGCCAATCTCCCTTAGTCTGCTTTATGAATTTTTCTATTATCATCTGCTAACATACAATGCAATCTTTTAACTTTTGTCCTTACAATTTATTGTCTATCTTTTTCACTAGAAAACAGCTGCAGGCAGAAATTTTTGTCTATTTTATATATTGTCGTATCCCAAGCACCCAGAGGAGTCTTACACGTAACAGGTGTCCATTAATATTTGTTCAATGAATGAATAAAATTTCGGTGAAGTGAGCAAGGTCACATAGGTTGTAAATTAGGATTTGATCTCAAGGAGTGTAATTTCAGAACTTGATACTCTTGCCACAGAGCAATGTCACTTCCCTCCCTATCCTTTAAGATTCGTTCAAATGCCAACATTCAAGAAGCTTTATTTTTATATTCAGAATTCATTTTATTCCTCTACTTTCATGGTATCCCATTTTTATCCCCTTCCTGGTATGTCAGTTTATACCTTTAAATATATTTATTTACATCCATCTCTCCAGCTAGGTTCTAAGTACTGAGGGGACAGCTTAGATGTCTGATTTTTTTTTTTACTATGCCATATAAGGCACATCATATAAATTCTTATTGGATAGAATAAATGTTTATTTATGAATAAATGAATGACAGAATTCTCAGAAAGGAAAGGATATTAATTGACAATTCAGCAGAAGAACATTGGGCAAATATAAATTTAAACTAAACTTCCCAAACCCAGTAGTACTCAACTAGGTAACAGTTTTTTTAAGAGCATTGATGATTGTTCTGATAATATAGAGGACCACAAAAAGTTCTTGATGATATGCTCTGATAAGAAATGCATCAGTGGTCAAAGAAATATGGAATCACCAAAATCATAAATCAAAAAGCTTTATAACTGCAAGAAAAATGAAACTGCCTGCAATTCTGAGTAATAAGATCAAAACTAACAGAGAACCGTTAACAGACCTAATCATAAACTCTATGAATCCTTTCTGATAAAACAGCTTCAACAGAACTAATGAGAACACTGATTTTTTTCTTTCTTGTGGTGTGCACATATCCTAACTCCTTTCATTAATCATACTGAGTAGGCATAGACCTTTCTTTTACTTCAAAACAAGTTAGAAATTACGTAACTGTAATTAATGGATGCCTATTGTAAGAGGTCTGACTGTGTAAACCAACAATCCTATACTTTACCATTTCAATGGTAATGTTTTCTAAAATAATGTTTAAAATTATTCTTAGAAAACACGTAAAATAGAAATAGACACTGAAAGCTGAAATCAGACTTACTGCTGTACAATTTAGGTTTGCAAAGGCATACATATATGATAAATAAAAATATTTAAAGGCTGTAGGAAAAATATTAACCAAACTTAACTTACCTGGCCATCTGCAGATGCTTTTTCCTAAGAATGATCAGAGTAACCAGCAGCAGCCCAATTAACAGTGTGCTAAGGATGGCCAGCACTGAGATGACTACCACATTGGGATTCATCTCTGTAACTAAACAAATAATAAGCCACATGTTTTAATTACAGCCTCCATTACATGGAAACTAACAGAACCATTCATTGCTTACCATCTGATTTAAGAGCAACGGACTTATGATGCCAGTAACAGCAACAATGATGTTTTCCAAGCCAACAATGACCTCTTCCTAGTCAACCATAACTCAGTAAAGTAGCTTGATAAACAGTATTCAAGGCCTACATTCTGGATGTTCTTATGAAAAGAAACTATAAACTGTAATTCCTGTGCCATAGTTTAAATTAACTTGAAAACCAAAAAATCTAGAAGTCATTATCATGTATTTTCATTCTTTAACATTTTAGAAGCTTAAAGAGTGGCAAGTTCTTATTTTATGCCCATGACTTTAAAGTCAAAAGCACAAATGTATATTTCGCTCATAACTAATAATGTATATGAAAAAGGCATTAGCAAGCTACCATCTGCTGTGGCACTTAACACATTGCCAGAAACAGGCATTCTAATGATCTATAACCATATGTTGAGAGGTTTTCCATCTGTACAGCTCAAGAGATTAAACCTATTAAGACGTAGGGCCCGTAAGAACAAAGGTTGTGTCCCTTTTCCTATACTTTATATATAATGATTGGTCTACTATGACACACACTGTCTAGTTCATCACACTTCATGGAAGAGCAAAATATTAAAGGTGGAATTATATGTAAAATGTTTTATAAAACTCTTAACAATGGACCAGAGGATAAGAAGAGAATGAGACCATCCTCTATATTGACCATAAAATCATGGAACTGATTGTATGTCTGTCACATACAATCCCTAAGGCACTGGATATTGTCACTTCTCACTTGGGAGAACGTGACTGGTTCATCAGCAGAGTTCCTGAACAAACAGGACATTAGACTCGTGGTCAAAAGAACTTGTTCAAATTCACTTGACTACTAACTGCCATTTTGGAGTCTATTTTATCTGTCTTTCTGGGCCTCATTTTCTTCACTTGAAAATAAGTTTATTGATATCATCTGCTTCACTGGCTTGCTGTAGAGATGGCAAAGAATAATAAACATTAAATGATACTTAGGAAAGTATAAAAGGAGGTAGAAATGAGAGACCATTGATATACTTTTCAGGTCCATTTTTGTCCTCTCTTTTGAAAACACAGAAATTAAAAAACAAAAACAACAAACAAAAAAGTCGATGCTGTTCATCATTGTATATAGTGGCTAAATATATGACAGATGTTACAGAAATGAAAATGAAGTCAGTAAAGGGAAATGTGATAGTAAGAGTGGTTTTATTATAGGAAGCTTCATAGAAGAGCTCAGATTGCAAAATCAGACTCCAACAAACAGGGGAGTGAAACATAACTCAGACAAAAATAAGGAAAGAGCATTATCCTGGATCTTTCACTAATTTTAAATCTCCCTTCTTATATTTTCTGCATGAAACTTTGATCCAATAATTGAGGTCTGCCATTGTTTGATCAGTGACAGCTAAGGGACCAAGGCTGAAAAAGGTGAACCTGAGTTGATTAGGATACTGCGCTTCTGCTGAAGAGGATGAAGAAGACGATAAAGTTGATAACAACTAGCATTTAGACAGCATGTGCTAGCGTTTTATGTACTTTATATCTAAGCCTCAAAACAACTCAGCAAGATATATACTGTAATTCTAGTTTTACAGATGAAAACAAAGGTTCAAAGACAGCAAATATCTTCCTCTAAATCACATAGCTAGTAAGTGCGGTTTGGGATTAAAATTAGGTATTCCTTGATCTCAAAGCTTGGAATTTTCCAGTAGAATGAACACAGGTTCCATTTAAATGATATATTATATATATTTAAAAATGAAACATAAGAAAAATTTGGAAAGATATAATTTCCAAAGACAGAAGACTCCACTAATGCATGTAATTACCCATTGTTGAGACGGCTATAAATGTGGGGACACTGGGGCTGTCGTGGCTAAAGCTGGTGACACTACAGTTGTAAGCAGTGGCAGGAAGAAGGCTGGAGATGGTCACAACATGAGAAGAAACAGAAATTGGTTCCTGGAGATGCAGAAAATAAAATAAATGTTATGTAATCTTCATCTATTTTGATTTAAAAATTTTCATAGGTAATATATGGATAGAGAAAAAATTTAAAAAACTAAAAAGAATAGCAGTGAAAAATAAGTTACAAACAATGCTACAGTGAACATAATTTCATAATTATGAGAACATGTGTATATGTCTTCAAACACACTTAATATTTATATGTATATGTGTACATACATACATTCATACACAAAACCTATGTGTGTGTATCTGTGAATACACACACACGCATACACACACTCATATTCCTAGAAGTAGATTTGCTGGGTCAAAAATTTGTAAATTTTTAATTTGGAAAGCTATTGACAAAGTATTCCCCAGATATTTCCAAGTTATCCACCTACTATCAACATCTGAAATTATACCTTGTTATAGTCTTACTTAGCATTTCTTTCTCCATGAGTGAGGTTGACTATCTCTTCATGTGTTTAAGAGCCTTTTGTGTTTATTTTCTATAAAATATTTGTTTAGAGTTCTTGATCTTTTTAAAAAATTATTTCCAGTAGTTCTTTTTATATGAAGGGCACTACTCCCTTTGTCTACATTCTCAGCTTTTAAATAGTATCCACCAAAGACATAGTGACTTTGCATCCTCCAAAACATTTAATATTAATTTATTCTATGAAGAACAAGTTGTTAATTTGTTGAGCCAATAGTCAGACTAGTGACAAAAACTACTGTACAATATAAAAAGATGACCCATCAAAACACTCTTTTGCAGAAGAAAGGCCTGAAACTGCCCTACCTGCAGAAATGAGAGGTATCAGCATTTACTTATTCCTTGCTCCCATTTCTTTTATTATCCCATGAAAGAATGCTTCTAAGGAAAGACTTTTGCTAACAGGACTCATTTGTAGTAAGTAGATGCCTAACCATTGTTTTCTTAAAGGAAGATATCACTGTGGTTGCAAAAAAAGAAAATCCACTATTGGCAATGCAGTTGTTTTCAAAAAGAATTCTTAGAATAGAAAAAAAAAAAGATTCAACTGTTTAGTACAGATCAAAAAGAGATAGGTTAGCAGAAGGAAATTTCGAAAGGGGCAAGGAATAAAGCGAATTATCTTAACACTCAATATGAAAAGATTTGTGCTCTTAGCAATCCTTTTTTCTTCGCCATCTCATGAACTCCATTATTTAAAAAAAAAACATCAATTATTCATGTTCATGGTACTAGTCTATACACTGTGTTTCATGATAGTCACTCACAAACTTGCCCTTTTCTTTCTATGACTGACTGTAAAATATTTTCTCTTGTGATTTGTTATCCTGAAAGCTACTGGTTTATCTCTTACCTTCCATTCATTTTGACCTGGGAGACAGCTCAGTACTAATCATATCTGCTATTTGTGATTCTAAAGCTTTAACAGTCACCTTTCTCAGCCTTCATTTTCCCAAACAAAATGTCCTTCTTATTAGCTAGATATGAACCCTTCTTTTAAATTGTCTTAATAATATAGGTCTCTCTTATGGCACTTATGTTTTACTTTAATTACTTCTAGGCTAATGCCATACCCAAACTGTATGAAAAAATTTTTTGAAGGCAAGTATTGATTCCACCATTTGGGTTCCATACAGTGACTTTCGCATAAATGACAATTGGTTCATATTTGTTAAATTATGTTTTATACGACAGTATCTTCATCCTCTCAATTAATTCCATATCCAATAGAAATAATGAACCACTTTAATTCTTCAGTAGGAAACTGAGTGGCTAAGGATTGGGGATAAAAGATAAATACAAAGATGAAAATAAACTTGGCAATTTGGCAAGTTGATTGTCATAACTTATTTTGGGCTTGTTCTAAGCATATTGTTAATTTTATCACTGAAACAAAAAAGCATAAGTGAACAGTTTTCATTTTCTATAGTTCAAAGAAATAAAAGATTTTCATTTTGCTCATATAATTAGCCTTAGTCAAAATTAACTCAGAAAAGAAAAATCAAAATATACAGTACCTGGAGTTTTGTTTCCTGACTAGAGCCAACTTGCTGACAGAAGACTTCAAAGAAATCAGCTACTCCCTCTTCTACCCACAGCAAGGTCACCGAAGTCTGGGTTTTATTCACTGCAAAGAGTGATTTTGGAGGAGCTGGTTCTGAACAAATAAAAAGTTTTGAAAGTATAATTCAATTTAACATATTCTTTCTTTTTTACTGATCAGCGGGATAAAATAGCCCCTTCTCCAAAAATCTAAATATAGGTAATTAAGAGCACCATGAAGATTTTATATTACTTTCAAAATACATACTCTCACAAAGACAGTCATCTAACCAGGAAGGTAGAATATCTTTGCCTTTTTTTCTCTCATCTACTTTATACTTCTCTTTTTGAAGCACTTCTGTTTTCTACTTCAGTTTTATTATAGACATAATCTATTAATAGTTTTTATGTCATATACATTGGAGTTAGCATTGCCCTGATAATACAGAACTTTATGAGTGAAAAGCAAAAATTTGTACTTAAGAGGCTGAGAAAAATGAAAGTGGTGTGCTCCCTTCTAATGCAGATATTCCTTCTGATGCTTTGCCAACAACCTGTCTTCCTATCTCCGGAGACAATTTAAAATAATTTAGTTAAGAATTACTTCTTTAAAGGATAGTCAGAATTAAAAGGAGTAAAGCTAAATAGACGCAATGATTTTTTTTTTTTTTAAGAAAAAGATTGATGAAAGATTGATGGTTAATAAAATGTTAGAGGACTGATTTCTTTATCTTATTATTTTAGATATTTTATCTTGACAATAAATTATTAATCCATTAGTCACATAAGCTGTGCTGTCCATGCTCTTTCATACTCATTTTTAGTAACTGAGTCACTGAACTTGTTGGCTTAAGACCAAATCCCCGCCTGTTCCCCAGTTCTAGGAAGCAGTCTGTTTGCTGTCTTGTTCCCACATTCCTGAATCTCTGCTGATCCTTTCCTTGTCCCCCTATCCTTGGGGCGTTGCCTTTTCTTTGATATCTTCCAGTGTGCAAAATGCTATGCCTGAACCCAAGTGCTTAAACCAGGGTCCCTGTTACTTGCTGTTATACCTCCTTGAGATCGCTTGCTTGGAATATCACATCTTGCTGTTGAGTTCACATAACAGCATACTCTGCCCACCTGCATGTCGCTGTCAGACAACTACTCACACTGTTTCTTGTTACTTGGATTTCTTTTTATTATCTGCCCCAGACTCCCAAGTCTGTCTCCAGTTCCTGACTTTTAGAAGTGTGTGAAAAAGCCCTGGAGGCCATTTATCTCCTTTGACAGGTATATGTCTTTATGTGGGAAGGTTTGGGCCTTCTTTGTAGAATAGCATCATCATGGCCCTGTCCAGAACCAAGAAGTATGTCAGAATCATTCTTGACATGATTTATCACAGGTAACCTAAATTTGTGCCTAACTAAAAAAAAGCCTTTTTTTCTTTCCGAAGGCAGCTTGACAAAGTTAGGCAGAAGAGTTGAAGGAGGAAAGAGATGAATTAGTCCTGGGTAAGCATAATTCATAATATATATATAATTTTTTTTTCTGATGGGTAGATAAAATCAGTTTAGTTATCCAACATGAACATTGCCCGAATCCTAATCTCCAGATCTGACTCTTTTTACACATGTATTTCCAATCACCTACCATCTGAACTTCTCAAATATTTCACTATTACCTCAAATTCCATATGGACAAAAAGGTACCTGGAGTCCTCACCTTTCCACAGATCAATTCTAATTTCCAAATACTCCTGACTCTCTCAGGAGCACCACTAGTCTTTCAATTGTCTAAGCCAACAGTCTTGAGACTCTCCTCTTGCTTCTCAGTCCCAGAAGTGTATCTTTTAATAATTCTTATCATCTCTTCCTTTTATCTATTTTTTTATTATGCTGTATGTCTACAAGGCTTTGGTCATCACATTTATCGATTATTACAATTGTCCCTTACTCCTTTTCCCTGCTTTTTATTGGTTCTTTCTTCATTTGTCAATGATGGCTTAAATTGTCTTAAAACACCAGTTTGCTCATGTTAAATCCCATCTGTGCCATTATTTATTACAATCAATGTCTATTGTGTCAAATCCAAATAGGCCAAGTTCTATAAAGATCCTACTTACATTGGCCACATGCTACCTATCTACCTTCACCACCATCCCTTCTGCACAAGCATGCTGTCTTCAGAAAAGCCAGTGTTCTCACTGACCATCACACAGGTAGTACTCTTTTTTAACTCATGTATTTCCCCTCAAGTCTACTCTTTCTTCTATTTGGATTATCCTAAGGTCAAGATGAAGTCACCTGCTCCTCAAAGCCTCATTTGAATTCTCTGTCTCTTTATGATCTATTTCTTCTCTTACTCCCAATTGCCCTTAACTATTTCCTATTTGATCTACGTGAGTGAAGTCCTGATTCTATTAGGTCCTACTAGATTTTTTAAGAACATGCGTGGTGTGTTATAAATAAATTATGTTTTCACCTTGAACTAGCCATTTAGTATATTGTAGGAACTCAACGTATCTTATCTATTGACAGATTTAAAACATAATTCAAGATTTATTAACCAGAGATATTAGAATTTAAACATCAGAAAGACCTGATACACTAGGGTTGAATTTTGATATTTACTGCCTTTTTATAGTGATTATGTTTATAAAAATCATCAGCTTTCAGTGGCAGAGTTAAAGACTGTTGTGAATTATAAGTATTCTTAGTGGTCCAAGGAATATGACCTGGATACTGGAGTAGGAGTTTCCTTTGGTCTGGTTGTGAATGTAGACCTAGGTGATGGCTGAATATCGCTCAAGTAATTTCATATGACAGGGAATATAATGACACACAAAAACCTTTTTATTGGTCTCTGTCTTCCTGAATTGTGTTCCCCATATTTCATATGTTGAAGCCCTAAGCCCCAGTACCTCAAAATATGATGGTACTTAGAGATAAGGCCTTTCGAGATGTGATTAAGTTAAAATGAGGCTATTAGGGTGGGCCCTAATCCAATATGATTGGTGTCCTTATAAGAAGAGGTGATTTGGTTAAGGACACCAAAGATGAATGGATACAGAAAAAAGACCATGCGAAGACACAACTAGAAGGAGACCATCTGCAAGCCAAGGAGAAAGGCCAAGAGAAGCCAATATCTTGATTGTAAAGTTTTAGACTCCAAACTGTGAGAAAATAAGTTTCTGTTGTTTAGGCCACCCAATCTGTTGTGTTTTGTTATGGCAGCCCTAGAAACTAATACAGTCTCTTATTGTTCGAAATATCTAGTATAGTCTAGCTCATAAAGGGGAAGTATAGGAAGACCTTGTTCACATTATAAAGAGTAAATGAGCTTTAAGATAATGTATATAAAAACACTTTATATAATATAAAGAGTCATGTAGATGTTACTTATAGAATGTCTACCATTTTCTATTTTTTAAAATCACATATAAAATCTTAACTTCTTCAAAATACCCCTGATCCATAATGTCAGACTTCCTTTGGTCGAATAATTTCATAGTCTATCATATTTGATGTGAGAATCTATGGATATAGGTAAAAGATAGACAGACTATTTTTACAAAATGAGGTATAGATGCAGGGTTGTTTGCTTTTAAATACTCTCTAAAAGCATTCTAACATTGCTGGTGTTGTAATCAACTATCTGACCCTCTCCATTTTCTTTTCCTCTCTCCCCTTCAATGTCTCTCCTATATGAGTTGAGAATCCAACCTAATTTTATAAGAAAATCAAGTACCACGCACAGAGCATGGGCAGAATGGAAAGCCAAAAAGCTATCTCTACCATTTAATTTAGATTGGATTAGGAGAGGCTCAAGCTGTTGATCCTTGCCCAGGGTCTCTGGGGAGGGAAGGTGACCTTGAATGAAGTGCGAGCTCGTATCTGATTCTTATTCTCTGCTCTGACAGCAAATCTCTTCCTTTCCTAGGGAATTCCAAGGGGAGCCTGGCGTAATACTTAGCCCTGGAGCAGAATAGAATGTATTTGTTGTCTAAAATCCATCTTTCTCTGACAGTTATTACATTGTTTCTTATGTTAATGTGATCCATTAGTTTAGCTGCCAATAGAATGATGTTAATGAGGTCAAGATTATATCTATAACGGCCAACTGGATTCATTCTGCTTATATTTTATACTTCTAAACTTGGTGAGTCATTTTACAAATGTGTGATATTGGTGATAAGGGGAATTCAATAGAAAAACATTGTAAAAAGTTATCTGCATGGCAAAATGTATATTCAATCCTCAGCTTCACTGACAGCGATTTGCTAGTACATTCTTTGTACACATCTAGATTATATAAGTCTAAAATTTATTTTTATTTTCCTCAATTCAGGCAGTTCTACCTTAAACAGAGTAAGCTGCATAACATATTCAACTTGGCCAAAGAAGACATCTGTGGCTTATGTAGTGTAAACTGCATAAATTATGTTCAACTTGGTCAAAACAACATCTGCAAAAGAAAGCACCGTTTAAAAGAAAAAAAAGGTAGAGAAATTGAGTTAACATTGATAAGCAATGAAATTAGAAAGAGGAAAATTTGTATTAAAGAGCAAGAAAGTTTGTTAGGCTCGAAGTTTATTAGGCCTGTCCTCTTGTTGACTTCAAGAGACTCTCTTCCTAGATTCATTTAATAAGTAATTTGACCAATTAAAAAAAAAAACATTGGGAAATTTTTAAAAATTAGGCAAATATTTAGCATTAAATTGTAATTAGGCCCTATTCATGAACAAAACAGAAATTAGAAATACTCATCATTTCTATTATGTTTAAAATAAATTCTGTATGATTTAATGGTAGCAAATGTAATATCCTCTTCTGTGAATCATTGGGTGTTTTTATGGTTTTACCAGTTAATGTAACTTCTATAAATTAGTAGAATGTTTCAGAAAACGCTCTCACTTTACTTAGTTTCAAAACATAATGTCTGACTTCCTTCTTTTTTGGTTCCAAGAATATGTGTTTTTACTTAGCTTTTTTATTTAGTTAGGAGTTACATATTGCACAATTCTTAGAAAATAACCACTGCTCTTATTGTATCGTTAACCTTGTTGCCTTTACTCTAAACTCAGGTATGAACTAAGGTATAGACTCAGAAGTTTAAACTCATTAAGGACTATTTAGTCCGGATCCTCATTTTGTAGATGAGACAGCTGAAATCCAGAGGGTCTGAGACACTTTTCTAAGGTAACATAATTTGTCTGTGAGAGTAAGAACTGGAATCCAAGCCTAAGCACCTCTAGTTAAGGATCCTTCCTATACCTGGCTTCCTACCTAAAAATATGGGTGTTTTCCATTGATTTCTATATAACTGCAGTTGATGAGGCCTCCTGAAAAGTTCCTTTGCCCAGAACACCAACTTATCCAGAGTGAGCACTTGCTTGTATTTAAATCAGTGCCAAATATCACAGCCACTGCACTATGAATTCATCATCCAGATTCTTCAAAATATTGAAAAGAAACTTGCAAAACATGCAAGTCACTTTATGGTGGCAAGATAAATGTTTTTAAGGAAGTGCTAAAGTTGTGTGGCATGGTTGTGGGCAGCAGGTAAATTGCAGTAAAGCTCAGAATACCAAAATGGGAAATGGGAGAGATATATATTAAGAAGAGGTATCAGTTAGCCTCAGGTGCAGGAACAAAGCCATGGAACGATGACATGCCTGGCAGTCTAACCCAGAAAACAATGCTTGCATGGGGCTGCTGACTATGTGGGTCTGTATAAGAGGAGAAGCACAGCAATTATAATCCTCTGAAAACCTAAAGAACATGCATGTGTTTATAAGTCAATAGAAAAACCTTTCACAAGCTCCCATCTACTCCTACCTACTCACCTACCCCATTAATATCTGTATACTCTATCATTCATCATCTCACTACAGGTTCACCAAGTATAAGGCCACTGGCACCCTGGGGCCCATCTCCTCTGGCCTAGTTAAGGACATCACTCTAACAAGTCTCCCCTCTAACTATTCTGTATCATCAAAATTTCCTGCTCTGTTGAATCATTCTTGATTGACAAGCTATTTCCACTCACTTTAAAAAAAAGAGAGAGAGAAACAAACAAACGAACAAATCTAACCAAACAAATCAATACTCTTGGATCATTTCCTTCAGCTCCTGCTCATTTCCTCTCTTTATAATAATGCTCCTCACAAACTTTGTTACTCCAGCTGTCTTCAGGTTTTCTCTTTTCATCCTCTAACTCATTTTAGTTATATATTTTTTCCTCACCATTCCACCCAAATGCCTCCTCCCCAAATCACCAACGACCTCTGGGTTGCTAAGATCAGTGGTCAGTTTTCATTCCTCTTCTTACTTGATTATCAGCATTCTCGATAAGTTGATCAGGTCCACTCACTCAAACACTTCCTTTGTCTGGCTCTTAGCACATCATATTTTTTGTGCCTCTTCTTATTTCACTGGCTGCTCCTTCTCAGCCCCTTTTGTTGGTTCCTCCTCACCACTTTCACTTCTTAAAGTTGGAGTGTACCTGGGCTGTGTCTTTGGATAGCATTCTTTTTTCTTTATTCATTCCTTGATAACCTCATCAAGTCTGTTTCCAATCCTGCAGTCTCCAAGCTCCTACTGCCTATCCAGAATCTGCTCTTTAATATTTAATTGGAACTTTCAAATGATGACACATCCAAACTTGATCTTTCTCCCAAACCTGCCTCTGCCATAACCTTTACCAACTTGATACATAGCACCTCTATCCTTCTGATTGCTCAGGACCCAGATCTTGGCATCTCCCTAGACTTCTGTCTTTCATTCATAGATAGCATTTAAAATAATAAGCAGATTTTCTCATCTTCACCTTCAAAATAAAATTTTTATAATCATCACAGTTATCACCTTGCTCCAAGCAAGTATAATCTCTTATCTGGATAGATCCAATAGCTTCCTTTCAGGTGACCATGTAATTTTTTAAGTGTCCAAATTATACTTTGGGGGAAGAAAAAAATTCTTAAAGAGGATGACTAGATTTTGACTGATCCATAACAGGTGTAAACTGATGTTTGAACCACTAGGATGCACGGTTATCTATCTTACCAGTTTTCTGCTTTCACTCTCAACCATGAACTGCCTACTCTCACCAAAATGATCCTGTGAAACTTGCCAGGTCATGTGACTCCTCTCCTTAAAATATCCTACTCAGAGTAGAATGTCTTTTCAATAACCCTGTATATATATAACCTGTTCCCGTGTTACCTCTCTGTCTTCTTATCTAAACTATTCTTATTATTCACTCCACTTCAGCCACACTGCTTTCCTGACTTTTTTTTTTTAACATGCCAGGCACACTGCTGCTTCTGGAGCTTTACATCTGTGGTTACCTCTGTCTATAGAATCTCTTCCCAGTTATCTGCTTGGCTCACTCTCTCCTTCGGGTTTTGACTGAAATATCACCTTTATGGTGAAGCTTACTTTATCACCCACCTGCAAAAATTGCACCCTTACCCCTATAAAACTCCCCTTTCTGCTTCATTTTTAATAACGCATCACTATTTGACATCCTATAATTTATGTTTATTGTCTCTTTTTCTCCACTAGAATAAGCGTAGAAGTGTTTGTCAGTTCTGTTCATTTCTGTATCCTCAGCATGTAGATTAGTGTGTAGATAGTAAATGCTAAATAAATATTTGTTGACTGACAGAATGAATTAATTTTTAAAAAGTATAGTACCTTAATTATTTTATTACTTGCTTTCTTACTGGTGGCATATGTGTGTGTATATTTATATATACCTTTCTCCCTCCCTCCTTTCTATCCACTCATTCATTCATCTTCCTTTTCTACTCTCTGTGCTACGTTGACACAATTTATTCACATTCTTATTTTATTTTTGGTAGAGGTGGCGAGGTAAACTGTTAGTCACTTACTAGAAAAGGATTCAAGGAAACAGGATGGGCGGATAGGGAGGGGAACTTTAGACTTTAGTATGCTATGACTCACAATTCTTAACTCACTTCTTACCAAAAATAAGGACTGCATATGTCCAAACAACTATTTCAAAATTATGAACTCAATGACTTCAACATAAGAATAAACACATATTCTCAACTGGGAGTGAGACCACGAAAGGCAAACATGTGTAATGGCTGGGTTTTTATAAAGACAGAAATTACATTTCATCAAAATGTACATAATTATTTGGAATCTACTGAAATATTATGTACATGTGAGAAAGAGGACAGATTCTAATGTCCCTCAAATTTCTAACATCTGAAAATATTTTAATTCTTTCTTGTCTATAGCTAAATTGTGTTTTAAAGATTTCTAATCTATATGAAAACTTTCATGACTGAGATTAAGAAAATCAAGCCAATGTCATTAAATACCCAAATTCCAAAACAGGAACAGAAAGCCACACAAACGGATATCAGGCTCCTCCTTACTCTGTTAAATGCATAATAGAAAAATAAAGTTTTTTAGAAAAAAAAATACACCCGAAATCTAGGAAAACTTAAGCAACAGATAAGATAAAAAATACTGGATCAATGTTTCTAAGATGCAGGCTCACCAATGTGTAAGGTGAGTCATATTTCTCTAGGTTCCAGTTTGCTCAAATAACGACATTGCACTAAATCATCTCTAAATCTCTCCCAGCACTGAAGTTTTTGATTTCTTGTCTTGAACCTGCCCGAACACGTCTATGGTCAGAATAAAGCAGAAGTTTGACAATGCTGGAGTAGACATTCTGTGTTTTGGCTTTCTCTGATCTCATTGGCTGTTCTTTCCCAGTCTCTTGTTGGCTCCTGCTCCTCTGCTCAGTTTCTAAATATTGGGGTGGTTCTTTGAGGCTAGACCCAGATCTTCTCTTCTTTTCTCTATTTCTATTTACTACTTGGTGACACCCTCAGATTTATATTTCCAGCCTAGAATTCCTCACTGATCTCTATACACTCATATCAATAATCTCTTTACTTGACAACTGTATTGGATATGTTCTCAATATGTTTATGTTCAAGGAAGAATCCTTGATTCTCATCTTCTCCCCAATTTACCCCTCCTCTAGTTTTCCTAGCCTTTTTAGCTTCAGTGAATTACACCACCACTGACCCCCCAACTCCACCCCCCTGACTCCCCGTCCCCCCTCCCCCCCCAGCAGTTTGCTCAAGAGCAAAGCCTAGGAGTTATTTTTAATTTCTCTTTCTCTCATTTCCTATTTTCATCCCATCGGAAAGTCCTATGGGCACAGCCTCCAAAAATGTTCCTGAATTCAGTCCACTTTTCTCCATCTTTTTGGTCAATGTTACCGTCATTTCCCATGGCACTTGTTTGAATTAGAATGCTGTTCTGTTTTTAAGGCTATGGACGAATAGTCCCTTAATTGGTCACTCTACCTTCATTGTTGACCCAACAATCCTTTCTCTCTTGAGAAAGTCAGATTATTTATTTTAAATTCTCTAAATGGCTTCATGTTGTACTCAAAATAAAATCTCAACTCCATACTGATCCTTTCTTGTTATTCAGATTTCTCCTTATTGCCTCCTCAGAAAAGCTTTTACTGCATAGTACTCTGCACCACACTATTCTGTTTTAATGTGAGTAAAGCATTTATTAATATCTCCCCATTCATTAGATCATAAGCTCCTTGATAATGGCACGTGGAAGTGGCCCTTTCAATTCATTACTATAAGTAGTCTGGCATCTGAGCAGTGCAAAGAAGGTTCTCCATATATATTTGTTAAATGAATTAGTGAATGGAAATTCTATTACCTTAAGTTATTTTTGTGATATTTCCAAAACTTCTCATTCCTATTTATTTTCCTTTCTTCTTTAAATTGGAAAACAGATTCTCTGATACAAACATATCAGATCCTCCTGAAGTTTGATCAGAGTTCCAGATAGATTTATACAGATGATAAGTTATGTCTGTTGGTAGGTTAAAGCCACAGTTGCATGCCAACCAATGAGATCTAGCAAAATGATGAGTCTTAGTGCATATTTGATTGACATTTGCATTGATTGCCAAAGAGAGCTGTCATCACATACCATTATACTATCATGAAACTTCTGGCAACCTAAAATTCTTAATGTGATGATTGGTTCAAAGTCCCACAAACAGTACTACTATTGGTACGTCTTCTTGTGGATGTTTATTAATGACATAATAATTTAAAATTTTTGGCAACTGTTTTGAGGGCTCTATTCCTTGCACATGCCACCTTGGATTAATTCATACTATATTGAATTCATTGATAGTCTGATTTATTTCCATAGATGTAGATCTTCCCCTTCATGACAGAAAGCAGAGCTATTCCAAAGAGGTCTCTGTCACAGAGAAATTGACTTGGGTTAGTTCAATCAGATTTGGTCTTAGGTTCAACAACAGTGTTCTGTTTCAAGCAAGTCCTAAAAATCTGTGTGCTGAAGTTGTAGTTTTCTGCAAATTAGAATTAATTTGATTTCTATGTGCACCAAATGAATGTTGTAAAGAAACATAAAATGACTAGAATGAAAATTTTGTGAAAGAAAAAGTAATTACATTTCAGTTATTACTAAAACAAAATATTTTCACTTTTCTGAAAGGCGAAACTTATTTGGTTAAATATTAATTAAGGTATTATTTTTAACTTTGAGGTCTGTAATTTCAATTCAGTATCTTTTGAGCATCCATAGTAGGCAAGGCATTTGTGCTATAGGAAATCGAAAGAGCTTATAAGACACAAAAATGCAATTAGTAGAATAAGAAAATAGACCTTTAGACAAATGAATAAAAAGTAAGGTTATTTAGTTTTCAGGGGATAAAATGGCTGAGGACAGGCACATTGTACACAGATAGTCTTGTTTTCAGAGACTAATAAGAGAAGCAATATTTTGTCTGATATTAAGATACCAACAAGGAAAAGTTTATTGATTCTAAGAGTTGTGATTCATTAGAAATAATTTCTATGGGAACTTGCCTTTCCCTCTTAAAAACTTTGAAGGAACTTTCTAAACAAGTTTAAGTAGTCCTGTCTTCAACAAGGAGATATGAAGGCTCAAAACCTCATGATAAGTTTGGGAAATTATCATGGTTCTTACTCACACTCCTACATTGTGTGAGTATAATTGTACCAGCTCATGACTTTAACTCATACTCGCTTAATAGATCATCCATAATGTCACATAAAAATGAGAGTGAAGCATGCAATAGGCTCACTGAATATTACTTTAGTAAGACCACTTCTGAACTAGCAATTTAAGGAAGACTAACAAACCAAACAAGTTGGATAAAACATCAAAGACCTGAGAAACACAGCTACCAGTAATAATAAAGCTTGGGAAACGAAAGGGGGACACAAACGTAATCTTCAAGTAATTTCAGTGACCTGGAAATGAGTTTTGACTTTTATACGGAGGACAAAATTACAGATAATGGTTGGAATTGATAGGCAAGCTAATTTTTTTCTTAATAGAAAGGTAATGCAATGTTGAAAGCTGATGATCTCCACATTCCTAGAATTGAAGTACAGGCCTTTAGGGAAGAAGAGCAGATTTGCTGAAGTGCATGAAATTGAACTCTACAGTAGGTCCTCAGTAGGAGCAGTACTGCCCCCTTGAGGGTGTTTTGAAATTTGCATAAATGTTTTTAATAGTCACAACAGAAGTTATTAACTAGACTTCTATGAGCAGGGCACAGAAATGCTAGATGTCTTGCAGTGATCAAGAAAGCACTACACAGAAAAATCATCCCACGTCCCACATCTCACGTGACTTTCTGGTGTCACATCAGAATAAATCTAGTGTAAATATAATTGCAAGTACTTTACCATGTAATAATATTGGACATTTTTTTTTCAAGAAGTTAAGTAAAATAATTTAGAAGATCATTGTCATTAAGAAGAATATTTAAATGAAATTAAGATGTTATTTAAAAATTACTCAGTCATTTACTTTTTCTGCCTGTAGTGTCTATTCAATATTTCATGTATTTCTAACTACTTATTTAATTTTAAAAGATTTCAGTGCAAAACTTTAGTTTTTGCATGACAAATATAAAATTCAAAAAAATTAAGACAGTGTTTTATGCATTGAATTACAGAGAAATGTAACTATTAGATAAACTGAGGAAAGATTATGCTTTGTTTTGTTTGGGATTTTGTAAGAGTTTTCTAAAGGTACATCACTGCCAACAAGTCTATTCATGGTATTTAAGATGCTAATAAAACACCCTGGATCAGTCTTTACTTATAGCTGCACATATGAGTAGAAGTAATAACAGATGATTTGAGACTCTTATGAGTAGAGTCAGACACAGAGTATAAGTGAACAGATGTTTAAAACAGTGATTTAAGATGCATTGCTTTGAAAATAATTTTACTGCCATTCTATATACCTTTAATTTTCAAAATATAAAATTTTTGAAAATTACATACTGAATTGAAATACATTTATTTTGGGGTTGCCTTTCTTACACTGATAGTGCCTCAAAAGGTCTATCTACCACACAACTTTTTGCCAATCCATCTTCTTTTGCCTGCTGCTAATTATAGAATATCATCTTTGAGGTCCTTTTAACTATCAGAAACTAAATATATACCTCAATACATGGTAGATTATCAAATGTAGAAGGTGTACTTTATGTTACATATTATCATTTCTTAATTGTATTTTAAATATAAATAATTATTTTGACAGTACACTATATGATAAATTCCAGCTTATTTTCAAGAATATCATACTTTCCTCATTTTCCCTCACCCATAGCCTATTACTTTTCTTGATATGTTATCTTTAATTAAAGTCATTTCCCTTTTTCTTTCATCATATGTAAATAGGTATAGTCTCCTATTACTTATTTTAATTCTAGTACCTGTACTTATGCTTGCTCAGTTATTTATAATTAATATAAATTTGTTTCAACATTTATTTTTATACTTCTTATATGGAAGAAATACTGATCCTTTGACTTCTTGTGAACTCAAACTTATTCATTTTAATAATGTGTACTCATTAGGCAATTCATTATGACTCTTAGAAGAGTTATATCTAAACATATACTCAGAGAATCTACATTATTTCATAAGTTATTTTTCTTTTGTCTTGATATTATATTACAGCTAGGACATTATGTCAAAATTAAAAACTCGATATGTGAGTTATTTTATCTAAGAATTTTAATTGAAAGCATTAAAGGGAACATTACATAATAGTTACATAAAAAGGGAATGGCGTCTGATAGGGTTGAGTACACTGCACTAGATAATCTCCAAGGTCTTTCTGTCTCTAAAATCCTGAGACTCCTTGGTTCTTTTAACCTTACTATGAATGGTGAATATTCCTTTCTCCCAATACAGTAAACATTACACTCACTGAACTTTATACTAAGTTGAACATATTCTTTTGGTAGTATAAACTATTTTGCATTTTAAAAAGACAGGGAGTAGTTTTTCCGTTACTGCATTGAGCTGAGAAAACCATGCAAAACCAAGAGATGCAAACACTAGTTCTCCCAAAAAGATTGTTTTCACATATACACTCATGTGCTTTTCTTACTTAGCTTGACAAGGTGGAGCATGGAGGTATTACTTCCTCTTTCAGTGCAAGCAGTTACTGAGAGATTGTAGATATCTCCTGGAGGCAGGCTGAGAATTGCAGTCATGACATTGCGTGTTACCTGCAAGATTAGTAAAATCCAGGGTTTAAACTTCTAATAAACTTGAATTAGAATACCATTCCAAACAACTACAGGGCTATCGCAGGCATAACCTCTCTGTTCTGTGCTGCAATCTACAATTGATTATAACCTTCTAAATATGTTATTTCCTCTGGAAAGGATATAAATCCCTCAACTGAGCCAAATGCAAAGTAGCTCAAACACGCATAATACATACCAAAACATTTTTACAGTTAATTCCCTTGTTTGGAATAGATATTACTCTGATATTTTTCCTCATACTCATCAAATTTTAGAAAAGACAATTGCTGGGTTGCTCCTCTCTTGGCTCTAGCTGAGACACTCAGAAGAAACCTTGCCATGTCTATAGATACTTAGCTTATTAACTAAAAATTGTATTCCCCAGCCTCTCCTACAGCTGGAAGGGACCATGCGGCCCAGTGCTGACCAATGGATTGTAAGTGCTGGGTTTCCATGTCCTTTCTTTTCCCTTCCTGCAGGTTGGACTATAGATGTAATGATAATGAAGATTCATCTGTGCAGATGAGGACTACATATAGTGGCAACTGAAGCTACATGAGAGAAAGAATCTGGACCCCGGATGATCCCTTACAGCAGAGATATCCTGTTTGTCCTGGGTTAGCAAGAGATAGACATAAACTTTGATTTTATTTGAGCCACTTTTTTTTTTTATTACAGTCATTTAGTCTATACCCTAATTAATACAATGTCAAAAAGCTTAATAAACCAGGAGAAAACAATCAGTATTCTCAACATACCCAAATATTTAGATGTTGCGATATACAGAAAAAATATTGAAATTTGTTCACTGTGTTTTTCTTGAAAACGTTTGGCATACTGAAGAAAAGATCAACTTGTAACTTTAAACACCAGTGAAATCGATAGGTAAAACTATTATAGTTCACTATTAAAAATTAAAAAGTAAGCTCTATGAAAGAAGAAATTTAATTTTTGTTCACTATCCTGTCTCCAGAGCCTAAAACGGTACCAAATATAATATACACATTTGTTTAATTGTCTCAGTAAATGTTTGCTTAATGACTTTCCATAGTTTATGCAAATTAATGTTCAGATGCCCAAAATTAAGATTCAAAGAAACATACGCTCTTTTTGATTTTCTTCTTTCCTTCTGCAACGACCATCCAGTGCAGCATTCTAGAATGGGAGAGGTCAGTTGTGTCATCCCCATATGTCCAACTGATATATAATAGACTGTTGAAATATTCTACAGAAGTGATTTCTGGAGCAACTGGGGCTTTAAGAGAGGAAAGTGGAACGCTTTAGTATAACAGACTACTAATAATTAAAGGAGTTACCAGTAAAGCATGAAACCCCATATAGAGTTAAATTAAAGAATTAAAAATTCACACCACATGATGGTCCTAGGGAATCCTGGGCCTCTCAGTACCATAGCGAAGGTTGTTGGAACATGGCGGGCACTTGTTTCATGGGACCCCACCCTTATGGCTCAGACACAAGATAGCCTGTACCTGAGAATATCATGGTCTTTTATACAAATTTTACAGTTATAAAATTTCTAAAATGTTCATTTGTTTGGTTATGTTTGTTACATTAATAAATTAATAGTCTTAGGTATCGGTGAACTTATTTTCAAAGAAGTACTGGAAACTCCGGGGTCCTGTAAAAGTAAATCTTTTTTATTGTGGTGCAGAAAAGATGTTTATGGGAATAAAGGTCAGTAGGATTGATGAGTAGAAGGACAGAAAATAAATATCATTTCTATAAAATAGTAAGACAACATTACTGACAGTGTCCAGCCTGGTGCTTTGCAGAAGGTAGGCTCTTAATAAATGCTGCTGCAATAAGTATTAAGGGAGGGAAGGAAAGGACTTTTTATGATGCTACAAAGCTAAATTCTCTCTAACATTGAAGTTATTAATTTATTTTAAATTCTTACACATTTAAGCTTTAAAATTTTTTCCAATTGGGAATGAGAGCTCATCATGGATTTACAATATATGAGCTGTGAAAGTATATTTTAATTATTTTTAAAGTAACTGATAATTCTGAGGATTTTAAGAAACAAATACTCAGTTGAATTTAAATTCCAAGCGTATGGTGGTTTGAAGACAGAAAGTGTCCCTTTCCACGTTATAGCATAAAACCAACTAAAATATTTGGAGGAGAATTTCTACAAATCATAAAGAATTATTTTCTTTAATATGCTACTAATACTCAAAACAAACATTCATGACTAACTATGCTTGGAAAGAAAAGTATTTGCTGAAGAGATTTGTAATGTAGAGAGTAAAAAACATTTTTATTTCATGTGAAATAGGAGTAGCATTTCTATACGTTTGACAATAAAATTTTGAAATATCAACAATAGCACAAACCCACATCATAGTTCAGAATATTCTAATAATGCTGGCTTCTTTATAATTTCTTAGTATATTTCTATGTACTTCATTATATACAAGTACCTATACTTACATTTCTTCAAAGGATATTTTCTCGTGTTCTAATTCTAATGAGGACAAAAAAACATATTTAAAATTGCAAACCGAGAAGTATATCTCTCCCCCTCACCGGTGTCCAGATTCTTATAATCCATGTTGTTACTTTAAAATCCAGCATATTGCTGACGGACCACAAGATGTCACTATTTGTTTATTAAACACTTTTTGATACGCCAGCATAATTATGAACTTGACTTTCAAAAGTTGCCTGACAAAGATAGTAGACTTGAGGTTCTAATAAATCATACCTTATTAAAATATTTTATTTGTGTTTCCTCTTTCATCTCACAGTTTGGCAATTTGGGTTACAATTAAAAATGAAGAGAAGTGAAGTATGAGATTCTTATTTGTTTTCAAATTGAAATAAGGGAAGAAAAGCAAAAAAAGAAAAAAAAAGCTAAAATTTTAACTAGTTTAAAAAATAAGGATAAAAGTAAACTCAGCTACCATTATGTTTCAATAATGATTTACATTATATCATTTAATTCTTATACTGTCTTGTGGGGTATTATTATGTCCATTTTATAGAAGTGAGAATTGAGACCATCTGTTATCGACATGCTTAGATAAGACTAGGGACTGCCAGTGTCAACATGATTGAGTAGTTTGTTCCAGGAAAAATAAGAAATTACCAAAGTTCACTTTACTGAAGGCAAGACTGCTCACTTAGGCATGTAGCTTGCTTATTAACCACAGTTTACGCATCCAGACTTGCTTTGTTTGCCCAAACTGTTATATCGTGATCTTTGCCTAGTCCCAGTCAGTTCCCAGCTTTGAAAGGCACACCTAAACCGCTGGAGTCCAGAACTCCAATTCCTATTAATATTTCATTCCCAATGCCCCTCTTCTGAGACAATGTAATGACTATCAAGCTGGTGTTCTGCTTTACTACAAAGAATTCTAATGTACTTGGTTTTGCTCTATTAGCCAGTTGTTAGGTAATATTTTTGAGTTTTACCAAAGAGAAAATAGAATTCCAGGAGTTAAGATAATTTGCTCAAAGTTCTAACACCAAAAATTAGTAGAGCCAGGTCTACTCAATCAAGTGTTCACATGCTAAGTCTGGGCTTTTTCCAGGCACTGCTCTGTTGGAGAAGGAAAGAGTATTCTCAGAGAATTAATCCCAATAAAGTTAAACTGTATGAATTATTGATACAGTGAATTTTAACTATAATTAAATATGCAGTTATTAATGCATCCAAAAGTATAACACAGGGCTTGTTAATAATTGGTATTTTCTCCCTTCTTGAACAAAGGGAGCTATAGAAATTGGCTGGTAAGGAAAAATAATGAACTATGAAAGTTGATAATATAAGAATTCACATATGATTAATTTCTTTCCATTGCTTTTTTAATTTATAAATTTCAACAGAGCAAATCTAGCTGTCCAGTGAGGAAAATATTTTGTCAAAATTATTCTTCACCTAAAAATATTTTTCTTTTCTTCTCTTAGTACGACTCTAATTACAGCCTTGTAGTCCAACCAAAAGTCCTTTAAAAATCTTAGTTCAAACAACCAGGGTTAATGTCTCTTTGATGAATTTCCCCTTTTTATTGCTACCTCTGATTGGCTCTGCTATGTGATAATGAACTACATAATTTAAGACTCTGAGATCTAACACAAACAACTTTTTTAAGTTACTTAATCTTTACGTGATGTATTTTGCTAAGCAGCTTACTTAATTGAGAAGTAATAATAAACATTAACAGATGATAAATACTATTATCCCCATTTTCCACATTAAAAAAAAAATAAAACCTGAGGCTTAGGGATATTAACTTGCTCAAGGTTACATGTGGAATGAGACAGAGCCACGATTCAAACCCAGGTCTTCCTGTCTCCAAAGCCTGTTTTAACTCCTGCAGTGGACAATACTTCATTCAGCCTGTGACTTTAAAAAGGCTCAATTAATAAGGAAATGGAGGCACTTTAGCAGATATAATCAAATGGGTAAAGTCAACTGAGTGCAATGTTAAGCTGAAAGCTCTGCCTGCCACATCTCTATTCTAATCAATTCCAAACAGGGGCACATAAATCAAGGGCAGTGACTAGGAATAAAGATAAATCGATGACAGTAATTCAGAATAAAAATAATATTTTAATTTTTAAAGGCTATCATTTAAACAAATAATGAACTTTTAGAATCAAGCATATTATCTTCCGTGAAACTGATGCTCACTCAGTCCTGAGTGAATGATTAGCACCTTCTGCAGATATTTTCTCAAAACAGTATCTTCTTCTCAGGAAACCATTTCCCACACACCACTCACCTGTTATGAAGCTTATGGTGGAACTGTCACAACAGCTCAATTCTGGGTCTCCCCATGTCACCATGGTCACTCGAAAGTTGTAGTACCATGCTGGCAACAGGTTAGCTATTCTCTTAAAAAAAGCAAGGAGACAAAGGACTAATGAGGAAATCATATTTTTGTAATAGAGTTACATCTACTAGGCCATAAAAACAATTGATAAGTAATTTTTATTTTCCTTTCTGTGCCTTTTTGTATTTTCCAAATTCTCCATAAAAAACTCTTTTTGGAATGAGGTGGGGTGGAGATGATATACAAAAATATAATTTTTAAAAAGTGATTCAAAGGTATAGAATCGAATGCTTCAAATATTGGTTTCATTTTTTAGTTTCCTCAGTTATACAACAAAGTGAAATAGTCCTTATTTGCAAATGACCGAAAGTACACATTTCCTTATTTCTAAGACAAATGACTTTCATGACTCTGTATTCTCTCAGCTTGGACCATAAAAATGTGTCCTTGATGGGTGGCAATTACTAGAGTCATCATCTGGGTAGAGGACAATTGTGTACTTCATGCATGACCTGTAAGTCACCTGCATTTTTAAAATTACTCAAATTTTAGAAAGAGCAATCTTTACCTGCTCTCTTGAAATGCGTCTTATAATGATCTGACACTATAGGTATTTAATTGACTTGTAGATGTCATTATTACAATTAAGCAGTGCCAACTAATTATTAAATGACAAAAGGTAATCTCTTGTGTTTTTCTTCTCAGGCACAGAAAGAAGTAAACTCAATTTGGGGTGAAAGCTATTTTCACACAATTTACCTTTCCTCTCTCAAAGAAAAAAAAAAAACCAAAAAACAATCCTAAAAGCAGAAACAACCAAAAAACCTTGAAAAGAGTAAGCTTCCTGTGTATATTTATAAAATAATCTACTTTACAGATTCCTTTTACGGACATTTGGTACATACAGTACAGGCACATCTGTTTACACAGAGAGTGTGACAGCTGCTTAAGGAGAGATTACCACTGATGCAGTTAAGGAGACAGTCGCCGCTATTTCATAGTAGGTTGTCCACTCTGATGTCATTGTTGAAGGATTGAAATAAAACATTTCGACTACGTATTTTCTGAACACTCCTAAGTAAGGCCTGGTCCAGCTCAAAACCACGGCTGTAGGACCCAAGGGGTAGAGCATCAAATCCTTTATTCCAGTTGGAACTAAGAAGAAGGGAAGGGGAATGAAAAAAGAAAGCCAATAAGGATTATTTAATATCTTAGCAATGGCTTCGAACTTCTACTTAAAAAGTAGGGTTTTCACTTGTCTGACACAATCATTGAAAACCAAACATATTTGCCTCTGATTTTTTTCCCTAGTAATAAATGTTAAGGATGTCCTCCGGCTATACAGTTGTACTAGTTTATTACTCCAAAGGTAGGATATTGGGTGAACAAGAATGGCCCACCCATATATATGATAATAATTTGAACTTGGACATTGTACCTCTCCAAAGAGTACATTAATAAAGTTATTCTTGTGCTTGGCAACTTACCAATGGCAAATGTCACAGGATCTGAAGGTGGTCCAATCAAAGGGCCTTTTTTAAGGTACATCACAACCTGATATTGGGCACCAGGAACCAGATTTTCAATAACAGATTTGCTTGAGTTCACCTTTAAACCAAACACCCAATAGGATTTATTTACAGCTGGAATTTTAGAATGTGACACAGAGGATAAAATTGAATTCAGAGACGCTTTGCAGAACCACAGATGCCTTTGAAATCCAAAAGACTTTACTCATGCTGGGGAAGGTCAGATTTCTAAATTAGAATGATTTATAGTTCATGTGAACACTGAAGGGAGCCCAGAACATTCAAATTCTACGGTTGGACTTAATAAGCCCCGTGAACTACTTTATACCCATCAATGTCAATTGTAACTATGTACACTAGAGACACATCAGCTTCTAACCATAATCAAATCAGCAGTTCCACAAGGATGATCTGACATCCTAAATTGTAGTGTCAGCTGATTACACACAAAGGTCAGTGCAGGAATGCCTTTAGTCCCTCGTCACTTAGAAGCATATAATATCCAATTATAGAGATAGAAATGACTTGAGAGATTATCGAGTCCAACTCTCTCATTTAATAAATCATGAAAGTAAAGCCAGAGATTGGTAAAGGTCACATATTTAGATTCGGTGTTGGGACTAGAAGCCTAGCGTTGTGACCTCTCATCCACACTACAGGCAAGTCCTAAGGCTAAGCATCGAGATACAGCAGTAAGCACTTTGCAAGGCTATTGTGACCCTATACAATAATGTTGTAGAGAATATTTCTCACTTTGATGAGCTTCTCTTTACTGTACTTTTTTAAAACTTTTGGTTATGTAACAAATACTATGTAGAGAAAAACAGTGAGAACAGATAGATGAAGAAAATGTATCCATTAAAGCCAAATGCTGGTGTGCACAAGGATTGATGATTCAACTAACAGCTTAAGAGGTGTGCTGCTTTAACCTTTAGTGCTTCTGATATTAAGATCGCCTTGCTTAGTGGAAAGAACACAGTTTCTCTATTCATACTGTCTGAGATCAAATCTTGACTCTACCCCATATAAGCATAGGAATTTATTCATAATTTATAATTTTAAAAATAATTCTTACCTTGGTTTCTTCATTGGTAAACCCTAGCTAATACTATTATATACTGCATTGAGTTGTAAGGAGGATGCTTAAGCCAAAGTTTCAATAAAGTTAACTCTTATTATTTATCAACTTTTTGGCCTCTAGGGTACTTAACTATGAAACTGCTGCAGGAAGAAGCATGAATCAATGGATAACAATATTGTTGAAAGCTTACCTATGCTATAATGTATTTTGTTAAAAGTCTCATCATAATTTTAAGAATAAACATATTATTGGTGATATGAATTGAATTAAAACATTTCTGACATCAGAAACTGACTCTAAACAGTAGAAATTATATAATTCTAATTGGTACAACTTGCTCTACACATAAGTGGGGGGAACAGCATACCAAAATTTCTTTTTCATTAATTTGACCAAAATAAGATTAAACTGAATTAATAAATTGTCATTCCACTTTTTCTTTCCTTTTCACACTCTTTTATATCAGGGTTTCTTGTCCATGTTTTAGAATTTTAATTCTGCTAGAAGCTATCTAGCAATGCTAGTCAACTTGATATCCTCATCCAATAGAGCATTTCTGGAAGAGATATACTATGAATAAGTGCGCATATGTTACGCACAACTAAGCAGTGCTGTTTTATTTCTTTAAAATACGTTTTAAGTGATAAAACAAATACTTGTTCATTGTAAAAATTGTTCACACAGTAGAAGAGTAAGTGAAGTAAATTGGAAGTAGTGTCCTCCTCCCATCATTTCCAACATTTTGGAGGGCAATCTTCCAGAGCTTCCTCAATACATACATACATACATAATTTTATATTGAACCATATAGATGCTATACCATCAACATTGCTCCAAACTTTTAAACTTAACAACACATTGTAAGTATCTTATCATACCTGCCAATGCTGATCTAGCTCATTAATCACTCGTTAAGAATGACACAAAAAAATGTAGACCGTTTCAGGATGATGTTAAAGTTCCTTTGGTTAGATAATATTTTAGGCACTAGTTGATTCCGATTATTTAAATGGCTACCTAGAATCATAACCACTTAAATATGCCATTATAATAAATTACACTTTTTAAAAATAAAAAGCAACTATGTGAATATATACCACTATCTATCCATCATCTCTCTCTCTCTCTCTCTTTCTTTCTATCCATCCATCCATCTATCATCTATCATCTATCTATATATATCACAATACTAAAAATGAGAAGAGGGTAATAGTATTGCAAATGAACTTGATAACAAATCATAAACACCAATCCTCCTCACCCTATTTTTAAATTTTTTAGTGAGCCACCAGCCTATATCTATACTTCTATCTTTCTATCTCTTTTTATTTATTCTGGACCTCCTTGTGGGTATATTGAAGGTTAGAAAAGGAAATGCTCCTTCATTCTACTTACCGAATAATATGTATCTTATTCTTTAGAAGATCATTCCATACCCTTCTCCCAATTTTCACCCCATCTTTGCAGTCCATTATTTCCTTTCTCTTGACTAGCTTACTTTCCATCACAGAGAATTCAGTTCAGCTCAATGTCTTTCCAAGTAGGCACCAGTCCTATCCCTCTTTGGTTAAAGAAGTAGGAAGAAAGATGTACTCGACAGCACAGAAAATACATGATAGACTGTTACATAACAGGATTGAACTAGGTGATAATGAAGATTCCTTTGAGTCTGAAACGGTCTTATTTCTACTTGATGTGATCCTCCTTCCATTAACTCTGTTCTATACATTTGTTACAATTACTCAGTTGTTTTTTTTTTTTATGACGAACCTCTAGAACTGTTTCATCTACCTCCCTTGATTCAAAAAGCATCCAGTTAAGTTTGAATGATAAAATTGACAATTCTTTGCACACTTATGTTTCAGGCACTCGCATTAGGCATCAAGTCTTTTATTTCTATTATAACTCTATGAGATAGGATATGCTTCTCCTTATATTACAGATTAAGATACTAAGACTTACAGAGATGAAGAAAGTTGCCTTGAGACTCGTAACTGGTATCTGTTAAGATCAGGTCTGAGACCCATGTCGGTTTGACACTGGAATCTATGCATTTAGTCACTACTCTTGACTGTCAAGATGAGCAGTGTAGCACATACAACCTAACAGAAACAGTGGTGGCCTGGAAGTCAAATCACTTGAGTCTTGATCTCAGCTCTGATACTAAATAATTGTGTGACTTTGGGCAGGTCTTTTAAATATTTGCCCTCTTAGCTCTACAATTTCTTTATTTGTAAATCTAATAGATTGTCTTTCTTCTGATTTTGTCCTTTAGTTATACATTCCTGTATATTATCGCAAAATATTTATGGACCAAGGCAGAGCACACAAAAAAATATGCATACATATATTATATAATGCTTTTTAATTCTGAAATTTATGATTGTGTGTGAATCTTTGGATAAAATGACAAAAGCACATTTACTTTGAAGAATCAGCTGAGTCCTTTATATAACACCAATTGAGCACTGACTTTTTGTTCAACATATACTTACTGATGAATGAATAGCACTAAAACAGTTGTTAGGAGGAAGCATCAGAAAACTCCTTTTCCCATGAACATTCACATACAAATTAATATACGAAACAACAATCAGACACGAAGACCATATACATGATGAGGACAAATACAAATTAATGGGTACAACACACCTATACAGAAGACCAGATGTTAAGTTTCACGAACTTAATTAAGGTTCAAACTAAATTTGTTTTAATCTTAGCATCTCGCACAGGACCTACCTACCACAGAGTACTAGCAGTGACTATCGTGGATGATCCAGGTAAGATAATAAAGCAATGATCCTGTGGTACAGTTGATGAAAGAGGCTCAGTAGGGAGAGCAAAACTATAAAATAGTGAAACATTAATTGTTAATATGTGTTTGGTTTTAGAATTACCTTTATTTTTGAGCTGTATTTTGAATTTTTTATTTAACGTAATCGCAGTACCACTGAATATAAAACTTAAGAAGTATTATTCGTTCTTTCTTTCTGGGTAATGATTGCTTTAGGAAATAAAACCAAGTGAGACCACTCCTGGTGAGAACATCCTCTAGATTCCTTTGATTAATGGTGAAATCACTGTAGGCTAGTTTTTGAGACTTCTTGAACGGATGGATGTTTTTTCATTTGAAAATGCTTGTGGGCATGTGTAGTGGAACAGCAGATGATGCTGGTATAATAACACAATCCTTAAACATTCTTGTAGTAATTGAGATAACAACTAGCACAGGGGTTTAGTTTCCACTCTCTATTTTAAATAGTGGTCTCCTTGCCTATAATCCCTTAACAGTTTCATGTTTGCATTTCAATGAAACATTATTAAAGTGCACTTAAACCAACCTTTTCTGGCTCATTTATAATTTATACTGTCTACCTATGCCTTTAGCCTTTTGCTTCGATACAAAAGATATGTAATTTGTACATTCAATGGGTCAAGGAAGAAATGTACCTTGGAGCAGTCAAGTTCTAGATCACATTCTGTAAGAGAAACACATTTTTCTATCAATGTAGAAAGTCATCTTTTTGGTATATTCAGGAAAGGAAGCTAATAAGTTGCACAGTGAGCTGTAATTATTAGTTAACTGGTTAAGTATATTTACTTCTTAATTTAATTCAAGTTAAGAGGTGGCTTCATCTTCAAGTAAGGGCTCGTCTCAGCCCTCTAAGGCTTTCTAGTGCTCCAAAGACCATGATTCCTAAATTCATTTTATCAATTTGAAATCTCTCTTTAAATTTCACTAAATACCTGATTTTTGTGAGATAAATGTAAACATTCCAAATAGCTTTCATATAGCAAACATCTTTTTTGAGTATTATATTTCCACATGAACTAATAATTTTTTGTCGTTAGGAAAGTAAATATTGTGTTTGTAAGACACCAAGAACCAGTAAATTTGACCTAATGAAATAATAAAATCAGGTTTTTGGAAAACTGGACTGGGCTCCAGGCTTCCCATGGGTATTTGGGGCATCTATGCTGCTTGGTTTCATTCAGGACTGATGACTGGGCTTGTGCACACACTCGGGTAGCCACTCCCAGAACTACTGACTTGCACTCTGTCTCCACTTGACCCTCATACTCCCTTGTGCTCAGCCAACTCCTATTCATCCTTCAAAACTCTTCTTAGCTGTGATTAGTGAGTTTTTTTATGTATTTTTAATTTTTGAATTATTTTTTCAGTGAGTGTGCATTATTTTTATAGTTAAAATAAGAAAAGGAATAGAAAAAACGTAAAGAAAACAAAAACTACCCCAAACCTTCTGCTTGGTTGTCTTCCTCCCCTGGGTTAAGTTTTTCTCACCAGTTTCCAAATGCTCTTGCCCCAGGTCATATTTACTCAGGCCTATTTTCTTCTTCCTGTGAACTCATACAGCCCTCGATCATTTACTTTTGGCTTAGGTCTTATTTTATATTCTGTAGTAAATATATGGTCACTTATCTATTTTTCTCATTCTAGATTGTAAACTCTGCAAGGACACGACATAAAAACTCTCTAGATCCCCAACAACTATCCTAGTACTTGGCACATGGTAGGAGCTCAGTAAATTCTGCTTAATGAGGAATGAAAGTGAGAAGAAGGTGGCTATCCTAAGAGAGGAAAGGAAGACGAACGTAACTCAATAGCCATGCATACTCATTTCCCGGTTCCTCTCCGGGCTCTCGGTAACATTGCTTACAATGCACCTGGTGGCTGCGCGCATTTCTTGCAACGCCCTCCCTGCGTTGCCTGCGAGGCTGAGCTGCAGCAGGGGAGTGAGCCCGTCAGCGGTTCCTTTCCTTTACCTGAGTGCAGTATTGTTTTTCTAGCCTCTGGCTCTCCTTTTGTTTCTGACAGGTGAGTGACACCACAGACACGATGGTGCCATTGTAGTTCTCTTGGGAAGAGGTCCAGGACATCAAGGCAGTGGTTGAGCTTAAAACATGGACACTCACATGTTGGGGCTTCTCAGTTAGTTCTTCAATCCACTCTCCTGAAGAACCTGAACATTTCAAAGGAGAGCACAAGGGATGTTTCACGCTGGGCTGGTTGAGATAAAAGATTCGAGTTTCAAAAGTCATATTGTTTTCTTTTGCCCTTACAAAGATATTCGAAGTAGCCAGACCGGCAGGCTTTACATCGGCTGCTTAGCTACAGTATTCCATTGACCTGAACAAGATCAGCAACAAAAACAGTTTTACCGAGACACAGAAGCTCCACTTCAATTGTTATGTGGGTCTGAGATTATTCTGGTCAATTCTTCACCACAGAGAATTTATTTCTCTTTCAGCAAAGAGTAGGTGTGGCAGCGTGGCATTTCACCAGTGTTTATAATTTCTTTGCTCTTAGGATCTTCGGGCTCTAGAAATAATTACTTTGAGATTCAAATTAACCTCTACTACAACTGTGTGAAAAAAATTCGGATTTGCTAACAGCAGGATTGTGGAGGCAAGGTGTGAATATATTAGAGAAGAAATGGGTAACAGGCTGGCTCCATTATGGAAGCTGGCTAAAACCTAGGTGATAATTTGAGGGCATGTTGGGTTCCTCATGATAAAATATCTCCATAGAAGTGTCCACCATTAGCTTTGTTCCATTAGGTTTCTAACGTGGTTATTAGCACAGTGCCTGACCCATAGTAATGACTCAAGAAACATGAAGGTGAATATTATCTACAAAAATTTTCTGTTGCTATGCAACTGTGAAGCTTTCTTTTATTTGCTTAGGGAACATTTCTTGGTTCCTTCATAAAAAGCTGTAATCCTAGGGTGGAACCCAGGAGAGGAAAAGGAGCAAGTGGCTCTGCTGAGGACTACATTCTCAGTGTAAATGGGATGAGGGAAATAACAACAATAAAAAATGATAATAATAATAATGGCAAAGAGATAAAGCACTCGTTATGTACCAGGCCCTATTTTAAGTTTATATGTGTTTATATATTTTAATCCTCTACTTTTTATAACAAACCTATGAGATAAGTAGTAGTATCAATCTCTCTTTCAGATGAGGTTAACTGAGGCAGAGATAGGGTAAATAGAGCTGGGATTCACACACAGGAAGTCTAGTTCCAAAATCCATGCAGTAGTTCAATAAATATTTGCTGAATGTATAACAGAATTAATAAATAAGCAAGTAGTCTAACCCCAGGCTAGAATTTTATAATTTAGTATGAGAAGCAAGATGTACACAAATAAAATAAATCTAGAAAAAATACCACACACATATGTTTTGTGTTATGAGCTAAAAAACAGTAGAAATTCAGAAAAGAGAAGAGCCAGAATGGCCAGAATTGTTGAGGGAGTTTTTCTGGAAGCCATTAACACTTGCAGTGGATCTCAATTAGCGGACAAGGAAGTCTTTTGGTTAATGAAATATTTTTTGCCTCATGGAAAGAACTGAATAGTAAACTTTGTTCTCATTCTCAAGTGATATCATGTCAAAGATCTTCCATAATTGAAAGACATGCAAGGCAATTATGAATATTCTTTCTGCCCTTATCCATCGCGTTCTTTTTTTCTACATGCCTAATGAATCTTTCAGGCCTTTTACCATTGGTGACATTTTTGGTTTCTTAAATAAAAATGTTATGTGGGACATTTTCAACATTTTTAAGCTGCTAAATAAACTGATCTCTTCCCCTTGCCCACCTTTCTGATAAAAGGTGATATTTCGCCTTTGGAGAAGGTGGTAAAATGTATGGTGGTCAGCCATTTTGACAAGCAATTTTTATTCATCACCTTCTGTTTTTTCTTTCTGCCGATTAGAGGCACATTTAACTGCTAATAAGTTAGGTAACTGATTTTTGACCTCTAAACTTCTAGTAAAGATAGTCAGATTAGCTACTAATGTTACAGATATGCACTATTTGTGCTTTTAGAGGCTACTTATTGCTGTGCGATTACTGTTTATGAAATCAAGAAAGCCCGTTAAAGACTTGACACTGGGGCTTTTAGGATGTTTGTCTTCTTGTGCCAACTTTATACTGAATACCTAGGTTTTACTACACTCAGACTTTCTTTTGAGCTCTCTAAGCTCAATTCCCTAATGAGGCTTTTCACACAGGCCAACAATATCCATTTTTATTACAATATCGAACAAAAGTCATATTTCCCAAACTGTGTGTTCATGTCCTTGGAGAGTTTGTTGTGGCTAGTGTGAAAGGTTAGCTTACTAACTCTGCAATTATACAATAATAAAAAGAAATCCTTAAGTTAAATGTCTAAGTAGGCTTGTGACTATTAAACATACACATATTCTTCTGCTGTCAAAATTTCATGGATTTGGGACTCTCCTGACCTTGAAGAATTCTCATGGTCTCTAAGGTTTGATGAATAATAGATGCTTGAGCATCATTAATCTCATGAGTTCCATTGCTCTAGCTTTCCTGTAAGTGCAAAATAGTCTCTTTGGTACTTACTGATATAAAAACTGAGTGATTTTGCTGACTGACTTTTTCGAGTTTCACAAGATCCCGAGGAACTAAAGGTTGTCACAGATAATTTATATTTCCCAGGTTCCTTAAGTTCTGTAACAAATTCATGCGCTTCTTCATCCACTGTCAAATATTCAGTAAAATTTTCTAAATCATATGTAAAAAAAGAGAATATACATGAATTGATAACTAGAAAGCTTTAGACTATAGACAAGTCAATTAATAAAAAAAGTATTTTAAAATATTATCTCCTTCCTTTCTCAAATTCAATTATACTTCTAAACTAAAGGTACTATAAATAAAAGATAGCTAAGAGTTCAAATTGATTTTCAGAATACTTTTAAATGACCCAACAAAACCATATGTACAAAACAGAGGTAAAATATTTGGAAAAGAAAGCAATAATTGATTTTCTCATCTGGATGTAAGGGATAAAAAATAGCCAGCAGCAAATATTCTGTAAGTTCATGATGATAGCATTAAATACCCAAAAATGCCTTAATAGTATTACATTATTTCTAGTTAGGAATAATTACTCTGGATGTTTTTTTCTGATGCTTGTATATTTTTTCTTTATCCGTTTGCTTCCGTAACTTTTAAAAGTAAAAATTATTTTTACATTGCTTCCAAGTCCATCTCCTGCTCCTTATTACTTTATTTGAAGGTATTATCATCAGTTGGAGAATATAATAAACTTCAACAGAACACACTGCAATCACATAAAAGCATGATTGAAACTTCATGGAAATAAGCATTAAAAAAATTTGAGTTACATGATCCTATGTTCCATGAAATACATTGAGGAGCAGAAAAATAAAATCCAGATTAAGAAAAAAAAAATTAATACACGTAATCCTAGACAAATGTTAAGACTTTTGATTCAAATAATTGAAAATAACAAAAGATTTCAATTTTATATAATATTTGGGTATTACTGGTCTATTATCCAGAATAAAGGAACCCACAGATTTTGTGTCTCATTCTACTAAATAAAATAGGAGCAAACAATATGTCATATCTGAGACTACATGATCCTAATATCCTACCCTGAAAATAAAGCTGTCATTAACTGCAAATTTTGATAACGACAACTTTACTACCCAAATTACTAGACTGGAAAGTTTAAAATGAAGTATGTTGTTGTGAAGACGAAACAAACAGCAATACCAGAAAATCTACCAAACAATCCAGATATGATTCATAACCTAAATTTACTGAATGTGATGGCCTTGCTTTTTATAAATTAGTGAGATAAAATGTAAAGAATGACTCCCACATGCTAGATAACTGAATACAATACAGTAGCTATAGTGGAAATACCAGTTGCTATGTATTTTCTGTTTTACTGCCAGCTCCACATGGAAAATATATAAGTGGTGCTAGTTCCAGAGGAGCACACTAAGGAAAATTAGAGTAGCTAGATAAGCAAGAAATAGGCTTGATTCTCTTGGGAAAGTAGCCATTTTGTCAGAAAGATTCTTTTGCTGCATGCTTCATAGATTTATAAAAACAGAAAATTGCTGCAGGTTATTTTGTAAATTGTGATGGTTAGACCTTTATTTAAAAATCTTTCAAAATATGAGGTTTTCCTTAGTAGCCTGGGGTACATGAAGTACTGGGCAGTGAAATTTTTAGTAGCCAGTTCTTGCAATTTATAAACGACTCAAACCTGCAGATTCTGATCCAATCTCTTCATTTTGTTTTCTAGTCTCAGTTCACATTGGAAATTTGATTAAATCCTTCCCTTTCTTTACTTTTTTTTTTTTTTAAGATATAAACTGTCTTCCATGGGTCTTTCTTCCTAAATTTAAATTTTAAATTGTTTCAATTTCATTTTCTTTGATTATATCATTTATTTCCCTTGATTTCCAATTGCTTTACCTTCTCTTTCTATGTGTATATGGAACCCATCAAAGGCAGTGGGTGGTTTTGGTGGTAACCAACTCAAAATCATTTGCACAGGGAAAAAAGACAAAGAGTCTAAGGTTGACTTCTCTGTTTCACTGAGTGTGCTGTTATTTTCATATCCCATGGGCAGTTCACTGACAAATTCATCTTCACTTTCAGGAGCTGCAGATGCACTATCCCACCAATATGGCTGGGTTGTAGTTTCATAGTCACTGCTGTTAAAATCATGCCAACCAGAAGAAATGTTGCCAGAGGGAATTTCAAGAGTTTCATCTGTAAAATGGAAGAGTTTTTCTTTTCCCACTGTATCTTGTGATCTCACAAAAGATTCCTCTGGAAAACTGCCACTCTGCTCTTCCCAATTGTTTTTGTTCAAGTTTACAATACGAACTGAGATATTTCGAGGTGGATAAGGGGCTGTAAGAGAGACAATTTTTATTTTCAAGTAATTTATAACTCTATTATAGTGAATAACTAATCTATTGAGTCAAATGCACAAGATATTTTACAAAATAGAGTTTAGTTTGACTTCTATATTTCTATGTTTTAATTTACGTCAAGAACAACGGTGGTTTCAAGTACATGTACATTTAAGATTTTATGCATGATGTGTACATATTAGTCCATCACCAGTCACAGTTCATGTACATTAACTTGTGATAGTATGTTTGTCCAAGTGATAATTTAACCACTTTCAAGGCAGAGTTCTGTAAATATTCTTCTGCTTATCACAATCTCCTTTTTTAAAAACTGAGTCTCTGTCACTGGATATTTCTTACAAAAAAAAGTATAACTATGTATAGTGTACTTATAGCTACCAAGACAAAAGAACTCCCTGTGACATAGTTGTACTTAGGAGGATTGTATATATGAATTGGTTTAGAAACATTAACACACATGTTGGAAATATGGCTTCACTCCTCACCTCTCTAAAATGAAACATGAGCACAAAATGAGTCTATGAATTATGGAAATTTACTTTTCTAGAGGTAGAAAATTATGAAGGCACACTGCATGGTCTCCACCTATAACAGTTCTTACTTATCCTTCAAATAGCATCTCAAATATCACCTCTTCTATGAACTTCCAATAAAAATTAATCTCTCCTTCATTTGTGTTATTATATAACTTTGTACCTCTTAAATAATATTTATCATATTCTGCCTGATATTACTGCCATCTGTATACTACCTCTACCATTTTTAAGGAGAAAGAAGCTGCCTCACCAGTCTCTGTCATCCTCTTTCTCAGTATTTGAAACAATTCCCAGATAAAAGGTGCTCAATTAATGTTTCTTTACTTGAACTGAATAATAAAAAATACAAGTAGAATCTTAGATGTTGACACGAGGTGAATTACAGTTTCCTTGTTTTGGCCTAATTAATAAGAATCATAACAACTTAGAATTTCATATTGGAAGGGTCTCAGAAGTGATCTAATATAACCCATTTCCAATTTTCATACAAATGGCATCTCCAGCATTTCTATTGAGTATAGGTACATTAGGCACAGACAATTATGTTGTCTAATTATATTAGACACATATTGTTATTGGTAATGGATATTTTACACATTCACTCTTCCATCCACCATCCATCCATCCATCCATCTAATAATAGTGCTTCATGTTAGTGATGCTACTAAAATTAAGCACTGCAAGTTTTCTTTACAGCTGATTCCCAATATTTTCCTTCAATAATCTAGTAATCTGTACTGGAACATCTTCCATTTGTTTTTATGCTATATAGGCATATAAAATAACTGATGTTTACTTGATTCAGTTAAGTTGTTTAATTCTAACTTTTGGTAATATCATGTACATTTTATTTAAAGATTATAAATCTATGATTGCATTGACATATTTTAGATTTTTTTGACTATTTTGTTCAGTTGCTTTTACATTAATAGAAATTTTGTTTTAGGTTATTAAAGTATTTTTTTCTTTCTTAACTCTGTAATAGAATTTTTCTTAGAATGATAAAAAATTGTGTGTATGTATGTATATATGTGACATATAATTTAATTACTTTTTTACTAAATTTGATTCTTCCGAAGACTTACCAGTTCTATGGTGTTTGGGTTCGTGACTGACACCACTATACTCTACGAGAGTACTTTTATTAAAAGTTGCTTCAGACACCAGCTGAAAGGTGATATTACTATAACATATTCCTGGCAACCAGTGATTAAATACTGTTTTTCCCTTAAAAAAATCTGAGAAGAGAAAAATTCATTATATTAAAATTTTGGTATTCTAAATGACACATACTTCTAGGAAGTCCTAAACAATATGATTAAATACCAATAAAATAATATTTCTTCAACTTCTGGCATGGACAGGAATTTAAAAAGTGGCGTAAGGCTAGAGATGAAAATTTGGATCTTTAGACTATAGTCTTGAAAGGCTTTTTCTACAAAAATTGGACACAACTGGAGTTAAAATTTTATTACAGAAACATTTGGTGTATTAAGTGGAGAAGATCATATACAGAAATAGTAGAGATTAGGTTTATGTTAGCCATTTACTTTAAGATAAAAACCCAAGGTATTTGCCACTTTATGATTCAGAAAAAATAATTTTACAAGAAATATTTTCACTAGGCTCTCTTATAAAAAAATAACCTGTCTTAAAAGGAGGACACTTTATCTGACAGGTGTCAGACAGAACCTGCTCAAAAAAAGATCAAAAATTGGATTGCATTTGGAAAACATGAAAGAAAATAATAAACTTAGAAATTCAATCCAAGTTAGAAAATGAGAGAAAAAAATTAAAAGTACCATTTATTGAATTAAAAGCCAAAAATAATTTTTGAAATTAATTTAGAAAGAGATATTAATTCACTTATTTAAAAATGCATGGCTTTTAAATCAACAAAAGTTCTAGTGATTGCTTTTCAATTATTCATGAACTTGTATTTGCATGTGATCAATAAGCAAATAAAAACCTACTTATTAAATTACGTATTTTCATTGAAAATAAAGAATGCAATAATTTGTAGAGTATGTTTATGTTTACTTAAATGTTCTAAAATTTAAATAAACTGTAAAATTCACTGCATATGTTTTAAACTGACACACACACAAAAAAAACAAAAAATCTGTGAAGAAAAGGAATTTGTAAAAGCAACAACTCAAAGTGACATTTTTCTGGATATCATGCCCTATGTGCTTGAGTATGCATTCTCCCCCTTACCAATACATGTTTCCAGTTAACCAGTCAAACCTGACACCATCATCTAAGCCCCCTGGCAGAGAAACGTTGCAGTGTTGGATACTGAGAGTATTTTAAGTTCCTCCATTTCAATTCCCCCCCAGCGAAGCTGAATGCCCTCTCTCCTTCCTTTTCCTTTCTACCTTCCTCTATCACTCCTGAACCCACTGCAATTTACTCAGAGAAGTTGACTTGGTTCTTTTGAAATTATTAATTCCCCTGAGCTCTCTTTCTCTCTCCTCCTCATGGATTCCCCCTCACGCCAGTAAAAACAGTGAAGCTAATTTTTGTATATTAATGCATTTAGCTGATCATGCAGATAAATATATACAAAGGAACCAAAAAGCAGTCTTTTGTATTTGAGAATAACTCCAAGCACTTTGTGAAATACATCTCTCTTGCTTCCCAGTTCTAAAAATTTCCTTCTAACACACCCAGAAAAAAAGGGTTAGGTGAAGTGCTTCTAAAAGTTTGAATTTATTTCCTGCACCAGACATGTTACTTTTAGCAAGAATAACACATAAGTGACAATAATTTGAATATTTCTTGCTTATGCATGGCACGTGACTTTAATGAACTAGATATTATAAGACTCCTCATAACAATATTTTCATGAATCAACAACTATTTTTAATGGTTTATTTATGGTCAAACAATAAATTATAAGTACTCGTTAGAGCAAGAGAGAAGATCATTTGGCAAAAATCATGTAATAAGTTATAGTCAGTCATCATCTATTCAATCTTCCTTTTGCTTCTTACCTTTATATAACATTGTCCGGAAGTCTTTACCTTCCCAATAGCTTATGTTTACTCTTGTGAAAACATTATGTTTTTCTGGATAATGAATTTCAAACAGTACTCCTGTTTCAGGAGAAGGTTTATAGTCATATATTGAAACACTGGTTACAGGTAGAGGTTCTGCAGAAAGAAGGTAAATGAAGAAAGAGAAAATGGGGCAAAAGGGAGAAAAGTTATTATCCATACTTGGAAGTACCAAGAATTACACCTATCAGAACTTTACATATTTTTTTTTTATAATTGAGCATTAGATTTCTTAGTCCTCATGAATTGAGCATTCTTAGCAGTAATTAATAGAGTAAATTTTATATGGTGTTTTTTGCCTTTCAAAGAACTTTTATATATCTTTTTTCATTTGCCTTTTGAAACAACCCTGAGATCTAGGAAAAGCAAACAAAACAGATAAAAATAATAACTCAGAGACTTTAAATTACTTGTCAAAGGTAATTTAACAAGTACGTGGCAGAGTCTATATCTTTAGGATACTAGTTCATTTTTTTCCCCCTAAGCCAATAAAATTTAATATTAATAATAGACCAGTAACAAAAAATGTATTTTGGTTCTGACCAAGAGTAAAATGTTTATGTGATCATTTATTTCTTTGTGTGAACTTAGTACTTATTTTTCTGTATTGAGTATAAGATTGCAAACCATTCTGTTGTGTGTTTATCAAACTATCCTTTCTACAGAAGTTTAAAAAATGTTCATTGCTATTTTGCTTAAGTTCTTAATTCATCACAAAACTTTTTAAATATTCATTTTTTTAAAAAACTGTGATGTATGTCTGTATCTCTCCCACATCCCATCCTTCAGCAAAAGTCTTGTAAAATGACAGAATTCCTCCACCCTTTTATATGAACCATGAGATAAGTTTTACTTATGTTTATTTTATTCAAGAAAACTTTTTAAATAATTTGGTTTGGAATCAATTATTGTATTACAGAAAAAAATTTTTTTGATTAAAAATTTTAGAATAGAGAGGATTCTTGGACACCATATATAGACTAAATGAAAGCAATGTCTTAATTTAAATTTTATACTTTAAAATTTCAGTTTCAATAACATAGGAAATCAAAATTTGACTTAGTTCATTCCATAAATAATTTTATGGTACTTAGTTTATCTTTGTATGTAGCTAAATATCTTTCATTTTGTTCCTCAGGATCTTAACCTATTTTTGTTGTTTTTGATTGAAGAGATCCAGGAAGTATTGAAGCTATGATTTTTCCTGGAATTTTCTTTAAAAACAACCCAACATCTATAAAAAGTTGGAGAGGCCTTTAGATTGCAGAATATATTCTTATCATGTCTCTCTAGACTATGTACTACATTCTCTGTTAAAATGTTTCTATTTTATTTTTGTCTCCATCCTTGGCCTTCCTACTTAAAGGTAACAGTTACAGAGTGAGTTCATTTAGGTGTCAAACGAACAAACCAACAACCTCTGAAGACTGAGTATTTGTCACTGATTAATCCCACAGAAGTTTTGAACCACTGAAGGTCTTTCTTTAAACCCAGTCTAATTTCTAAGCCAGGAATTCTTCCTAATCTAGCTATTGACTCTGGATCTAAGAGAAACAAAATGAAAGCTAACAACAAAAAAGCTACAGAGCAGTAACTCTTCTATTGCTGCAGTCCAGTTTTATATCTTCACCAGGGTTCTGTCTACTGAACAGAGATGTTAGAGGTCCACTCAACCTTTCATGCCCTGAGACATGAAGTCCGTACATCAAAGCCACAGTCAAACTTTGAAATTCAAGAGATACATGAGAATCGGAGCACAGATATTTTATTTTGTGATTTGTTTTGCTACTACGAACTACTTAAATTTTAAACTAAGAGAATTTTTAAAATGCCCACTCACATGTTTGCTTCATATGTCTCCCTCAGTTTCAACACAAGTGACCCAGGCTAGCTGCAAATTCTAAAGTCTAAACCAAGGCTTTACTGAAGCATTATTCAACACAAGAATTACTGTTTTCAATACAACTCAAATGCATTCTCTAAAAATATTTTACTATGTATCTATTTATTTCTCTCATTACTATTTCTTTTTAGAAATTAATGATGTGCCCTAAACAAGAGCTGTTATTACTTGTGTGCTTTTCAGTGATGACAAGGTTAAATCTTGATCTAATTCATTACTTTTTCTGCCAGCCACCCAATTATACTCCCATCTCTTGTCTTAGGAACCAGGCTAAACCAGACAAAGAAATGGAGTTGTTAGAAAATGTAATTTATTTTTATCTTTATTAATTTTTTTTTATTTTTAGATCTTTTTGTTTCTCAAAAAATTAAGCTTTGAAAACATAGTTAAAACTCCCCCATGTAACTTACCCAGATCCTATTTGTTTCCTACCACAACCAGAGGAAAATTATTATTTTGAATTTAGTGTTTATTTTCCCATGTATGGTTTTTACTTTTATATTTGTTTGTGTCCAACAATCACATGGAATGTTATTTCACATGTTTTAAAATATTATGTTAATGGTATCATATTATAGATATCATTTTGCAGCTTACTGTTATCACCTAACATTTCGTTTGAGATTTGTTCATTTTGTTGCAATTATCCCTGCAAACTTTGTTTTAGCGTTCATTTTACAACTATAAAAACAATTTATCTGCTATTCTTTTGTTAGACAGGTTGTCTTTAATGATTCATTTTTGCAAATAATGCTGCAATAAACATTTTGGGACACGTTTCCTTAGACTCGAAATCCTGGATAGTAGGGTGTGCACATCTCTTTCTGTATGAGATACTGTCAAATGTGTTCTAACTTTATGTCATATCTATCAGTAATGTATCATAGATCCTCTTTCTCCATATTCTTTTCAAACAGTTGCTTCTATCAGCCTTTTAAATTTTTGCTGCTCTGTGAAGTGTGAAGTTTTGTCTCTGCTTTATTTTCCTGTTCATAAAGGAGGTTGATTATCTTTTCGTATATTTATTTATCATTCGTCTTTCCTTTTCATCAGAATGATTCTTTTGCCTTTTTCTTGGGTTCTTTTTCCATAATCTCCTGCTGATTTGTTGTGCAAACTGTCATATGCCACATTCTCATTGTTGTTTTTTTTATTGTATCCTGTGCCTTCCTTCTGGGTTCACTTTCTTCTTGTTGAAACATGTCATTTGGCATTTATTTAAGTTAGAGTATGGGGGTTAAATTATCCTAGGCTTTGTATACTAGAAAATTTCTTTGTTTTATCCTTATTCTTGATGTAGTTCAGCTGGGAATGAAATTCTAAGTGGACAGATTTCTCCTCAGTATTTTGAAGATACTGCTTCATTGTCTTCTTGCACCAATTACTGTGGAACAGAAAACATCTGTCAGTCTAATAGTTATTTCTTTGTAGATACAGTGCTGTTTTCCTTTGTTAACTTCTAATTTTTTTATTTTTATTTATCCTTGATAATCTGCAGCTTCACCATCTCAAATCTAATTGTCGTCTTATTTTTGAATTGCCCTAATAGGTACTCGGAATGCTTTGTCAATTTATGGGTTCATGTCATTCTTCAAGTCTTGAACATTCTCATAATCATCTCTTCAAATACTGTGTCCATCAAATCCTCCATTCTCTTTTTCCTGAACTCTTAACCTCCTTAGAGCTTCTCCTACCTCCAGACTTGTGAATTGTCTCAATGCGCTAAAGTATGGGGCAATTGCACTGTATTAGCTTTAAATTTACTAAGTGTGTTTAACAATTACCAGTGTAGAATTTACCCATTTATTCAAGTTTTTCAATGAGTTAACGTTGTTATTTGTTTTACATTCAGAATATTTTATTTTTTAAATTGAGATCAATTAGTTAACTTTAAATTTAATAAAATTAATTTTACCTAGTTTAACCTATTAAAATATTAAATTAATTTAAATGATTATATTTTTCATTTCTAAAAAATTTAATTTATTTATGTTATTCTATGTTTTGGTTGTATTTCTGCCAATATTTATTTTGTTATTCCTTGATCTTTTTTATGAATAGAATTCCTATATTTATCGCTCTGAATATCATAACATACTACAAATTTTTTTAGACTGCTATATAAAATATAACCTAAAATGATAGAGTTATGGGTTTTATGTTTATCTTTTTTTCAGCGTAGATTTCTTTGTGTGTTTGAAATACAGACGCTAGGCTGGGTTTATGTTTTCTCATCTCATTTCTCTCTGATTCTTGTTGTTTTAAGGCAATTTAGCCATTGCCTCTTTTCAGGTCACCAGAACTCTTATTCTAGAACCAGAGCATGTAACATTATTTGGGAGTTTTGCTATTGTAGATGATACAGTGGCTATTAGAAATTCATTTCCTATTGCTTGGAAAGAAGAATATACAGATGTCAAATTATAATGTGCACCTGAAAATTATGTAATTGTATTAACCAATGTTACCCCAAAAATTTAATTTAAAAAAAAAGAAAAAAGAAAGAAATTTATTCCCTGAGTCTGAGGATAACTAAGCTTGGTCTTTGACAGTAAGATTGAATATGTGCTCCTTGCATCTCCAGGTTCCCATATAAGCTTTTTTTCATAGACAGGAAGAATCTTTGTTCCAAGCAGAGAGCCTGGCTCTGTGCCCTATCTAGTGTGGAGCATTTCAATCCTTCTTGCTCTACTGGGGCCCAGACACAGAGTTCAGGGGCCTCATGACTTCAACCCATTTCCTTGCTTTGAGTGTCTGTTTTGTTTCTGATTCATAGAGAGAACTATCATACTTTTGAACCTCACAATGCACTTCTGGTTTTCTTTTTGCTTTGTCACGGGGGAAAACAGTGTATGACAAAGCAGGAATTTGCTGTATTATTTTTACTAGAAATTTTAACATTAAATTCTCATTTTTCTTCTTTTAATAAAAAATTTTAAAAGGACATTTAATATGATCATTTTTTTCCCTCATTAGGTGTCCCCTATAATGAAAACTGGTGTTCAAATTGAAGAATATTTTATATTTTATGGAGAAAACTGGTGTTCAAATTGAAGAATATTTTATGTTCTTTAATTACCTTTGAACCATTCATAATAGATTATGAATGGGGAGTTTTTAAAAGTTCTGGCTATGACTACCTCAGACAGGAGATGAAGAAACAAAAGCAAATGTGCAGTAATTATTGCTTAAATAAAGCAGAGGTAGCCCTGTACTTGTTAACAACTGCTTAGTGCTAAGAGGTGCTTCCTTCTTCTAAGATTACTCTGTTTCGATGGACTAAAACTAAGAAGCTATTGGGTCGGTGATCAGTAACCTCTGCTTTTCATGTGATCAGTCTAAGAATGTGTCTCTTCTGACACCGTCCTCTTGAGGGAGAGGAACTTGGGTTTAGACCCTCACATCTGATGGCTGAAATAGGGAAATGGGACCAATCCTGGGGGCCAGGCCAGAGCTCCCACCCTGTATTTAGATGATGATTTGAAATGGGACCTGGTACCTCATCTATATGCAAGCAGGCCACTGAGGTGAGCTGGCAGCAATATCTACCCATGGCCCAAGGGGAGTGGTTATCATCAAACCCACTATCTTAGTTCAAGATTTCATCATTTCTTTTCTGGAATATTTTGACAGTTTTCTAAATTATTCTTCCTGCCTCCAATCTCACCTTAACTTTTCTTATTTGTTTCTGCTCAAAACTTCTTAGCCTGGAGACTACCAAATACTGTCACTTTTATCAGAATCAGTCTTAACCCAGTCACTTCCACCTCACTGACTTTTTCTTGCCCAATCTGTTTTGATTCCCCTTTGCTCCCAAACCTTTGAGTAATTTTTTTATTGCTTATAATTATTTATTTTATACTAGGTGTTACACACTTTGTTAAGGAGTTTAATATTTTTACATTATTTTACAAAAATATTTACTTTTTTTTTATAGCACCCTCTATTAAATCAGCAAATTATAACCTGCAAACCAAATCTGGCCTGCTAACTCATTTTTGTATGACTTGTGAGCTAAGAATGGCTTTTACATTTTCAAATCATGGACAAAAATTAATAGAAGAATAATATTTCAAGACACATGAAAATGATGTGGAATTCAAATTTTAGTGTCTTTAAAATTTTATGAGAACACAGCAATGCTTCATCGTTTGTGTCTATGGCTACTTTTGTGTTGTAACAGCAGAGATGAATAGTTGCAACATACACTGGTTGGCCCACAAGGCACAAAATACTTATTATGTAGGCCTTTACGGAAAAAGTTTTCTAACTCCTGGAATAGATTATAGATTTAAAAAACTAAGATTTAGAGAAAGTAATAATCTGCCTAAGGCTATATTATGGTTTCCAGATTTCTTTGGCCCTAAAGTTTATGCTTTAAATCATTACTCAAAATACCTGCTTGATAATTTGTCTATTCTAATGCTGGATTCACGATCCTGTGGCTTGTAGCTCTGTTACCAGAAGAAAATTTCTCCCAATCAAATCATATTATGTCATTTCTTTGTATAAGACCTGACATCATTCTTTACCACTTATAGATTAAGGTCTAAACTCCTTTGTAAAGTATTCAAGGTTCTTACCAACATTTCTAGCCACGTTTCCTGTTATTTTCTAGAACTATAATGCCTGCAATCTTATCTCATAAGTGTGTCATGCTGTGCATGTCTCCATTCTTTGCACATCTGATTCCCTTTGATAGTGAGTGTAACAATTTCCATTATTTGGCAAATTTTCATTAATTTTACAATTCCTTTCTTTTCTATGGTGCCTTCCTGGTGTTCCCTAGGCACTCCCTCTTATGCAACTCTCATATAACGTTTATTATACTTTTATAATGACTCACTTATTTGTCTTTTCCACTTTAGTATACCACCTTTGAGTGTGGGCATTTTTATTTATCTTTATTTCTCTGGCACCTAGTATGTGGCATAGAGACTGTAAACAATAAATAAGATAGAAATGTATGACATATTTTTATTTATAATAGATGGATTTCTACAGAATACTATATTCGTAGAGTGTCTGTATGTGTGTTCTGCAATGTTTACAGCCACTATCTCAAGGATTTTACTAATAGAGAAGATAGTTGTGTGTAAATCATATTTCTCCAATTTCTAAACAATTGTTTTCATGTGTTATTTTATCTATTGAGAAACTACTTCTCTCTAAAGTGTGCACAATATACTAAAGGTTCTCAGTGGATTAAATATTAATCAGATGTCAGAGCCTAAGGGTTGTAAAACTCTTTTGAAGTGGCCAAACAACTTGTTTGTGTTGAATTTATTCTTTGCTATGTTTCTTAACTTTTTCTGAGAGTACCAGACTCAGAACAACTATAGAGAAACATCAAAGGACTGCCACAAGGACAATTGCTTTGTCATTGCTTATTTCATCAAGATAAGGATCCAGCACACAATAAATGACTGCAACAAATGTACCCTTTTATTCTCAAGAGCAATGTGCCAACTCCATGAGTAGGTACTACAAATGTTTCCAAAACTTTTAAGAGAAGCTTCCCAGTAAAAAAATAAAGATGGCAAAATCACATCATTAACTGACAAATAATGGTAACTTTAGAGCTCAAAAGTAATCTTAGTCATCATGTATTTTAATTCTCTTTTTTTGAAGAGAAAACTGAACCCCTAATGTTTACTCATGTCTAGTGTCACAGAAATGTTTAGGCATTAATTCTCAGTTTTTATATTTTCAACCTATTATCTCTTTAGAAATCTGAGATGATGTAATTGAGTCTTTAAAAATGGGATAGAAGAGGAGGGACAATAAACTATATTTTATTTTTACTTTTAAGAAATCAATGCAAATTTCTTCTTCCACTTAAGATGTAGGAAGCTGCAAGTCAGTGCCATCCCCAACATCCAACGACAAGAAGAAAAAGCCAAAGAATTATGAGTTTCATAACTTTTCTTGAGATTATCAGAGAAGCGAGATTGTAGGGCAACCAAATGAAGTAAATTCCAAAGAATGACAAACCCCTTTGAGGACAGGAGGGACACTCTAACTGTTTTACCTGAAGGAGAGCATGACAAGAAGAGGGGGGCATAGTTAAAACAGGAAAGAAGAAAGCAATTAAGATTTTAATGAACACAAGGCTGAGTTTGTTTCTAAACTACAATTTAGAACTGCTGTGTCCAATAAGTTAGTTACTAGCCACCTGTGGCTACTTAAATGAAACTTATGAATGAATGAATGAATGAATCAAAATGAAATAGAATTAAACAGTGGCTACTGTACTGGATAGTCTAGATATAGAACATTTCCATCATCCACAAGTTCAAGGACAGTGCTGGCTTAGAATGACTGAGAGTCCCAGACACAAGTAGAGTCCACACTCTCTCTCCAGCTCTTTTCATGGGCCTTTGTCAGGTGCTCATGAGAAATACTTGGGCAAGAGACGTCCCCCTGGAGCACAGGCATGCCGATGTTAATTGGTGGCCCTAAGAGATCAGGGAGAAACTTACTCATTTCCTTGGACCTTTCTTGAATATAAAACAGAGAAGCCTTAAGGCATTGAGGAGAAGCGGAAAAATCTTTTTCCCCAAGTTCTCAGGCCTAGATACTCTTCTGAGGGATAGGAAGTAAAAGATGTCTGTTCCTGGGAGAGGAACAGAAACTCTCTCAGACATTGATTGTGCATTGATGCACAGTAGAGTTCTGTTATTATTGGGGATGAGGCGGGAAATTCTCCAACTCAAGCCCTTTCACAGATTTAAGGTAGACTTTAGCTGTCAGTGTACAGTGAGGGGCAGGAATGCTGAGAATTCCCCACTTAGGACTGACCACAGGGTCTGCCTAAGCCTGAGGCTGGGCCAGGAGAACCATGAACCTCCCCTGTCTCCGCCAAAAGCTTAGCACTAGTAGGAAGCAACGGCAGTCCATTGTTAGAGGAGGAGCAAGATCATGGAGCCCTTCTGTGGAGCAGGCGTTCAGGGTTTGCTGAACACTGACTATAGAACTTATCACTTCTTGGCCTTTTGGCTAAGATCAAGCGACCACTGAGGATAGAACTGGAACTCTGAGAAACATGCTATGCCACTGCTGGCAGACTACCTCTAGAGAAAACTGAAATCTGTGTTGAACCGAAGGTGATTAATACCTGAAACCTAGTTCAACTGTTGATTAGATTGACTTAACGCCCCAACAATAACAGCATAGCAACATGGTAGATTTAAATTAAATTCAACAATATAAATAATTACATAAAGTATAAATGCTCTAAACTTGCACTGTCAAAATTGGTAACCACTAGCTACATATGGCTATTGAGCCCTTAAAATGAGGCTAGTGTCACTGAGAAACTGAATTTTAAATTTTATTTAAATTTAATTAATGTTTAAAACTAAAAAAGGTTTATTTCATTTTCATATTGATTATGTATTAAAATAATATTTTGAATACAATGAATTAAATAAACTATGTTCTTAAAATTAATTTTTACATTTCTATTTTTATCGGATAGTACTAGTCTAAACACTCCGATTAAAAGACAGAGATTTTCAGATTGGAAGAAAGCAAGATCCAGCTCTATGCAGTCCACATAAATCCCATTTACATATAATGACATAAGTAGGTTGAAAGTAGAAGGATGGAAAAGTATACTGTGGCAATACTTAATAAAAGAAAACTAAAATGTCTATATTAATATCAGACAAAATAGACTTAAACTCGCGGCATACTACTTGGGATAAAGAAAGACATTGCATATGATAAAAAGATCAGCTCATCAAGAGGACATATTAATACTAAAAGTTTTTGTACCTACAACATAAAAACAGGGCTTCAAAATATGTAAAACATAACTTGACTTGAATGTGATTGATCTTGCCATTCTGAGCTGATGCTCTTTCAATGAGAGCCTCATGAGAATGCACCCAAAGAAGAAATACAGAGGACAATGTTATGCATGATGCTTACTTGTTAACACAGTGATTGATCTGGATGGCTTGGTAACCACATGTCCATTTACCACTACCAGAGTGATTATATAATAAAGGCCGTGATAACTGGCCTTAAAGATAACAGGAGGAGGCAAAGTGCTGTTGAACTGTTCAAATTCGAAGAAGTAATTTTTTGATTCACCAGTTATCTTCACAACATACACGGATGATGGACTCATGACATCTGAAGCTTCTAAAGAGACAACGATGTTATTATCATCTTGAACAGTTACATGGAATGTTGTAGCATTCTGTTTAAGAAAAGAGAAAAAAAGGAAATGAATGTCAAATTCAGATTATTGGCAGTAAAATTATATTGAGATAATTTTTTTAAAACTAATGTTTGTGATAAGCATTAGTTTGTAAAATAGAGTTACATAGTGTACAAGGAAAGACAGAAAGAGAGATTAACTCTTATGTTTAATGTTTTTCTCAGGACTTTACTTTGAGAATTCTTCTCCACTGAAAAGCTGCTTCTAGTTTATGAGCTGTGTCATGTAATAAACACAAAATAAATATGGAAATGAGTAAATAACGAATGAATGAAAACAATCTTGGCATTCATCTTGCAGAGAAGTCCTTGGTTTCAGCTATGCTGGAGAAACTCTACGGTTTGAAGAAGCACTTTATGTTACTTTGGAGGGAGAAGGGCTGTGGTAGTCTTAGGAGAATTCTACAAGAAAGTTTCAAGGCAGTCATTTCCCCTCACATTTCTCACCTGTCAATTTCTCTGTGTTAACACTCCTTATTCACGGTTAGCTAGTTCTTAATAACAGAAGCTAAGACACTCTTTGAAGAAAGGACCAGACAGAGGATCTGCAGCATCTATGGGAAAGTCAGTTGGTAGAGTACTGAAAATTTACTCCAAGTCTCCAGATAAATGTTTATGGATGGTATTTGAAAAAGCATTCATGTAGTTGGCTTAAATATTTCTAATTTTTTCCCCACACTCCACAGGTAGAATCAGTCCTTCTGCTCTCTGGTCTCAAACAAGACACAGATACTTTGTACCACTTGCTGCTTTGTTTTCAATTTATCTTCTGGGCAAGTGATTTCATGACTCTGAGCCTCTTCTATGAAAATAGGACAGAAAAACTGCTGAAACTTGTTCAGGACTTATAAGGGTCCAGATACTAAGCCAAGCAGTCTGTAAACACAATCATCTCTTTTAATATTCAAGTGACCTCATGAGACAGGTATTATTTTCTTTCATTCATTCATTCATTTCATTTTATTATTATTTTTTTAAGCGAGGCAACTCTCGGTTGACCTCACAGATTGCAAGAACCCTGTCAGTTTACAATCCCTTATTTTTTATTCTTTACACCTACAGCACCTGGTCTTCCTAGGTGGTCTCCCATCCAAGTACTAACCAGGCCCGACCCTGCTTAGCTTCCGAGATCAAACGGGATCGGGCTTGTGCAGGGTGGCATGGCTGTAGACTACAGGTATTATTTTCAATCTCAGTTTGCAGCTGAGGAAACTCAGAAAGATCAAGTCACTTGCCCAAGGTCACACACCTAGTTTGGACTCTTAACCACTGATCTACATGAATACCAAAACTGAGCTCCATTATTTTTCCACATGTCAGTCTCCTTTTCTTGACTTATTTTTCTGACACTGAGTCTGACACACACTTATCAGTATATAACTGATAAGTGTTTATTAAGTGAATGAAAGAATTGCTGATTGTATTAATTATAGGTGGGTATTTTTCTCTTAGAATTAATCTACTTATGGATGTTGGTACCTCACATATTTGTCAGCAGCCAAATCAAGCACACAATACACATCAGTACCCTAAAAAAGACTGTATAGACCTAAAATATACTGATATTTGTTCCATCGTATTTATTTTATTTTATTTTTTTTAGAAATCTATTTTTTACAGATCCTAGTACTGCTAAAGAATATCTGGCCATTAATAGAACTTTAATTCTATGTTAATATTTAATAGACTTAATTGTCTTCATGATATTCTAAGCACATTAGACCTTAAGTCCTCTAAAGGCAGGGACTGTATCTTATTCCTAGCTGCATCTCTAATTCCAGGACCAATACCTGGCATATGCTAGGTGCTTTGTGACCGGGTAATCCTTAATCAAATTCTGCAATATGGAATAGTCAGTATGAATTGACTTTTAAATTACCCCTTTATCTATATAGCCTCATCCTCAGACATATGAGGAGATTTCTAATATTTAATTCTATACTTGTTGGGAGAGGTCATTGAGAGGACGTGACTGCCAGTTGACCCGCAAGCTGGACCTGGGCAATTGGAGGCTGTCTACCCTCTCCTCTGTCCGTGGACTGTGCTTTCCACCTACCTTCTTTATTGCCAGAAGCTGCCCCAAGGTTATAGCCTTGAGTTAGAAATGTGGTGTTGAGACCATCTCAATGGCATATGTGACTGAACCCCAGTGATGGCCTCCTGTGTACATGATCAAACCCCATTAGGCCCACTATATAAACTTGTAAGCTTTCATGGACTGTGCAGAGATCTACTTATCATGTGCCACCTAAGACAAGCTTCAGAAACTAAGTCTCCTTGCTTACAAATCTTCCACTTACCAATCTGGAGAGGTTTGCCTTTTTTCCATCTTTCCCTGCCCTCCTCATATAGGAGTTCGGTTTTGGATTAGACCCAAGAGGTTCCTGGCCAGATTGCAAAACAACGGTACTTCTGAGACCAAACATGAAATGTGACAAATTCTATACAGTCATGCACTACATGATGACTTTTGAACAATGACAAAACTGCCTAATGTCACATTTCTCAGGATGTATCCTGGTGGATAAGAGGCACACGACCATATTATCAATGGTCTTGGTGGAGCTATGAGGCTGAATAGTCAATAACATTGAAATCTGACCTTTATTTACTATTGATTATAGAAGCTGATTCACTAACTCTGAAAACAATAAGTTTACAGACATCGAATTCATAATTAAGAATTTTTTGTTCTATGTTTTAACAGATAATATCTGAAAGTTTTGTGATAATGAAAAGAAGAATAAATAGATTCAGTTTTGTTGTGTTTAAGAAATATATGTCCAACTTGTCATGATGCTTCATAGATAATGAATCTTCCAAGGAAAGGGTCTTATCTTCCAAAATCTCATAACAGCTTTGAGAATGATTGTATCAGCCATGAAAATAAGCATTGGCCTATGTGCTCCCAGGTTGTCAAAAATAAATCAGGGCAGGCTTAATCAGATTCAGTCAGCACGACTGATGAGAAGAAGGCATTAGGCCAACTTAGATCTAGGCAGTGAGCCTAAAAGAAATGTCATCTACGCTATTTCTTCTCTGTCCTCTCTGTTTCAGCTTTCCTTAGAATTTATATTCAAGAAAACATTCTGGGTGTGTGCTGCAGACATATAATCCCTGCTGAGAAGTAGAGCAAGAAGGAAGGGTTAAAAGTAACAGAAATGGATCTGACAAACTTAGGCAAGGCCAAAACTGATTTATTTGGTGGATAGAAAAATTTAAAACCTAATTTTCTTCTGCAACTGAGTAATAGTATTGTTTGACTCTGCAGTGAAAATATTTTCACTAAAATTTCCTTTGCATAACAAACTTTAAAATAGAAATTTCTTTGGTTCAACACCCTCGTTTCACACTTGAGAGAACAGCGGTGCAAACGTCACATGGCTAACTGATATCAGAACAAGGTCTGGGAACCACATGTCCTTGTGACTACTGGGATTTCTCTTTCCTGAACCAGAGGTAAGCTGCTTGAGGCAGTGAAAGGGGCCTGGGTGCAGCAAGGAAGGGGGATCCAGGAGTCTGTTACTTGTTCCATAATCAGTCCTAGTGGCTATAGAATATGCTGGAGACAGAGTAGGCAGCACTAAAGAGGAGGAAAATGGAAGACTAGTGCCTAGGGTCTGGGACAAGGAAGAGGCCTGGCCACAAACACCTACCGGTCAGAAACACTAGGAAGTCTGTCACCATCCCTGACAAATGTAGCTACTATTGCCAATTGCTTCCCTAATCTGGACCAGGGTTTGCACTGGGCATTTTATATATATTGTTTTTTCTTTTATTCCTAATACCAATCTTCAGAAATAAGTGTTATTCTCTCTCACTTTGCTCAGAGAGGTTAATAAATAATTCGCTTAAGAGCACAGCAATAGACTTGGCAGCAGAGGGCCTGAGTTTCTATTCCTTCTCTGCAGCCATTACCTGTGAGAGCTTGGGGAAGCCCAAGGACATCTTAATTTTATCTTCTTAATTTATAAAATAAGGATACTTTCTGTAACTCCTGGGATATTTGTAAAGGTTAAATGGCTTTTATAAAAATGCTAATAGCATGAACTCAATAAATATTAGTGGTATTGCAAAGGTTATTGTGTTTTAGTTAAGACTCAAATCATTCAATGACCTTTTAATTATAGCGGTTCTATAAACATTCATTTAACTAACTTCAGAACACAAAATTCTGTAATTATGTCACCAGATTTTTTTTTCACAGAGCATTGGAAAGCTATCCAATTATTAATTTGACAACAAACAGATATTACCTAAGTGCCAACTTGGCATCAGGCATCGTGCTAGGTATTGGTGCCAGGCAAATGAGTAAGACGGTACTTGGACTCTAGGAGCTCAGATTCGAATGAGAGAGGCACATTCAAATGCATAGGTATAACACAATTTCAGTGTTATTAGTTACAGATGTTGAACTGTCTGGTAGATACCTGTTTTTTCTGCCTGTCTGAAAACCCTTCTAAGGTTATACCATCTCCTTCTGTAGCACTGCTTCTTCCCCACTGTAAAGCCAATAAGGGGTCCTAATGGAGACTGCTAATTACTGTGTCCCACTCCCAGACTCCCAGCTCAGAGCAAGAGGTATCTTGACTCAGTCTGAGTGAATCATGGTACCCAGTCCCCTCTCCATGAAGATAGTTACAGGGATGCACATGTGGACGAATCCCACCAACCAGAATGCCTGCTCTGGAATTTTCTCACTAGAATTCAAAGGAAGGAGCTTTCTCCTTTAGTTTTAAGTAGGTATGGATACAAAGATGGAGAAGTCAGCATCTGTAATTTCTGCCCCATGTAGATAGCTGCTTGAGGGAGAGCCCTGGTCTCAGTCACCATAAGGCCCAGCTGCTGTGTAGGGTGGAGACATGAATAAACCCCAGTTTACAGTTTAAGTTTAAAGCTAGACTTTCAAATTGTGCAGCCAAAGGTGCTGGTCGGTATAAGCTAATTGTTCCGTGCTGCAGCCATAAAGAGAAACAGCAATTGATTCCGCTTCTACAGATAGGTTTGAGGGGAGGCTTGAAAGTGACAGATAGAGGTGATACTTGAAAGACGCTCAGGAGTTTACTAGGGGAACAAAGATCAGAAAAGTCATCTGGAGAAGTGAGAAGAGATGCCACAGTCCTCTGGAGTGATTAGATAGTGGAAGGATGCTCAGAGGAGAGGGTTGATAGCCCTGTCCAAAGGTGCCTTGTTAAGGAACAGATTTTTTTTTTAGCACCTGTATAGTTATGAATTGGCTAACAGGACCCATCTTAGGCCAGCAAAATAGTAAGGATGCTATTGCAACAGTTCGGGTAAGGCATGATGAAAGTTAGAGTAACTGTTGGCTGCACCAAATCTGTATGCATGATATGTCCCTAGAACATTATTAGTGCTTCAGCTGGCAACCCAATTGATAATTAGACTTATTAGAGGGTGTTTTAGAAGGAACACTTAGAATATTCTGCTGTGCTAAGGTTACCACATAAGAAGTAATGGGATACTTAATTCTTTTAAAGAGTAATATTAATGATGTCCGGTGCTTACATAGCACTTATGCCCATGAGCCTCTGCAGACGTTATGTAATTCACACTCTTAGCCTCCTGTCCAGCTCCCAGGAAATCTTTTCCAACAAGATATTCTTTCCTTTCATTTCCTTCAGGAAGATCAAAGTCCCAAAGTGGCCCTGCCAGGGCATGGCTCCTCCTGACACTCTCTTAGACTTATGCACAACTCTCTTTCAAAAATTGTCAGATCAGAATTTGGATGTTGATCTTAAAGGCTAGGAATGGCCTCCTCTAACATTCCATTATTTAGTAAATCATTCTTTAGATATGTTTTGAGCAAATATGTATCAGGAACTTTGCAGGACACTGGGGATGCACTCTATTGGGAATAAAGAGAAAGACAAGTCTTGTGTGCCTTCGTCCTTCATAGAATTGTGTCTGATCAATAATAATAGCAATGGTGATGATAAGGATGATACTGACAACATAATAAAAAATATGAACTTACGTAGTACTTATGTGGTTCTAGGAACTGTTCAGAACATCATACAGCAGGCTCTTGATAAATGCTTGCTGAATGAATATATTTACAATCTGCTGTGTAAGACCAGGCTTCTTTATTGTATCCTAAATGTATCTTTTCAGATAGAGTATGTCGATTCTCTCTCCTTGTCTGAGTCCGCATTCACACCAGCTCCACCTTTCATGTTTGACATGCTTAGATACATTCATTTCTGTCTTTATGATTTTATAATACAGGGCCCTCATCTCTTATGCCTCTCATTTGTAAAGGGGTTCAAACTCAAATGTCAGGCAGATAATATAAATGTGAGAAGCAGCCAAGCATAAGAAGATTGAATGATGGAATACTTAGAAAATGGGAGAGTATCTACATTGTCTAAAAGCATCATTAAAAAGCAAAATTACAACAAAATAAAGCTGTACTGGCCAAAGAAAACACATTTATAGGCCAGTCTCAACCCATAGGCCATGAGATTACAACCTTTGAATTTGTTGCTCTGCCATTTCCTTAACCAAATCTCTCATTTTAGGACCATCAGCTTCTGATTCTATTCAATTTGCTCTGCCCAATCAGAGTGCAGAATAACTAAATTCTGCTAACGTTAAGCATTAATTTAAACAAATACAAATGATATTTCCTTATCAAGTTGCCACATGTTTGTGTTTGTAAAATGTCATTTTATCATATATATTAATGCAGTCATTATTTCCTGACTCCCAATATGGATTTGAGGTGGCAGCTCTACAGATCTCTTAATTATGGAGATTAAACAGAACATACTTGAGAAAAGAATTCAATCTGGCATTTTTAATCAAAAAGTAACTGTTATGCTGAAGAGATGTGCCATTTTATGTGATATGTAGGATAATATTAGGATAACAATATACATCACATTTTATATTTTACAAAGCACTTTGAAATACATTTTCTCTGTTGTTCCTCAAAACATCCTATTAAGTCATCATCTCACTTCCCTGATGAAAACACTGAGGTGCAAAGAAATTAAAGGGGTTTCTCAAGGCTTCTCTATTATCATAGAGAAGGAGCTGGATACTCAATTCTTTAACTACACATTTTATGACTCTATTTTACTACAGTCGCCAGACTGTAAGGTCCTGGAGCCAAAATTATTTCCTGAATGTTGCCTTTCATATCTGGACTTAATTGATGGTGAGCTCCCTCAGCATAAACCATGACTTGCATTTCTAGAACATGACTGATAGATGCTCAAAAAATGTGGTACTAGGACAAAAGCAATTTTAGAGATAGAAAGAAATTTTGGAGATAATTAAACCTGGGTTCAAATCCCACTTAAGGGATAGTCTCTCATTTGGATTTTTTGAGCCTCAGTTGCCTGAGGTAAATTATGGAAATACTAAAACCTATTACGACTAGGTTATTGTGGGGGAACGAATGAGAGTATGTATATATTATCTAGCTCAATACCTGATATTTAGTAGATCCTCCAAAAATAACAGCTAATTGTTACTACATAATTTATGATCTATGTTTTCTCTTTGATTTTCTTTGGGACATGTAAATTTTAGAAGATGTATCTTTTTATGTCATTAATGCCACGATTCATATATAGTTCAATAACCATTCTGACTTTCAGTCTATTTATTCAAAAATCAGTATTACCCCTTTTTGTGGCATCAGGAAGAAGAGCAGCCAGTATTTCTTTTTCTATTATGCCCGCGTATGCCAGGCTGAGTTAACCTGTTCTACTGAAGGTTACCATGGGAACAGTTTCTAGAACCTACTGTGCTAAGAAGTTCAGGGACCTGTGAAGCTGTGGCTGGCTGATGACTGCCTTGGAAAGAGGTGAAACTACAATTCAGAAAGTCACAAACTATATTTGTTCTCAACAGTTCAATAATCTGGCAAATTCTAAAAATATGCAACATTTTTCTGACTTAATGTTATATGAAAAATAGGGTTTCCTGACAGGTTAATTCTGCCTGTGAAACAAGTGTTATTTTCATAAAACGAAGCACTGACAAACATAATTTTGCCTGGATTTTTAATTCCCCATCCCTCTTTTCTATCCTTATCAGTATTTATGGTTTTACAATCATAAATTACCTCAGAAAGATGCTTGTAAAAGTGTAACTGTCCTATTTATTGAAAGATATTGCGAAAGATGATGGTGCTAATCATTTATTTTAGAATAGATGAGTTCAGTCAAACTTTCCCACAGGCATGAAGTGTCTTTTCAACTGTGACACCAGTTAATTAAATCCTAATGACAGCTGACAAAGAATGCAGTCTACTCACCAAACTTGCAGTTCACAAAATATTTTGACATGACTCTTGTGACCTTTTGTAGGCACTGCCTTTTAACTCCCCTCCTTGCTGAATTGTTAGCATCATCAACAATACTGGCAGATGTTTAGGGCAAATAGTTTCTCATATCCTCCTCCATCACTGGGATTTTATGGCTTTGCTAGAAGGCTGATCCCTTCATGCCAGATAAATTAAAGCCCAGACGTTAAGGGAGATGAAGGGCAATACTTTACATATATTCTTTGCTCAATGTTTACCTTATGTAGTTTTTAAAAATTGAATGCTTGTAGCTTAGGATATGATAATTAAGAAAAGAAATTTGGTCTCTGTAGTAGTGGTGTTTGTAGTCCACAGCAAAAGAGAGGAAATACACAATTTTAAATAATTATATATTACAAGTGGAAAAGGCATTGTTAAGAAGTGCATGATGATAAAGAAGGATCTAGCAAGAGGATCTGATCTAGAGAAAGTAAGAGACTACATAAGCTACAGGAAGAGTTAGCCTGATGAGGAGTTGGAGAAAGAACAGGATATATAAAGAATAGTATATGTGAAGACCTGGGGGCTGCAGAAAGAATACTGTATTTAAAAACCAGAATAACATCAGAATGGCCAATAGTGAAGACTAAATCATAGGATACTTTGTAGGACCTTCTAAAAAAGTTGAAGCTTAGTGCTAAAGGCAATGGGAAGCAACTTATAGGGTTATTAAGCAAGGGAGCGAAATTATCAGATTTGCATTTTGTAATAGAAGAAAAAGAAATATGTTAACTGCTGGCTCCCAAATTCCTATTGTAGGGAGGGGACTTTTAATGAAGAAATACATGATAACAAACCACTTGGGCGAGCAGAGGAATATAAGCAAACAAAAGAAACAGCCAAATTAGTATTCAAGTTAGAAAGAAAATGGCTTTATCCTAGAAAGTAAAGGAGAGAGATAAGAAGAAAGGAGCTTGAACAAACATAGAGAGAAGAGCCAGCAAGACGGTGTGATGCTGGGATGTAGAAGGGACAAATCAGCTAAGGGAAAAATCCAGACGGCGAGGAGGTCAAAGAACATTTTAAAACTGAAAACAACTAATGTTCCATTTGGAGTGCATTTTGAATAGTAAACACTTCCTCACCTCCCCAAATCCCAATCTTCATTAAGGTTTATTACAATCACAAATGCTTTCTGTGAGTGGATCACTTGTGGAACTTACTGAAGGGGCTGAGTTTCACATCCAATTGTTATGACACAGAGGCATATTTATGGAAGTTGGAGCCTGAGAGAAGAGGAAATTGTGAGAGTGAAAACCTCCCCAAATTGACAAAAATCCTAAAAGGATTTGAACTTCCATAGAAGATGGAAAAGGATTTAAAGCCAATTTCAGTTAAGTCTCAAGGGAGAAGGAAGATCCTCTGGATATAGTACAGAGAGCTGGTTGGTGAGGATAAGCAGAAATAAGTGTGATTAAAGTATTATTATAGAATAGAAATGATGATGGCTAGGCCCAGGATGGTGTCAGGAGAAATTTAGAGGGTATATTCCTCAGAATTCAGTGACTTGAGATTTGATTGGTCATGGCATTGATTTTATATACATACACTCTCATCATCATCATCATCATCATCATCATTATCTTCATCATCATCTATAGAAAAGACTGCAGGTGAACAGATATTAACAGGGTAGGAATAAGGGTGATGTGCATCCTTAGTTAGTTCAGTTTGATACATAATGAGTATACAGATGTCTGTAGGATATCCAAGTGCAAATGCCCCGTAGTTGAGGAGATATATGGCTCCAGAATTCAGAAGAGAGGTCTAGATCTAATATTTGGAAGAAACTGACCCAGAGACGGTTAGCTGGAGCCCTGGGAATTGAAGAGACACCATAGTGTGGTAATGCAGTTACTACTATTAGTAGAGTTTACTTTTATTGAGCACCTACTTTGTGTTGAGAACTTTTTAAGCATTACTTTGGTTAATCCTCTTTAAAACCCTCCAAAATAGATATTACTATTACTTGCACTTCCAGATTAGTAACTGAGCCTCAGAAAGTTTAAGGAACATACCTGAGGTCACACAGCTTTTAAGTGGTGGAACACTTTGGAATCATAGTGTTCCTCTGATTCCAAAGTCAATGCATTAATATCTATAACTGCTATGACCTGCATTTCAGTTTTGTGCCACAGACTTTTACTGTATTCCTATACAACCATGAGGCATCAACATCCCTTTAAGATCACTCATCTATATTACATGGTGAGTAGTTACGGGATGTTCAGGTGTAATGGAAAGAATAGTGACTCAAAGACAAACAGAGCTGAATATGAATATCAGTTCCATCATATACAGACTATCACATACAGACCTCTCTGAACTTTACTTTTTTCATCTATAAATTGGGAAAAGAATGCCTACCTTACAAGTTGCTATGAGATTAAAATTTAAAAAATGTAGTAAAGATACTTGCCATATTTTATGCTTTGCACATACTAAATGCTTAATTTTGATGGTTTAAAAAAAGTAGAAATTATACTTAATGGATCTGGCTAAGGAAGCTCTTGTTAGTTGCATTGCAGAGCTTTCTGAATATCATAAGAAACCTAATAGACAATAAAAGAAATTTAAGTTTTCACTTACATATGAACCCTCAACATCATAATAAAACTCTAAAATAATAATCATGCAATTTTTCAGTGTGCATCCTTCGGGAACAGTGGTAGCTCAGATTTGCTGCTACCTGAACTAGTTAGAAATATAATTTAATTAGAAATATTATTTTTCATTGTCTTATTAAAATAGTTTCTAAACTAATCTAACTCCTATTTCTCCCTTCTTCAAAATCCTGAATTATGAAGAGTAATAGGATTATGAGGTTTCAGGATCTTGGTAAAACAATAGGATTAGGAAAACAGAATTATAAAGAATAAGGAGCATAAAATTTAGGGTAAAATTTTCTTTTACTTGTTGGATTGTTGAACACAGGCAAGTTATATAGCCTCTTTGTGTTTTCTCATCTGTAAAATGGGGTAATACTTTTTCAACTATACTTTTGCGACTATTACATTGCATAATGTTTATAAACTACCTAGGTCTGCTGGGCGTATTCTAACTGTCCAGTCGAAGCACAGTTCTTATCATATGAATATTCCAGGTTTAAAATCTTGGGGAAAAAATCACTGAGGTTACTATTCGCTGCCAATAAAAATCAGATTATTTAGCTTGACACTCCAAACGCTCCACAATCGGTCCTGAATTAACCATCCCACCTTATCTGACGCTACTTCTCTATTCTGAACTCCACGAACCCCACAAACTAGTCAAACTGCCCACTCCATATGCCCCAGAGCTTTCTTGCCTCTGTGGTTCTATTTATGTATTCCTTCTGCCTGCAGTATTCCCTCCCCCACTTCAAATATCCAATTCTGTCTGTCACCGCATCTCCATCAAATGTCACCTTCTTTGAAAAGCCTTTATGACCACCCTAGGAAGAATTAGTCTCTTTCTTCCTGTCATCCCGCAGAGCAGTATCTAACTAAATCTCTCCCAGAGCACATCACTCTGTACATGGGATCATACAAATCTAGTTAACAGGCAGATTGCTCTTACAGTAAGAGGTGAAAATAATTTTAAATGGCTCTTCACTTTTACCAAGATCCTGCTTTCTTCGCATTAAGTATTTATAACATCTGCTTAAACCATTTGAAGTTAACATTTTGCATATTCATCTTCATTTCACAATGTTAACTTTAAATCGTCACCATTTCTTAAATTTCCACTGTATGAGTAATATGTTCAGCCAGCACTGATGCTATTTTGAATTACAAGAAGGCTGGAACGACAATCTGATATTTATGTTTTATAAATGAAGCTCAAAAATATCTTTGTTTTGGGGAACAGCTGTAAAAAGACAGTATGCAATTTACTGCACCAAGTGAAAGGATTCCGTTCTTTGGGAAAGGATGGCATTTATATAAAACATGCTGTGGTATTTGGTAAGAAAATGTCATTACTTTTACTTGACATACTGCATTTATTGTTAATTGGCATTTCATCATTAAATATTTTCTTATTGCCCTGTACAAGATGTATTTTAAAAGGTTAAAAAATAGAAACGTTTGCATTGTTGAAATAATTTCAAAAAGTAGTTTTCACCATTAGAGAGTTTTGATGATACAGAATCTAACTGCAATGGTGAAAATTTTTCATAAGATTCTTTGCAGAAATGAATAAATCTCTTTCCACACCTTTCCTACTATTTTAACGTTTCTATTCTTAAAAGCAGCAGCTGTTCCTGGTGGCCTGAAACAAGTACTTAACACTAATTTACGCTAATCTACAGTTTACTTTAAATGATCCTTATTTATGAAGCTTTTATTCAATTCATAGTGAAGACTTAATAAAGTCATAGCATGCGGTACTTTTACCAATGACTGAGTATGGAATCCATGTGATTTTTAAAAACCATGTCAATATGCTTTAAGTTCTGAAACATGCCTTTCCTATCTTGAATACCTTGAAATACAATACTTATAATCAATGTTAATTCTCCATTTGCTAACTTCTTTATTTCTATTTCCTCCTCCCTGAATAATATCTCCAGCCTCCCCTTTTTTTAATCTTTTTTCCCCCTCCATTTGTCCTCTCATTGTACTGCTTCTCACGGTCTGCTTTGTGCAATGTTTGGTTAGTTCTGTATAAAGATTTTAACATCCTAAGGACAGAGAATCAGATCTCATTTATTATCTATCATAGACTTTGATTCAATACTTTGCTATTTGGAACTTAATAAATATTTGTAAACTTAAATTCATACATTCATTTATCTAACCATCCATCTATCTACCCTATATTTATTGAAACTTTATCTACATATTCTTACTGTGTCCATCCAGCCTATTCTTATATGCCAGAGTATGTATTTTTAGAGCTCAATTCTTGCATTATTAGGCAAAGTCATATCACTGTATTATAGAAATAAAAGAATATTTGGGCATAGAAAGGTATTAGGGAGAGAGGCAAGGAGCTAAACGGGGAAAGAGAAGTAATCACATGAAAAGGAAAGACTAAAGGAATATAAAGAAAGAATGAGTGGGAGAAAATGAAGAAAATTTGAAAATTGGGAATAAGAGTAATAATGAACAGTAAAACAGTTACAGAATAAGACTGACATTTTGTATCTTTGCTGGTCATGATTCTATCTGTGTTATTATTTAATACCTGACAGAAAAAAAATGAAGCTATCTTCTGATTAATATCTCAATTGTTTCCTTACCCACTGTCCACCTTTCTTTTTTCTCCTATGACTATGTTATAATTTATTTCTGATATGCAGAGAATGCATTCTTAAAGACTCAGAGATAAACCATTAATAAATCATATGTTGCTATGGGAACTAATAGAGATTTAATCGTCAAACTGCCCATGTAGAGGCCTTTCATCCACTTGGCTAAGAAGGTGCCATGGAGATTCAAATGCAGATGGGAGACCGAACTTTAGAATCTCTTTCAGTTCATACCTTTGAAGAGTTATGAATTAATAAAAGCTAAACCTATGAGTAATTTCTAAAAATATTAAGAGACGCATGCCAGATTTCCTTTCAGATCATAAGTATACAGGATCCGTTTTCCTCAAAATGATAATTTCTCCCAAGCCTTTTCTTTTATCTTAAGCTTTGAGGAAACATATCATGGAACATTTATGGGAAGAATTTAATAATATCTTCTGATAATTCTATAGAATATTTTCCAAACATATTGCTGCCTAATTTATAATAAATATGGTTAATTACATATATTAGTACACAACAATATAATTCTGTTTCATTGGAATAAAAAATAACAACATTAACCTGACACATTTGTTTAGTTGATTAATGCGTCTACTTCTTTGTGTATTCCCTTTAGCATTCAAAGTGAGAAAGAGATTTTTAGTTATCAGGTAATTATAATTAGGTCCATACTAATGGCCATAATTAAAGAAAGAAAAGAATAATAATGTTAGTAATAGCCTAGCATATATTAACTGCCTAATATATGCCAAGGTTTGTTCTAGATGTTTTAGATTAATTATGCCTAATTCTTAAAACAATATTTAGAGTTACTATTATTATTTATCAATAATTAGAAACCAGAAGAGAAGGAATTTAAATAGGAGTAATTCAAACAATAATGTGTAATGCTTATTTGGTGTTAATTACAAGAGCATGATTGTGAGCAAGGGAGACTGGCTTCAAATCTCAAGAAGATTAATTCTAAATGAGCAGTAACAGTAAGAAGCATCTAATATTATGACAAGAAGTACAAAATACTCTCGTAGCAAGAATACCTTACCTAGTGATGGTGAAGTTGATACTCGAAAGAATAGCAAGACTCAGCTGGCAAGGAGGCTGGAGTTTGGCAGATATTTCAGGCAAGAGAGATTGAGAGCAGTAGTGTGTTCAGGGACTGAGGACAGCACAGCACCTTCAAGGCACAGGAAGGGCCTTGAAGGCCATGTCTAGGCATTTGGGCATTACCTCAGGGCTGCTGACATGCTCTAAGCATGATGGCTATGATTAGATTTTCTTTTGAGAACAACAGAACTGGTAATGTGGTAATGTGGAGCCTGGACCGGGGGAGGGCAAAATGAAGCAGGAGATCAACTAGAAGGCCATAGCAGTAACTTATTTGGACTTCTCAGTGGTAAAAGAGATGAGAGGGGCAAGGAAAGATCTATTAAGAAAGTATTAGTAGAATCTCAACAAGTGCAGAGTGAGAAGGAGCCTTGAAGATTGTATTGTCCACACGCCTTACTACAGATGAAGAAACCCAAGGCCCAGAGGTGGGAGGGGGCTTGCCTCAGGGCGTCTGGCTGGTTAGAGGAAGAGTCATGAAATGCAGGTCTTCTTGAACCCATTTCAGTGATATTTCCATTAACAACATTTTGCCTTCCAAAACCTACCAAATCAATTAATTTTTTCCCCCTTTCTACCACTGGAAATAGAGCTTATTTAGGTGGGCTTTCCATGCATGCTATAGAGGTTACAAGGCAAATTTGGCACTTAAATGGTCAGAGTCATGAGGCTCTAAACAAGTGATTGCTTTCTAAGAGGCGATGAAGACTGCCTTTAGAGCTTGTCATTTTTTGATAATAGACAAATTAAAAACCAAAATCAAGAAATTGAGAGTTTTTCACTGTTTATTCACAAACATACTAATACAATTATTATATTTTAAGAGAAGTATCTGAAATTCATAGAGTGCTTTAGATTAGGTCTTTCAAACTTAAAAGCATATGAATTCAGGTGGTCTAGGATGGGGCCCAACATTCTACATTTCTAATAAACTCCCAGGTGGTGCTGATGCTGCTGGTCCACAGAGTACACCCTGAGTGGCCAGGCCTTAACTTTTCAGTTTTACTCACAGGTTGCCGATTCTGAGCAAGTCAGTCTCTCTAACTGGGAGGCATTTGCAGTGTGAAAACAGGTAACTGAATGGACAAAGTAATTTGCTTATGATCCATTGTAAAGTTATCTTTTGAAGAGGGTGGATTCCACCAGTGGAGCAACACACAGATGATGTTCAGAGGCTTTAAATAAACCAGGAGGAAGCATTAGCCATGTGCCACTACAGATGACAAGTCTCCTTGACACTCTGGGTGTCACCATGGGAGCACTAGACTCTGTTTAAAGTACCTGAGTTCAAATTCTGTTGCTTGCTTTATGATCTTGCTTTACCCATTAAAGATTTTGAGCCTTAGTTTTACTCAGTTTTATATTTTAAGCTTAAGTTTTTGTCAACTTTATGTTTAGAATTATTCAGAGATGGTAATAAGATAATACGCATGGAAAATGACTGTTACATAGTAGGTGTTTAAAAGAATTAGAGAGATGAGTGTTTGAAAATTGTGTGGGTGAATCTTTCAAGCCTTAGGTCTAAATATTCTTTTTCTTACCCTTGGTCTGGAAAATTCATAAAACTACTTCCATATCAGGCAGTTAAATGTGACTCTTTTCACATGGAAATGGTGTATTAGAGTCTGAAAAGAATGTTGCTCCTGGACATTTCTGGGATTGTATGAATTGTGAATCTGATTTAGATCCAGAAAGAGCAAGTAGAGTTGATGAATTCCATGTAGCAGAGGCAGAAAGCTTGAACTTCAAGATCTAAAACTTTACCGAACAATATGGACAAAAAGACTTACAATTTGCGCACTTGGTGTAACAGCAAGGTTTCTGTAAAGCAGTCACATCATATGGCCAACAGAGGAAGAAGGGCTAAGGTGACAAAGGCAGGAGAGGATCTGAATTAAGACTAGGAAAGAGCCATTTCCCTGAGCTACTTCTGCCTGAGAGTTTCCAATACCCAGGAGAGGGAAAACTGGTAAATTAGCTGCAGTATAAAACTTCTGCATTGCCAAGGGTGTCGCTTAGTAGTTCACTGCACTTCAATAATTAGAAGAAATTTTCTGCATGCAGGATACTGTCATGGTCCATAAGAGACATAAGGTTAAAAAAAAAAAAAATGTGGCATTGCTGAGAACTTGCAAATACAGCAGGGAACATAAGACATGGATACAGATGTATAACCCCAAACATTGTTCATGTTTGGGGTTAACAATCAGAGATGGAAGCTAAACAAGAGATCATATTCAGGGGGAGAATCAAAGAATGTTTCTCATAGAAAGTGGTACATTCTTGAATCATAAGTTGTTATGATTAAAAATTAGAAGGGATCTTGCAAGTAATTTAGTCTGTTCCTTTATGCTGGTGAAAATGGTGAGGAAAGTTTGTTAGAGGCAGACAGTATTAAGTATAGGACCTGTTTTGAAGAAACAATGAGAAACAAGGCTAAGAATTTGATAGTTGTTAAGGGGAAACCATTCAACAAGTGTTTGATGAGAACCTTCTGTACAAGGCCATCTACAAGCACAGGCAGGCAAGGCCAATTTACTATTCCTTAACTACCCTTCCTTCACAACCAGTGCTTTTTGTTAGGCAAGGGAGGATAAAATAGGCAAAACTATAACCCCAGATGGATCCTTTTAAATACAATTCCATAAGGAAAATTTCTAGTATTAGAAAAAACATCCTGTATAACATGCTGTAACCAAGTTACATTGTGATGTGCTAAACAGAAGTATATATGTATGTAATGTTTGGCATTTCACTATCTTATAGACTAAAGAAATGAGATATACATCGTATGTTTCAGAGTAGTTCTGCATTTTATAATATAGCCGCAGAGTTGTGACTGTTTAGCTACCACAAGTAAACACAATTTGGAATTTTTAAAAACAAATCATTTTTTATCTCAGTGATAACTGAAACTAGTTTTACTTGTTTCTGTGAGGTAGCTCAACTGGAATTATACTTTAAAATAAAATAAATATTTCCTGAGAAGACTGACACATGGAATCCACAATTTCTCTCTTATAAATTGCAGTGCTTTTGAAGTGACCTTGATATAAGATATTTAATCATTAGTTTCAAAAAAAATCCAACAATTTAAAATATCTGTAATTATCCTTTTTGTTTGAAGACAATAAGATGCAACCCACTTATGTAGCTGGCAAATTTAGCTCTCAAAAACTTTGCTTCCTACATCCTTTTTGTGTATGTGTGTGTGGAAAATTATACTTAAAGGCATAGGTTAGTGGCAAATTCAAGTACCAACTTTTAAATGGTCCATCAGGAATTCCTGAATTCATCAAGAATTCCACCAGTAATCCATTAGTTGTCTTCAAGTTTAGTAATTCCTTCATCATGAAGTGTGCTTTTTTATTCCTAGAGATAATTTTGTGCCAATACCCCCTTGCTTGACCAAACCTTCTCCATCTTTCTTGATGGAGATCAAGTGAGATCAGTGAATGCCGATGGTAAAACACTTAGCCATAAATGCAATAGCATTTAAAGCTAAGGTGGCAAATTCCTGCTGAGCTTGATTCCTTGCTTTTCACTCACATTGCTATGTCTTTTTATCCTCTGCAAATGGGCTGGAATTGAGCAATAAGTCCCTGCTGTGATTTCTTTTTCAGATTTACTTCAGCACAATTTGAAGCTGAATATTCATTTCTTTATTCCCTGTATCCTTTCTACTGCCTTCCTTTCCTGAAATTCATTCACAAAGAGAAAAGCATGGTCATTTGTTGTTGTTCTGTTTCACTTGTGTGGTAAGAAGCAACCATCAATCCATAGGGCTGGTTCTCTAACTTGAAATCTTGTTTTTTCCAGGCAATCTTCTGCTGGGGGCTTGATGACTCATACGCTGAACATCGGCTCTAAGAAGCAAATTAGAAAGGAGTCACTGGAGGTTGGGCCCTTCACTGTGTGCCAGCATGCAGGGAAGGGGGTGTGTGTGCAAAGGAGGCATGGTAATTAGCCCAAGTATGAGTAATGTAGGATCTTTGCAGGTGTTACTTTCTGGTTTTTGTTTTCATTTTTGTCCTCTGGTGATAAGAAAAGGGAAAGGGGAAGTGTAACGGTCTGCTCTTTCCAACCTCGCTTACTCAGGAGAATCTTTTCTTTAAACACCAATCATTAATGCAATGAGATGGGTCTTTTTCTACCTTGTTTTTGGACTCCAGGTAAAAAAAGAAAAGATTCTCTGATTCTCTCATTATTTTAGCTGTTTCAGCAGCTGCTGCATTGAGTACTTTGTGGAGACTCTGTGTTCCCCATTTCTTTGGTAGGCAGGAGAAGAGACTGCTGATTCCTTCTGATTCTCCTTCTTCTAATAATGCCCTGACCAGGAGATTTTAATCACAGAGATGTGGGTATATTAGTAAAATTTAAAGCTCATAAATGATATAATTTAAAATACAAACTTAAAAGTTTAAAGAAAAGGTCTGGGATTATTTATTCCTTTTTAAATGGAAGAACACTAGAATAATCTACTGAAGAAGCGTACTGCTACTATGCATTGTTTTAAATAGATTAATACCATATTAGAGGCATTAGAGTACTAAGCGATTTGCTATTTTAAAAGCCTATGTATTTAGTCCTTTTTATTAATATGCTACAAATTCTACTTTACAAATATCAATTTCGTAAGTGCTCTCTACCTCAGAAGAAATAAATTCATATAAATTGGATGTGGGTGATATGTTTCAGTTGAACTGTTTTTGTCCCTCCTATTTTGACATTTGACTGAGTTTTGTTCCAGATATGTCAAAGGCCTGCCCTAGGGAGATAAGGATTAATTAATTGAAGATAATTTACAATGCAAAAACCAAGCAGAGATTTGCAGAACTTATTGTTCATGTCAGTTCAGGCTGGTTCATTTAATGAAGCACTTTTTTTTTCGAAAAGGAAATAACAATTTTGCAAAATCGAGAAAAGTAAAGATTATCTATTTGTTATAGGCACATAATTAATTTTTACTTAGAAAAGTGGGAGAGGAAATATTACTTAGTTATAACTTTATTTAATATTAAGTTAAGCCATATGAAATTACCAATATTTAAGCAAATATGTCTTTAGAAATAAATGCTTTGAAAATAAAAACCAAATAACATCAGCCCTTTCTTTTCTACACAGTGAATGCATCTTAAGTACCCACATTTTGTCATTCTAAGGCTGTGTCCTTTATTTATGGGGCTTCCAATCCAGCCACTTATTCGAGCTTATAAAGCTTATAGAAACTGAATGATAGACCCTGAATTGAAATATAAAAATACTGAATGATCAATTTAAAAATAGCAATCCATGTCCATGAGTCCTAATATTTTAATAAATACACAATCATAGTACAAAAATTAAGGTATGTTGATAAGAAAATATTAACAACATGGAAAATTATCCCTCATAAATCCATCACCCAGAAGTAACCACTCTTATACTTTCTGACTTTTCACCATGCTATTGTTCTTTAATAAAAATAGGATCATACTTCTTTCTAACATGCTTTTCTCAATTAATATATGAGAAAGACAAATTATACTGCAAAGTGACAATAATCAAAACAGCATGGTATTGGCAGCAAAACAGACATACGGATCAGTGGAACAAAATTGAGAGTCCGGAAGTAAACCCATATTTATATGGGTAAATAATTTTTGGCAAAGAAGTCAAAAGCATACAGTGGAGAAAGGAAAGCTTCTTCAATAAATGGTGTTGGGAAAACTGGAAAGCCACTTGCAAAAGAATGAAACTAGACTGTTATCTATCACCTCACACCAAAATTAACTCAAAATGCATTAAGGACCTAAATATAAGAACTGAAATGATAAAATGCATAGAATAAAACATAACTAAACTTAAGGAACTTAGACTTAAAGAGAATTTGATGAATTTGACCTCAAAAGCAAGAAAAGTAAAAGCTAAAATAAATGAATTGGACTACATCCAACTAAAAAACTTCTGCTCAGCAAAAGAAATTGTCAACAAGGTAAAGAGAGAACCATCTAAATGGGAAAATATATTTGCAAGCAACACTTTCAATAATATCCAAAACACACAAAGAATTCATATAACTCAATAACAAAAAAAAAACACACAAATAATCCAATCAAAAAATGAGCAGAGGACCTGAACAGACACTTCTCCCTAGAGGACATACAAATGGCCAACAAATATATGAAAAGATGCTCAACATCACTAGCTATTAGGGAAATGCAAATCAAAACCACAATGAGGCATCATCTCACACCTGTTAGAATAGCTATAATCAACAGGACAAGTAATAACAAATTTTGGAGAGGATACAGAGGAAAAGGAGCCCTCATACACTGCTGGTGGGACTGCAAATTGGTACAGCCACTATGGAAAACAGTATGGAGGTTCTTCAAAAAACTAAGAATTGATCTACCATATGATCCAGCAATCCCTCTACTGGATATTTACCCCAAAGACTTGAAAACCCATATCCAAAAAGATATTTGCATTATTCACAATGGCCAGGACATGGAAGCAACAGAAGTGTCCTACGATAGATGATTGGCTAAAGAAGCAGTGATACATATATACAATGGAATATTACTCAGCCATAAGAAGAGATGAAATACTGCCTTTTTGACAATATGGATGGAACTCATGATAATCATGTTAAACGAAATAAACTAGACAGAAAAATTTGAAAATCACATGATATCACTTATATGTGGGATATAAACCTAAAAGCAACAAATGAACAGGACAAATGAACAGAGACTCATAGACATGAAATATAGACTAATGGTTACCAGAGACTAGTGGCACTATAGACTAGTGGTTACTAGAGGGGTGGGGGAGAACAGTGGGGGGAGGTAGACAGGATAAAAGGAGTCAAATATAGGGTTTAGGGGGAGGATGAAGTGAATAAAGGGGATCAAATATGTGGTAGCTGAAGGAAACTGGACTTTGGGTGGTAAACACACTATAGAATATACAGATGTCAAATAATAATGTACACCTGAAAATTATATAATCGTATTAACCAGTTACCCCAATAAACTTAATTAAAAATTAAAAATATATATATGTAAGAAAGATCTCTACACATCAATAAATATTCTTTTGCATTAATTTTAAATGACTGTATAGTATTCCGCTTTTGCGTGCTGGCAACTTTAGAGTGTTTGTTAATTACAGAGCCCATCAGTCCTATGCTTCTCAGTCATTACCACTCAGAGTGTGGTCTGTGGAACAATGCCAGTCTGAAAACTGTTACTCATCAGTGACCAAAGTAAGCACATCAGTTAAGGGTAAGCATTGAAATCATTTATAGCAATCTGCCACAGTATGCTATGTTTGCTGTCATGTAATAATAATAAATAAATTGGAGCTTTTATTTTATATTCCTGCTTTAACTTAATTTAATTTTTCATACATTTATTTTTAATGATTGATAGTATTGATCCATATAAATTGGAAGGTGAGGTGTTCCTTTAGCACAAATAGTTCAAAAAGTGAAGCCAATCTAGCTAATATGACCAGAACTTCTTGGCCCGGAAATCACAGTCTGAGCTAATGGCTGGCTGATAAGAATATGCTTTCAATAATATGGGAACTAAAATATGGGAGATGGGGGGTGCGGTATGAATTAGTACTTTGAGAAACAGGTACTCTTTAATCCAATGTACTGAAGCACCATTTCTCAGGTTATTTCTTCTAATCTTGGATAGCTGGTTACTCCAGACCAACCTTGCTCAAAAATTCTGAATCAGGAGAGAGAAGAAACAGTAGTAATATAGAATTGAGAAATGTGGGGAAAAGAAAAATAGATAATGGTAAAAAGGAATTTTACAGAGAGATTGCCAAGAAGAAAAAGAGGTGCTTTGCTAATTAATTGACTAAGAAACTATAATCAACCTTAGTCAAAATGTCAAAACAATAATAGATTTATATGCCATGCAGTGTAAAGTTGCATTGGGACTGTCATTAATAGATACATTCTTTCAGAAAGAATGACAAATACTGACCAAGTGAGACTGCGTGACCCATATGTCATGTCAGTACAGTTACACAAAAATTTTTATAGGTTTTCTTTGCTTTAGTTTTCAAGATGGATGAAAATTACGTTTTGTAAAACTATCCCAAATCATATAATCCATGCCTTAGGAGTCATTATTCGAATGGTTTATTTCATTCACATATATTTGAAGATCTGTTTTATTTTTGATAGTTATATTACTCTAATTCTCTGATAGTTTTGAAAGTCTATTACCCCATACCAGCTTCTTAACCACATGTTATGATTATAGAAGATGCTCCATGTATAATAGTGACCGATAAAACTAATCAGAGCCTTTCTGCTTATGGAAGTTAAGTTAGAAAGAAATTAGGGACTCTGTTTCCTCAGGAGCTAGAGACCCTTGAGAGAACAGGATGAGAGCTAGGGCCCTGTCCTACAGCACAGTTGCTAATGCTTCTCAGTAACTTCTACTCTTTTGAAATTGACCATCTGCATCTGTGGTTCTTGCAATGTGAAAGGACAAAATTATAGATATATTATAATTTATTTAATCAAACTTTAATTTTTATTTACTTAGGTTGTTTCACATTTTCACTGCTATAATTAGTGTGATTGTGAATATGCCTGTAGCTAAATCTTTGCACACATTCAATAGCTCTTTTAAATCTTAAAGAATTTCTCAGATATTCACCTGATTGAAATTTTAGAAGTTGTTGAGAGAAATAAACCCAAAAGGCTACAATAACTTGTGCTTTATTAATCATAATAGTACCTACAAAAATTGGGGAGGAGGAATCTTATCTATATATGTATAATATTTTCATGTTGTCTATGAACAATGCTCGTTGCTCAAATGAATTTGAAGACTCCTGGCAAAAGCATTATGTTTTCTCCTTTTATCCAGAAAATATTGATCTTTTCTACTTTACCATTCACCCTGAGAGAAAATAAAGCACTCACTTGCTCTTCGTTTCTTTACCTTTACTTATATGAGAGACATGCCACCAAAATGAATTTGCTTTTAGCGTTACTCTGTTGTTTGTGGATTAAAAACATAATGCTGAAAAGAGACCTACGTGTATTTTGAAATTTGGTGTGAAATGAGAATTTAATGCATTTGAACATAAGATAGTTTATCTTGACCTACATTTGTTTTTACCTAAGGAAGCAATAGTTTTTAAATTGTTAAAAGGGTCTCACAGTTGTGCTAATACTGGGTGAAAAGAAGGACCCGTGAGACAGGTGCACACACAGAATTCAGTGGACTGCACTGTGACCCAGAGACCAAGTGCATATTTAGCAAATGGACAGAGAGTTTTGAAGGATTTTGAAACTTAAGAGACAAGAAAATATTTAGTAAATATTTAGAAAAAAAGAAAAAAGAAGCTGCTGAGCTTAAGATCATAAAGAACGTTAATTTGAACGAACTAAAGATGCTTGAGTAGTCATGGAATATTAGCTAAGATTGCCTTGTGGTAATCAGCAGTACAAATAGACAGGGACAAGGCATGCTCCCTTAGGTTGAGAAAGCAGGTTTAAAAGAAATGATTAAACAAGAGCAGTAAACTGATATTGAAATAACATATGGTCTTTTTGGTTAGGATTCCAAAACTTTGCACAAAGTTTTTCTAATATTAATATTTTTCTAAATTAAAAAGACAAATATAAGAGAAATAATCTCTTTGAAAATTTTCTGAATTTATAACAATACAGAAAAACCATGAGTTTCTTATTGCGTTTTCATTTGCTTTATAGTTGCACCTACATGAAACCTATTTCATTGAACTATAACAATTATTAGAACCATTAAAATTATAATTGCCTCTTAAAATAACTATAGTATCTTGTCAATTAAGTTGTTCATCCATTAAAATATTTTAATTACAAAAGGAGATAATTTGACATAGCTCCTTACTGTAAAACCTTTAAAAAATGTAAATAAGGGTAAAATTAAATACCTATGATATTTTGAGTGGAGATAAATGATTAAGTGCTAGAGCTTTCCAAAAGGTACAGTTTTTGAAGGTACATTCTCCGAGTGTGAGACAAATAACCAACCCTTCCTGAGATGATGAGAGATGACAATCACTATACTCCATTCTTTCGGAGACTAAAGGCAAAGTGTTTGGGGGCCACAATTTCAGCTTTCAGAGTCTGATGCTGTGATACCCAGGCAGTGTTTCTGAGGGACATACCCACTTTTTTTTAGTCAAGGGCCAACCAGAGGCTCCCGGGGTAAGCACCCAAAGCATCTTGTCCTAAAATTGGAAACTGTAACAATTCTGTTCCTTGAATGACTGAAAGTTTATAAATTAATTAAACATTTTTTTTGTTGAGGTCAACATCAAAATATTAGATACAGTTTTAAGAAACTAATGACTTTATTGTTTCCATGTATTCTGTGAAATGCCATCTTTAGTAAAGCTAATCTTTACCAGGATCATTGAGAATTCAGCATCAGAATGATCCAAATATTAACCACACACACACACACACACACACACACACACACAGACTTAAAGATGTATTCGTCACACCTTATCCTTGGTGCAACATTTCAGAACCCTTTTGTAGTCTGAAATTTTAACTTTCTGCCCTCATCTTCCTTGACTTTTCTGTAGAATCTGACTGTTCAGTGCTCTTGAGTGCTCCTCCCTTGGTCTCTATCACACTATAAACTCCTGACTTAGTCTCTACCCGCCCAGCCACTCCCCTCAGTCTCCTTTTCCTCCCCTCCCCATCTCCTTCCTGCTGTTTTTCTATATTCAAGTCCTAGATTCTCATTTTTTTTCTCCTCTCTATTATCTCTGTAGGTGATCTCATCTGAGACTGTGGTTTAGTTACCACCAATCTGTGTGCCAAACACTCTAAAATCTGTTTCTTCTACCTCTGATATTTCCTCTGAGCTCCAGACCTATATATTTAACTGACTCCCTGAAATACTTACTTGAAGGTCTGAAAGGCACTTCAAACTCAAGCGTCTTAAAACAAACTAAAAATTAACACCTTACCTATCTAAATCTAATCTTTACTTGGTATTTCCCTGTTTCAGAAAATGGTCCGCCATCCATCCTTTATACAATTTGGAAATGTGTGGGTCACCTTCAACTCCTCCTTCACCCTCACTCTCTCTTTCTTATCATATCTAAATCATCAGGTTCTATGTTTTATCGCTTGAATATCTCTTGATTCTGCCCACTGCTCTTTTTTTTTTTGGCCTGGATTTCTAGAGTATTCTCTTCTTATAAACTCTTCAGCTGTTCTCTACACTGTATTCAGAAAAGCTTTTCAATATATAAAACTAGGTAAGTTGTTCTCTGCTTCAAACCCTTCAGAGGATTCTGATTTATACTTAGGATAAAGACAGAAGTAACTTTATGAGACCTGTCTTAGTTCCCACATCATTTTAAACTTGAGTTTTTCCAGCTTCATCACCTTCCACTTACCATCTTGCTTTCTGTACTCCAGCTCTACAGATCTTCTCTCAGTTTTTTAACCAGAAATTTCTTTCTCGCATCTTGAGATTTGTGTGCTATGCTCTTTACTCTAAGTGATCTTCCTGCTCCAGCCCTTTCTTTAAATAGTTTGTCCTTGTTCATTCTCTAGGTTAAGTATATGTAACATCCCCTCAGGAAAGTCTTCCTGAATGGTCGCCATCATCCTGCCATGCATATGGCAAAGTCTTTTGACCATTTTCATGATATTTGGTAAATTCTTTCATAACGGTCTCTCAGCTTACATGAATATACTAATATGTTGGATTATCTCATTAATGCCTGTCTTCCTCATTAGTTTAAAACTCCAAAAGGACAGGGACCATGTTTATCTCAAGTCCTAGCACAGTGCTTGGTATGTGGTAAGCACTTAAGGATACATCTTTGGAATGAATGAATGAGAGATTCATAAGATTCAAAAACATGGACCTGGAGATATATCAGTTGTTAACATTTTGCATTTGTTTCATTTGTTTTTATCTATCATCTACCTATGATCCATCCATCTACTATCTATCTATCTATCTATCTATCTATCTATCTATCTATCTATCTATCTATCTATCATTATTATCTTTATATCATCTGTATATACATAAGTACATATGATTTTAATATAATATACATTTAACAAAATTTTAACCATTCAAGAGTAAGTTGCATAAATCATGACACCTTACTCCGTAACATGTGCATATTTACTAAGAACAAGAATATTCTCCTACTTAACCACAACATAGTTATCAAGTTCAAGAAATTTAACAGTGATACAATACTATTACATAAAACTCAGCCCATATTTCAGTTTTACCAATTGTCCCAATAATGTTTTCAAGAACAAATTATTTTTCATGTCTAGGATCTAATTCAGGACCACACATTGCATTTAGTTGTCATGTCTCTTCAGTCTTCTTTAATCTGGAACAGAAACCATTGATTTTTAACTGAGCACACAGATACATGAAATAAGGACTAGATTTCTCAGCAAGGTGTACTATGTGACTAAATTCCATTCCATGGTATATAAGCAGATATGTTGTTTTTTAGATATTATGAAATTTTCTTAAAAAACAAGAAGCAAGCGTTCTTTATCTTTTCCAATCCCCTATGCCTCCATTTTGCTGCCTAAAATGTAGTGATGCCTGGAGCTTCATTTTGAACTATAAACAGGTGGATAATACCCTAAGGATAGCAAGTAGAAAGATGCAAGGTTTCTCTCATTTGATAACACAAAACATCATCTCAGCTTGAAAGAAATACTCAAAATGTATTTTGAATTTGAAAATTGTGCTTAAAAAATCAGAGACAAAAATGAGAAAGGAAAGTAGTTGCATAAATTAAGGAATAAAATTTAAAATTATGTGTGTATTTTAATCTTCATAGCAGGTAAATTGCGTCATATAGTTTAAAAGTGTGAGGTAATCCAACACCTTGATGGCAGAATATTTGAAAGCGCATTCACATTCCAAGCAGTAGGTCTAATTTCATATACAACTCTTTCATAAGAAACTAAATTATATTACAGTAAAGTCCTATATTTTCAACTAATTCTTTTCTAAGAATTCTTTTCTAAGTTGAGTATAAAAATAAGAAAAGAGATTCTACTCCCACAGATGGAAAATAACATCGTGCATGATCCATGATCCACATCTTCGCCTGCTTTTTGCAGACAATGCTGAACACAGAGTGAGCGTGCTAAGGATCATTATGTTATTTTTAGTAGTAAGCACCTTTGCAATAGAATGATTTGTAGTAATGGCTGTGAGTCAGCTTGTTCTAAAAACAGTGAGGTCCTCAAATTTTGATTGTCCTTTGTTAAAGCACTTGATCTTAAAAGTGCTACCTTGAGGAATTCTTGCTTTGACAATTATGAAGGTGTTCAGCTTTTCTGCTTCCTCCTGCTCAAATTACAAAGGAAGGCCAGCGTGCTGAGATCTCATTCTCACAGACCCCAAGTTTCCCTCTTCTATACAGAGGAATAGCTTATTGCAAAGACAGATTTTCACAACTATGGTCAAAACCACTGTTATTACTTATATTGATAAACCAAATCCTTCATTTATAAATATGAATGTATATAAACAAGAATGGATAACCAATGTGTCACTAGTATTTGAGGATAACCAACACCTTTATGGAGAAGGAGAAAGCTGATCACACAAAACTAATCCCAGAAGAGCCCAAAATAATGCAATAGTACAAACGAATTTAAAAAGATGTGGAGCAAGAACAAATCACTATGAGAAAAGAATAACCTGACATCAAGAAAAAATTCTTAGAAATTAAATTAAAAATTTAATTTCAATGATAGCTAAAATTTTAAATTTTAATGAAAGGTCTACGTAATAAATTGATTTGGTTATGACAGTTCCCAAACATAAAACATAAAATATATATATATAAATTTAATAGAAAAGTTATAATAAATAGAGAAAAGATTTAGAATTGCTAATATCTATCTATCCAGAAAATAGGGACCAAAAGAATAAAGGAGAAAAAAATCTACCATTTTTGTCCACTTCTATCATGTGAGCATTTTAGAACCTATGACAATAATCAAATTAAGAACAGCTTGTCCAGGGGATAAAGGCAGCACGATATTCAACATACACAATGATTTTAAGAACCGGTTTTTTTGACCTAGTACAAAGTGTCAAAGAAATAATAAAAATGTTTCTCTGAGCTGCAAAAGGACTTTAGTCCCCAAAAGCCCACTAAATGCCAAACAGTAATAATAAATATAAATACCCCCATAAAGATGATCAGATTTGTGAATAAAAATAGATACATTTGAGACAGAATTTTAATTCATTGTTTATCTGAAATTCAGTTTAATTGGGTGTCTGATATTTTGTCTCGTCACGTTAACTCTAAATTTATATACATTTAGACGAAGTTGAGATGAAATATTTGAACTCCAAGGCTGAAGACAGTTCTAGAAACTAACAAAGAAAAGAGTGGAGGACTCTAACAAGCTGCCACAATGGAATGACTCTCAGATTGGCATCAGACTTCTTCTCTGAAACACAGGATACTATGCTGGGAAAGATGCTAGAAAGTTGAGACAAAAGATTGAAAACTTAAAGTTCTGTACCAGCCAAACTGTCATTTAAATGCATGGGTGAAATAAACTACTTTAGGAATAAAAATCAAGCTTCTGTGTAAGACTATTCTAAATTATGAAAGATAGAAAGAATTTCAATTAAGATCAGAAACTAGAAAATTAAGAATACTATCACCAATAGTTTTCATTATAAATACATACAAAAGGAGACAACATAATTAAAAAGTATAAATATTGCAGAGGAAGAAATAAAGTTAACAATTTTCACAGGTATGACTTCTAAGAAAATTTCCAAGATAACTAATTTAAAAATTACAAAACTAATAGAAGAATTTAATATGACAATTATATACAAGAAAGACATGCAAACATTAATAGTTTTTCTATATGTCAGCAGGATCCAATTAGAAATTTTAATGGAATTTGAGAGCTCATTAAAAGTAGAAAGCAATGAAAAATGCTTAGGAATAAACTTAGCAAATATCGTGGAAGACTTTTAAAAAAATTGAAAGTACAGTATTAGACTTTAATAAGTGGAAGAACATACCATATATTAATATGAAGATAGTTACTTTGATGTTATTAGTTTTCTTCAAATTAATTAATAAGTACACTGTATCCCAAGTCAAAATGCAGTACCCTCAAAAGTAAAAAAAAAACTTTATAGAACTTAAGAAACTGATTCTATATACTTCTTTGAAGGAGTAAGTGCATGAGAAGAATGACAAGTATTTTAAAAAATGAAGACACTTACTCTAACATTTATCAGCATCGATGCCATAGAGTTACAGTAATTAGAGCAATGTGGTATTTGTGAAGGAATGAACAAATTAAACAATGAAATGAAATCAAGGACCTATTAAAAAACCTATGTATATATGAAAATCTATTTTAAAATAAATTTATTATTTCAAACCAATGAAGGAAATAATGGCTAGTATAATAAATGATGTAGCATTTGAGGGGAAAAGGAACTTTCTAATGCAAATTGTGCAAAACAATGAATTACAAATCAATTCAAGTTTTAAACCTAAAAGTCACAGAACCATAAACTTATTATAAGAATGTCTTAGGAAGTAATTTTATAATCTCTCATTTGGGCAAGATCTTGTTTAATGAGAGATAAAATATAGATACTATAAAGAAATAGAGTGTCTAATTTTAAAGACAGCAGCTTAGCCTAGGCTCAAAGTACAGGTTCTGGAGCATATTCTAGATTCATACCTACTAACAAGTTACATAACCTCTCGTGTGGCTCAGTTTACTTACTTATAACTTGGGAGCATTAATACCCTCTCCCCTAGGGTTGCTATAAGGAGTAACTGTACTAACATTTTTAAAGCACATTTGAATACCCTAGCACATAATAAGTGTTTCTTAACTAAACTTAATAGATAAAGCTTGTGTACAGGATAATACCATAGACAAAATAACAAACAAAATGCTGTAAAAGCACAAACATCACATAAAAATGGCAAAGGATGACTATCAGTAATTGTACAGAGCTTTTACAAGTCAAAAAGCAAATTGCAATAAATTATGAAGAAAATGGGTGAAAGATATAAATCAAAGAAAAATGAAAGCCAAGTGGTTCAACCTTATCATAACTTATCATAACACAAACTTAGACAGCAATAAAATAACTGCAGATTCAGGAAATACTTGATGCCTGAAAGAAAGGAACAGCTATCTAGCCTCCCAAATGAGACCTGGTGACCTGTGGGATGACAAACATCTGCATCAAATGGCCTGTCCAATGATGCCGCACTTCACCTTCACCATGACACTTGAGCTGCCTTGACCTGGCAACCATTTCCTAAATACACACCTCCTTAACATCTGTTGATATTTCCACTGGCTGCAACGTCCTGCTTCTCTTCCTTTATCTGGGAATATTCTCTGCATCCTTCGAGACTCAGTTCAGATGGTTTTTCTTCTGGGATGTAGTCCTTAGCTTCTCAGGAGAGATAAAATTCCCTCTTTCATATTCTCATTGTTTTTTGGTTTATATATCAACTATGGGTTGATTCCATCTTCTGATTTGTTTTATCATTCTGTGTGCATGTCTCCCAAAAGACTGGATGCTCCTTAAAGACCAAAGTAATTTTATTTTCCAGAGTTTATTTCTCTGGGACCAGCACATAGCAGAGACTTAATAAATCTTTGTAAATGATGAATGACTATCTATTTTAAAATACTTCCTCTTTATTTTCAGGAAAAATCACAAGTTCATTCTATTGCCTTTAACAGATTTATTCCTACTTAACACATAAATGTTAAAGGAAAATGGGATATTTACACCATCCATGTATTTTTCTTTTAATTTCCATCTTTATACTCTAGTGGAAAGGCTCTTCTTGTCAAATGTGTGAATTTTGATGTTCTATAAATACAAGGTTGAAAATAGAACATGCTTTATGTAAATAAGAATAGATTTCACTGAAAAGATAATACATGTGCTACATTTCATATTCTTGCAATATTTATGGGAGAATATTCAACTACAATTTAAAGTGCCAGAAAAATGCTGATAACTGAAAATGCTGTCCAGCAAGTCAGAGGTGCCTTTCCTTGCAGGTTGCCTGTCCCATTAGCTTGTCATATTTTAAAAGGCTAATGAATTCCTTTTTGATGACCAGACTCTTTTCTAACTTAAATTCCCAGCTGGAGAAAAAGTAAAAGCAGAAAGACAAGCTGAAACTACAATAAGTTCCCTCCCTGGCATCATCTCCTATCATCAGTATTCATGGTATTGACTCTGAGTCAGTGGGTTAGAGAAGTAATTAGGATATTGATAGGCAGAAGCAAAGAATGTGAAAGAACCTATGATTATCCTATTACTTGCCCTTTTCAGTGTGATGTTGAAAGCACAGGAGCAACTCTAAAACCAAATGCACCTAAGATGTCATTGTACACATGGGAAAACAAACAAACAAACAAACAAACTTCTAGGTCCCCTAAATTATGTTATAGGTCCAAATGAATCAAAATATTTGCATTCACCTTAAGGCAAGTAGTAAAATTGGTTTTTATTGACAGAATGGCGAATAATATGTAATTTTTGAAAAATATTTAAGTGCTTAGTAATTTCTAGCTATTTTTTTCACAGGCTAGCCTAGTATTGGTTTCACGTACCTCAGTTTACATTTCTACAAGAAATAAGCTATGATTAAATACGGAAAATATTTCCAATGATAAGCTAATTCATGCTTCACTGTTTTATTTCTTCTATCTTAACACTTTGCAAAACATACATTTAAATGATAACTAATGGTCTAATTTTACAAGATCATTAAATTATAAAAAGTCTATGAAATTATAAAAGTCTATTATAAAACTCGTCCAGCCATCTAAGTATTAAGAGGAATCAGAGGCCCAGGAGAGGAAAGGGATTTACCCAAAGTTCACAGCAGTCAGAAAGAAGCGGGCAGGAGTTCTGCTTTCTTCTCTCCCTCCTGGGAGCACTTTCCACTAGGTGATTCTGCTTCCTGAATATGCAACCTGTTCTTTCTCACTTCCTCTTTTAAGTTAAGCAAAAAAAGTAAGACATTCTCTTTGTATATCAATATAATCATAACTTTTTAGAGTTTAGGGAGATAGAATGTAGGACAGGATAAACAGGAATTGATCGATGGTAATTATCTCATTATGTGGAGGGAAAATGTTCTTTAAGTTATGGGTCTCACCTCCTTAATCCATATCATCTGTTAAATCAGCACCATGTTTTGTGCTACCTTTGATTAACTTCTAAATATTTACCCTCTTTTAAATATTTAACATCTTACTGCCCAGTCTCTCTTTTACTATAGCAAACATTTCTTATATTTTGTATTATTTACATGACCAGGAAATATGCAAAGGATGTTAGAATTAGCCACTAACGAGATGAGCCCCAAAACCTGGGCTCATATCTCCATGCTGTCACTTTGTAGCTATGTGGTTTAGCCAAGTCACCTAATGTAAGACTTGATTTCCTTCCTGAAAAAATGAGAACACTACTATTTGAAGGAATGGAAAAAACGCATTTAGACTAAAACTTATTCCATGGACTTTCTTTCAGGTTAAAAATGTCAAATATTGGCAGTGTTATTTGGTTCACCCTAATATGTAAAGCACTGAAAGCATTTGACACATAGTAGGAACTCAATTATAAATAATTATTTTAATTATTTTTCAAGCTTTTTTTTTTTTTTTTTTTTTGCTATTTTATTCATTATCAAGCCACCTTTGCACCAACCCATCATCTTAACATTTACGTAGTGGGTACCATGTGTAAGTTTTTAGGATTGCCGCAAATGCTCTGAAAAACAATTAGTTAAATAAAATAAAGGAAAAAGTAAAACCATTTCGTGTGGAGATAATGTCTTTTTCCTCCTTTGCAATCACATTTGACAGAGGCGAGAATGAATTACAACCAAAAACTATCTTAAACACTTAGTCTGGCAATATCAAAATTCTACTCCCTGGGTAAGTTATTTTGGAATTACTGCAAAGCTTTGTTTAGAAACTGTGGCAGAGAAAGTATCTTAGTATCTTAAATAGAATCATTTTTTTTTCTTAAATGGAATGTTTTACATTTATTTCATTGTTCTCTTTTACCTAGATAATAATAGTTAACATTTAAAAAAATTCTTATCGTAAATTGGTTATGGTCCTAATTGTGTCACATACTCTCAACAATCACATAAGGTAAGTGCTATTATTGTCCCACTTTAAAGATGAAGAACTAAAGCAGAGAGTGTGACTTGTCCAGGTCACAGAGCTGGTAATATAAATTGCTTCATGCTCAGCACGTGCTTTTGTCCAACAGTTTATAGAGGCTATTTTTAATGGGCAGCTTTACTACTATATTGACCTTTCTCCAAAACTCCTGACTCTGAAAAATTAGACCACATCACTTAGTCCCCCTCTTATCATTACTGAAGCATCTTAAAATGATAAATGAACTCGCTGGCACGAATGAAGGGAAAGGAGGCTTTTCTGCTAAAAGCCATAGAGCTTATCTGTGCCTATTCACTTTGTGATTCAAACTCACCTTTGCTCTTTCAAAATTGCATCTATTTTGATCTTTTATCAAAACACTAGCTTGAAAGTCTAGCTAATTTAATATGCGTTAGTATGCTTTAAATTTTACATTGTAGAAAATGTTTAATTTGCCATGCAGATCTTACTCTTGAAGCTTTTAAAAGTATGACAATTTTTCTACTTTTATTACAACATTTAATACTTCTGTATGTGTATGGTGTGAGTCCCTAAGTCACTTCTGCAGAGGCCCTTTGAGCATGGCCAACCACATCTATGCCTCAGGAAGTTCATAACCTAAATCAGAAGAAAGAAAACTGCAACAACAACAGGAGTTGAGCCAGGCAGCTCATTTATTGAAGCCCATCTCTGTTCCAGGTTCTGGGAATATAGCAGTGAATACAATGGATGTTATGACATTTATAGAAAAGTTAACTGTATTAGTAATTAATTTTTGCTATAACATGAAGAGCATGGAATGCTTAAGCATGTTCACATTGTAGCAAGTAGAGAGGCTCTCTGCATTTAGTCTCTGCCTGAGTTACTCAAAGTTCTTGTCCATGAAAACGGCTGTGAGCTTGGGCCTGAATGAAATTCGATAGACTGCCGCCTTCATTGAGAAAGTCTTACTAAAAAATAGTAGGAGCTAAAATTACGTGTGCGTCGTGAAGTAGATCATTTACATGCTGGTACAAGCGCCTTATCTCATCATGAACATTCTATCAAGGTCCTTAACTTGGTGCGCACTAGGAAGAAACAATTTGTGGATGGGCAGCCAGCATTCTCTCCTCACTTCGGATTGCATTGATCTAGACTATATGCCCACCTTGCTGAGAACTACCAACTGTAGATTCGGTTCACAAAGGCTGTAATTTGAGCGAGTGTTTAAGGAAAGACAATATCTTAGTATAAAAGACTCTGAAAAATCCCAGTTCAGAGTAGTCTTTGGGGCAGCACAGACACAAAAGAGAATTTAGGACCAACCAATGTTTCTGTCTTCTAGTTATATTCTTTTAATCACAATGGTTAGGACTCTATCATTAGTTCCTTTGTGAAAAAGAATTGGAGTGTGATCAATACATATGATATTCGTTGGAGTCGCTTCTCAAACATAATGTGCATACAGATCTCCTGGGGACCTTGTTAAGAATGGGATTCTGATTTAAGAAGTCTGGGCAGGCCCTAGTTTTTACATTTTCAACAAGCTTCCAGGCAATTGTAATGCTTCTGGACAGTAGGTCACATTGAGTAATGAGGCTTGGTGTTTGTGGTATTTACGATTCGTTGTATATATCATTGTAGCAAGTTAGATTCAGTCATTCTCCATATATTCTTTTGTTGTTTTCACGAAGACACAAATTAAAGATCCTGTCTATTGTAATCAAGATTCTTCTGGTCAGGGTTATTAAGAATATATGCATAAAATTTACTCATTTCTTTCTTGATATCTTGTATTTGCACAGGTATTATTAATTTTATTTGTTTGTTCATTTTTGGTATCTTGTGCTAGATACCTTTGCATTTGGTTGAACTGTGTAGGAATAAAAGCCTTGGCATTTCCCAGAAAGTAGTTCAGGTAGTTCCACATAGCAAGGGTGTCTACATTCTTATGGCTCTCAGGAAGGCACAAAAAGGGCTAAGGTGAATAAGAATAAGAGAATCTTACAATTACATCCAATCTGTGTAAGTGTGTATAAACGTGAACTTCATGTACAATTTACATTTCCAGCTACTTTTCCACTTCTCCTCATACGGAATATTGATTTTTGTATTACTTTTTCTCTCTGGCCAACCACTGCCACAAGAGCAAATTTAGAAAGCTAATGAAAAGAAAGAGAGCTCAAGTGTTATTGTTTATGACTTAGAGAAAAATCTGCAAAATCCACTTTATCACAGAGAAGAGCATGTTAGTTGCCAAGAAAAGAGAAAGCGGTAACACCACTCCCAGGATGTAAAGAAACTGCTCATTTCCTAGCAGAGAGCTATCAATAAAAATTCTGGGAAAATGGATTAACAGAGAAGAGCTAAGATTTAGCTTGACCATTAATCATGGCATGTGAGAAATATTAAGTAAGCTTGAGACTCATGATTCATTCATTTATTCAACATCATGGCAAGGACATGGCACTGGGAGAGGTTTCAAAGTCTTAAGTCTGTGCCTTTCAGTCCAAATTTGTTCATTGAATATGAGCTAGACACTGTACATGTGCAGGAGATACAAATATGAATAAAAAATAACCTGTGGCCTCAAGTGGTCCACTGCTAATGGGACTGACAGACAAAATAAATTAGGGATTAAGATATATGATAAGCGTTATTCATGTCATGTCTGAGTTACATGATCGTTGAATTTAACTAAGAGACTTTATGGGGATCCTGGTTATGAGAAAACTCTATCATGTTAGGCAGATTTTTCTCCTTGTGATTTTTATCTGTTGATACAATTTTAGTTTTCTGGAGCAAAAAGGAAGTGTTTGTTTTCTTCGTTATGACAGTCTTTTAATATTTGAGCCCAACTATCACAGTTATATATAGACAGTCTTAAAACCAAACACTTATGTCTTTTAAATTAAAATTAAGTTAAAAGAATAATAGACATACAGTTCATTTTAGCACATTACTTTACTTACATAATCAATAGAGTATATAATAAATTCATTTCGGCCAGTTAAAATCCCTGTTTTATAAATAGAAAGGAGAGAGAGAGAGAGAGAGAGAGAGAGAAAGAGAGAGGGAGAGAGAGAGAAGGAAAAACTGGGGACAACATGAAACAGCAAATTTTGCTTACCTTCTCTCGAGCAAGCTGCTGATTAGCTGAGAGAATGCAAAGAGGTCATTTAAGACATTTTACCTTTGGACAGCTAGATGTGTCAGCAAAGAAAACAATTTAGATTGTTTATAGATTTTCCAAAATCTGAGTGTTTTCCTGTGAAGTGTGCATGGCAGCTGTCTGTCTCTCAGGGTTATTTCTTAGCCTCCCCCTTTTAGCTATGCTAGCTCTTGACTATTTTTCTTATTAGAACTTCTCATGCACAAAATGCTGTCTCGTCTCCGTACCATTTTAGTGAACTTAGCTTTTGAGTTTTTTCTTGAAGAAATTAATGGGCAGTATTGGCTTCACACTCTCCATGGTAACATTATAGGCTTAAAAATTAATTGGGTAGATTCAGGCCAATTTAGCATACAAAAACCAAGTATATGTTCAGGAATGGCACTTTTCTAAATGACTGTATTAGATGACTAAATTTCCTTTCCAAGAAAAAATAATCACATCCACTTCCTCCTTCTTTGTGCTTCTTAAAATAAAATATCAGTCACTACTTTGTTTCTCTTATAGGTATTCAGATAATTGAGTTTCTGGGCAAAGTAATTGTGAAAAAGAGAAGCTATTCTGAAAAGTAATTTATGATTTTAACTGAAGCAGCTAAGTAAATTAAAATATAGAATAAATACTGTGAAAAGCCTGAATTTGACCATTATGACTCAGGATACTCAACAGAAAGGGCCCACCTCAAACAGAGCAAACATAGTGCTCAATTTATCAGAGTAAAATAAAATAGTTTCTATGAGCACTGAGTTAGGGCAAAGGAAAATAAAGGAGGAAAGAAAAGGGGATATTTTATGCCCATGTGCCTACCTATTCTGATTGAGCAGTAAACAGTTATTGAGGACCTGCTAGATGAGGAATTTTGTGCATATTTCTAGAATGCTTTGCAATTCAATGTGTGACCTACAGAACAGCAGCTTTAGTATTATTGTGATAAGTGAATCCCAATCTACATTTTAAGAAGATTCCTAAATCTTACAAATTTTATTCATATGAAATTTAAAGTGTGAGGAGTACACCTCTAATACAAACAGGAGATCAGCATTTCCTAAATGTATGTCAATAAAGTGTTAAATTACTTCTGGGAACCAATATTTTAACAAGGAACCCAGGAGATTCTTGTCTAATGACAAGTCTGGTAAACACTGAACTAAATAAATATCTGCACTAAGGCAGATGGGGTAGGGATCAACTGTTTCTCTTCTAATTATTTTGCAGTTTTGCAGTTTATGTTTTGCACTTATTAGACACATAGAAATATTTATTTAACATGTTGACACTGAAACTGCAATTTTTAACATGATATTTGATCCCAAGTTAAAGTTTTAAACTTTGTTTTTTTTTAATTTTTTAATTTTTTCAGCTGTGGAACCCTTTGCTCAAATGATATATATTTTCCCACATAAAATATTCATTTAAAATATTTTAAAAATATTTTTCTTAATCTCAAAAAGACTGTGATTTAAAATCTCAGTAGCCTCCTCTTCAAAGCATATAGTCATCCACTATAAAAATCATACCCAATCAATAATTATATCAAGGACATCTACCTATTGGCCTGTTATTTCTATAAGTACAAGAGGTGTTTTATAAAACGTAATATTGTTTCCAGTAATTAATGGCTGGCACTTGAAAACATAAAACTTTCAGAAGAATGTAAAGATCATCAAATACTCATTAATAAGGAGATACAGAATAAAACTTTATCCAAAACAATTACTTAGGTTTGTATATGACTCAACTAGTTATAAATAAGATGACCAAAAAAAAAAAGTCACAGGAATGTTAATTAAGGGTTTTCTTTGTCCCAAAAACAGCAACAGCTAAACTAATGTCTTAACTGTAAAAACAAAAAACAAAAACCAAAAACATTTTTGATGACTTAACCAATGAGCCCATGATAGCCTTTCTCACAGTAAAACATTTTATTTTATAGCATTTAAATGGTAATATTATAGAACTTTGAATGAAAAAGTCTTATTTGTCTTGAAATATGTATAAAATTTTGTAGCTGACTTTGCACATTGATTTAAGGATCTACAAAATATTTTTAAAATCTAATTTCTAAAGACTGGTTTTCAAAAGAAACAGTATCCTTAGGGCAAGAAATAATGACACTTTGTGCTTTTAAATATTGTAAAGCATTTCTCAAATGCTATTCTCACCAGAAAATCTGATAAACCAGACTAAAATGATGCATGGTTTCAACCTTGTGTGAGTGATCCCCCAAAGACGTGTTGTAGTTTTGCTGACAGGTGGGTATGAATAGGGGAGAGAGCCCGGTGAGAGAAAACAATAAACAAGGTAGTAAATGACCTTGGCAGAACATCCAACAGACTCCTCTTTTTTCTTATTCAGTGATAATTATTTAGATTGCTTTTAGACTGCTTGAAGCATGCTGCTTGGCCAACATAACTTCTTTCCACAAATTGTGGTAGGATTTAGGTTAAATAAAGTAAAATGACCCAAAATAGTGTTCTGAGTCTTTGAGGTAAATCATAGATTATGTGAGGATTAAACTCTTTTTAAAAATGGAATAACATGAAATCACATTAGAAGTAGATTGTAGTCCAATTGCCTAACTTAAACATCATGGTAGTATTCAGTATTGTCCTTTAGACTCTCCATTTTTAATATCGGATATGTCCACCAAGCTCTTACGTAAGCGTTGAATGCACTGAAGTGTCCTGTTAAGACTTGGGAATGGGAAGAGTTGTATTAGAACATTCTATATCGATACAGTCACTGTTGATTGCGTTGAGATCCCAGCACCTCAAAACTTTGCTTTCAGCTTCTCCACAGGCATTTGCACCTTTTCTGTTCCCTTTCCAAGTGTAAGACATATGCCCAGGAGGAGCAAGGAAAGTAGATTATTTAAGGAGCTTAAAAATAGGACTGCATTCTCTGAAGCAAGGGAAAAGATCTGCACATAACTTTCTATTGCATTTTTAGATAAAACATAGCTTGTGTTTTATGTGTAGACAATGGAAGCAAATATTCGAAAAAAATTTAGGCAAGTAATTAACTTGGACCATATACAGTTATCTGAATGTATCAATTAGGAGATGGTGGAATTAAAAATATCTAAATAATTGCTTTAATTGACTCTGGAAGGAAAGATACATTCTAAATTACCAAACATCCTTTTTACTTTTTAACTTAATTTTTTAAATCACTGAATGATTTAAAGGGCTTCATTATCTTTAAGATATAGTTCAAATATCATTCTTTATAATAATCAACTTCACATTTCTCATAGCAGTTTACTTCCTCAGACTTTAATTTAGTGAGCTAACATTTCCTCATTACCAAAAATATTGCATAATTGTCCATGTAATTCCTTTAGGAAGTTAATTGCATAGCATCCTAATTTCAGCTGGAAAATTAGCTGTCCGGGGCACATAATTTGTATGTGCCAAGATTTAAACTACTATCCAATTTTATAGTCAAATATGAAGAGCTATATTAAATGAGGAAGTCAATAATAAATCACTCCTTCAATAAGGAACCTGTGGTTTCCTCTTCATCATTGATTCTAAATCTCAATTCCCTGACTCTAGTATTCTATCACAATGCTTACATTTCCATTAGGATGAAATAATATTTTTATAATTGGCAAGATTTTGTATTAGCTGCTGATGAAAAGCAAATTTGAATCTCATTTATAGACTACAATTATTTACCTAGACTAACTTAAATTTACCTTTGCATTTATACCTGGAAAATATTAGTGAAATCCATTTTTACTCGAAGTATATATAACTTAATTTATATAGAATGTATAGCATCATATTGAACTTCCACTTGATTTTTCTAGCATATGTCATTCTTTCAAACATTCTAGTATGTTTGCTTCTTTCATTCTCAGTTTTGTTCTTTTGGTAGAAAGGATCTAAAAATATGTGTTCTTACAAGCTACAAAGGAGTGATTTACACAGAATGACTTTTGTATGTTTAGGTCATAAAAATACCTAAAATATTTACAGAAAACCCATAAACTCATATGATATAAATGAGACATAACAAACATGACATACTATTATTTTGATAATATTATCTCAGTTTAATTAATGAATAGATACTGATACTTGATATTTACATTAGGAATGAACTTAAGTAAGCATAATTCCCTTAAAGAAGCTCTCATGATGCAATGTTATTTATGACCTTTACTTGTTAACTATTCCAAAAACATTAGAATTATCCACCTGCCCCCATCCCTTTCTACCCCACACCCCCCACAACTGCCCAAGACCTAATCTAGCTGCTTACCTGCTGGTTCAAAGAAAGCCTCAGGTACGACATATATTATGTTTTCTAATGTAGACCGTTGCTATTTTTTAAATAAAATTTAGATATATAATTAAAATTTTTTCTCTAACCCACCCCGTTCACAATCCACGTGCCTTTGTTCTTAGGGGACACCATGCGTACCCCAAGCTGGGAGACAAGAAGAGAAAAACCAGGACGGGGCTCAGGGATACTCTATCCCTCAAAACTTTGCCCTCAGGGTGGGCAATCCTTACACTTCAGAGGCTCTCAGATTCCCAGGAAAAGTAGATGTTATAAAAAGGCGAGTTCTCAGCGCTATCCTTGCTTGGTGCAAAAGGTCCTCCAAAAGAAGATGATCCTCTGGTGGCTGAGAAACTCAGCTCAATAATTAAGGGCCCCTGGTCCTACCCTCTTGGCCCCAAAGCCCCTCTGCAACCATCCCCCACCACACCACCCACCCTAGCTCCAGACCAATTCAGACACCAGCATCCTTTTGCTGAGCCCCATCGATACTCCATCAGCAAGGCCGTCGCACTCACGTACCCAACACCCAGGCCTTCTTCCTTCCTTTCCTTTTCCAGATTCATCCTTCCCACCCCACCCCCCAGAGCAGATCCCCTTCATAGCTTTTCCTGCTCTTTAGTTTCCCATCAAAGCACTAGCTCAGCTCACAACCCTAGCAGATATTATTTGCTGTTCCTTAAATAACCAAATGCTAAATAGTCAAAATGCTAAATTTAGTTATCATTCTTTAAGGCCAAAGTCTAAAACTTATATACATTTACAACATAACAGGAGTCACCATAATCAATGTCAAACACTGAACATTTATTTAAAAATACTCTCAACCATCAATAAGAAAAAAAAAATCTCTATTATTACATTAGGATATTGAGAGGGTGATTTACCATGGCTACACATTAAGAAAATGAACAACTTGAATTATGAACAATTTGAATCAAGAGAAACTTGATTCAAATTCAGGACCATCAAGCCTTGCATACTTTGAATCAAGAGAAACTTGATTCAAATTCAGGACCATCAAGCCTTGCATACTTTGTTCTTTCCTCCAACACACTGATCAACAATGATAATGTATCAGTAAAAATCCTATCGATATAATTATGCACCTGTGAGGGAAAAAATGGTCATAAAGTTTAAACTGTTTTGTGACAATTCTGATTAACATTGGCTCTCATATCAAATAATAACCAAAGATCTTGTATTTAGGGAACTGTTTTGCTTAGGTATGTTCACTAGTTGTGTTTGTTGACTTGACACTTCTTGTGTCAAATTGTGTCATTTTCATGCAAATATATATTTCTTTTTCTTACATCTGTAAATCTTCTTTCCCCCTCTTTCTTTCTGTTTGTCTGTCTCTCTTTTCATTATCCTATACCTAGTAACTCTGGTGTACCTTAATCAGACAGGCATCAAGTACCATGAGGCTCTCTCTTCTACTACAATTTCCTAAGCTTGTTGAATCTAGTGGTCCCTACTCTGAGAATAAGAGAGGGATGAACAGCTTCTTATGAGTTGATGGAAGGATACTTCTCATGGGTTGTCACTACGATCAGCATTACTTTTACACGCCTATCTACTACTTACAAGAAGCACTGATGTTGCATGATAAACAAAAGCAAATAACTGGGGCTAACAGAAATTACACTGTGTTTTACCACTTTTAAAGTGGAAAATAAGGTACATTTTCTTCTACTTTCATACCTCAGAGATAATGTTAGAGGAAAAAAATTATGCAGAAAATTTGACTTCCATCAAGGTTAAAAACACTTTTTCAAAACGCCATAAAGAAAGAATGAAACTTCGAATGACTGGTCTACTCTCCAATATTTGGCTATTTTATTAAATACAGGATGTCACTGAACTTATTTGGGGAAGAGATACTTGATAACACAGCTTTGTACAGAGTATTAAAGTAAAAATGACTGAATTTATATCTTTTTCTAATCTGAGATAATAAAAAAAGAATAGCAACAATTCTAGCAGAGACCTGTAATTACTAACATCATTAAAAATCCCCTTACACAGGGAAGCATCAAGGCATATCCAAGAGAGGGAAATATTTATGTGGTTAATATAAAATATGTATTCTTTCTTAGAAAATATAGTATCTCGGTCTCAGAGACTGAAATTAAATAATGATAAAAGAGAATACTGAAGAAAATAATCTGGAGCTACAGTCTGGGATTTTAGAGATCAAATCAGCCCTTTCCATCAAAAGCCCCATTCCATCCCATTGGCGCCTGCTCTCTTTCAAAATTTAATGTCCTTATCTTGTAGAAGCAGTCAACTTTGAAATTGCTAGGAAGGCAAAGTGAATGAGCCTGATAAATAAATAGATTGTTTCAAGTCTTTCATACAATGATCAAAGAAAAATCTAAAAGAATAGTCATGTACGTTTTTCCTTTTTAGTCTACATTTTGCCCTCATTCATTTTGAAATTCAGTACGGTCTAATTTTCATATTTAACAAACATAATAAAGGAGAAGATAAAGTAAAAATATTTTGGGTAATTGCAAGAGAAAAGTTAGAAATCCCAGCTGTAATTACAGGGTTGGAAGTTGGTCATGGGTTATAGTACAAAAGGTGATTATACAATAGTCATATAGTTTTTGTTCTTTAATTGTTCTGTTTTGGCCCTCTAAGTAGACAGTAAGCTACCTGAAGGGAAGAAATGCATCTTCTGCTTTTTCTGTTTCTCTCACAGGACCCAGAATTGCCCAAAGACTAATATGTGGGAGTGCTTTTGGGTTAGACACTGTATTAAGCTGTAGCTAGGGATTCAACTAATACTTCGTATTTGGTGATCAACTGAATTGGGGGGAAAAACTGGTAGCTTTGTGTTTATGAACAAAATTAGTTTCCATGAGATTTTAAATAAACTGGATTATGAATAGAGGCCATACCAAGGTCTAGGCTGACATTTGTCCTTAGATTTTTCCAAATAATGCTGAGCCCAAAAAAACCCCACTCGCAATATAATTTTACCATTAACTGAGAGATGAAGCTTATCTACTTATTAAGTACATTAATGATGAGAGAACCAGAGCCCTGCATTGTAGGGGAACAATGACATTCTTATTCTTACGATACAAAGCTCAAGGAAATCACTATTTCTCTTTTTGTTGATGCAAAATTGTTCTCATAATATGACTTTTTAGTTCTTATCCTGTTTTATTAAATATAAACTGAAAGAAAGTGAACAGAATATTATGATGCTTCTTTCTCAGCTTCATCATTTATGTGGCATTTTGTGCACTCTCTGTAAGCATGATTACATCAGGACACTTTGAATTGATGGCATTTATTTTTTACTGTGACTGATTTCAAATCCTTGAGGAAACAGTCATAACTAAACTTAATCTAAGACCATGTCATTATCATCTTTGTTTAGCCAAGGAAGTTCACTAAAGGAAAAATGCATATGAAACAGCCTAATCAGAAAGTGAGTAAACAAAGGAGCTAAAATATCAAAAAAAGATTAAAAATAACTATCAAAATCACTTTCAAAAATGATAGTATTTCGAGGTGAACATTGGATATAAGACTAGAAGAAAAAATTGATGCTGATCAAAGCATGCCCTGGACCTGAAGTTTCTGGGTTCACGATTGATTTGGCTATTCCAAAAACACAAATTTCATTTGAAGTTTTATGACTCTTTATACCTTTTCTGGGCTTACAGAAACCATTTCCTTGCATGTATCCTTACATGTGTTGTGCAACTTGTTTTAACAATATCCGTATGCAATCACTGCATAATCAATAACTAGCAGAAGGTGGTTTGGTACATAATTGTACCAAATCAGACCATCCTCAGAGTTATAGTGAGTTATGGCTATGCCAATATTACAATGAACTCAGAAGACCTCTGAATTCTTGTCCCAGCACCATCACTAACTTATGGTATGGTAGGCAAAAGACAACTCACTGAAGCAGAGCTTAAAATGAAATAATCAAATTATATAATAAAAAATTAAATTTAATGACTTTAATATCTTAATCTGAAATGAAGTTTCCTTTAACAACTATACAGAAATATTTTGAATTTGCACTTGGTCTCACAGTTGTCAGTATCATATTCACATCCTCTTCTGTGGTCTCATGTCTTGCTGTTTTAGTTCTCCTCCACTGGTAAGACCATAGAGTTCCATCGATCTTGATAAAATGGAACAGTTCATTATGAACTCATCTTCCAGTATGAAAAAAGCTTGTGGTTCAGGATATATTATTTAGAATAGTAACAACTGACTTTCAATAAATTAACAATGAGAAAAATTTACTTTAGAATTTTTCCTTTTCTTAAAATGTAATACTCAGTATAGTGTAAGGAGAATATAGATAATCTTTGATAATGGTTTACCAGTTTTTCTCACCAAGAATGATAGCATTGATTTTCTTCTCCCCTCATGGAGTCTACATTATTAAATATTTTTGTCTACCTACTAGGTAATTAGGAAATCATGCATTTTCCCATTTATATTTACCAAGACATATAAGACTATAAATTAGAATTTCTGATTAGTATGAAATATCATTGTTACCATGCTGAGATAGTTAAAAAGTTGCCCCAAAGCTCAGAAACATATATTTTCAGTTGGCCCACACTGCCTTAATGCAAGCAAAGAGCAATTTCCATTAGACACACCAGAAGAGCCTTTCTAAAATTCAGAGTCTTTGGATGCCTAGATCTTTTACTAGATGCCATTCATGATATATGTATGTGGCAATCAAGCAATAAAACTTATTTATTTCCTCAAATATATGCACAGAAATACATGTTTAACTATTTTCTGCCAAACATTGAGAGATATTGTGTCTCTAAATGTGCAGAAGTCAGCTGACATGTAGAATGGAAAGAATATGGATTTTGAGTTAGATAAATCTTACTAAACATGAGTTGTGTAAATTTTTTTCTCTTAGTCTCAGATTATTCATTTGTGGAATATGATAACATTCACCTGAAAAACATTGGCAACCTTAGTGTCATAAAATATTGAAAGCCACATTTTTAAAATACACGAAATGGTTAAGAAGTCAATGTCCTGTTTATATAAATAATGCTCACAAATAACCAAAAAGATTCTTCAATAGAAAAATGGACAAAGTATATAAAATTCAGTAACAAAAATATATATGGTCAATCACCATTTAAAAATGTCAATGTCTTGAGAAATCAGAGGCAAATTAAAATAATATGATGCTTTTCACTTATGAAATTAGCAAAGACTTTTAGAAAGAGTACTGGAGACTAGTGAGGGGTTCATTTTGTTGTTCCGTCCAATACTATTTATTGTATATACCAGGCAGTCTTTAAAAATGGGGATAAAATACCTTACATTCTGGAGCGTGTGTGTGCGCGTGTGTGTGTGCGTGTGTGTGTGTGTGTGTGTTTGTGTGTGTGTTTAGTGTTTAAGAGTGTCAGACAATAATTAGGTAAATAAACAGAGTTATAAATTGATCAAGTACTGTGAAGGAAATGAACAAAGGACTCTGATAGAAAATAATGGTAAAGGAGATAGGAAGTTCAGGGTAAGCCCCTCAACAAAAGTACATTAGGCTAAAATTGGAGAGATGAGAAGTAACTAGATTTGTTTAGAGCCTGAAAAAAAGTCTCTAGGCAGAAGAAACAGCAAGTCCAAAGGCATTGAGTTAAGGGAAGACTAAGTGTGCTTTCAGAACTGTCAGAAGTTCAGAACAGTTCTGAAAGCACACTTAGTCTTCCCTTAGACCAAGGGAAGTGTGGCAAGATGGGAAGGGGCCAGGCTGGAAGGGGCCAGGTCATTCAGGGCCCTTCAGACCACGGTGAGGGGTTTGAATGTTATTTTTAGTGTAAAGTCAAACAGATATAAACTCTAAATGAATGAGAAAGCAAATGTTTACTTTGGGTAGAGAATATAAAATAAAAATGTATCAATCGAATAGAAATAAAACTACAAAACTGATAAGATTTAAATTGTCAACATTGATATAATGTGGCAGATAATCTCTGCTGACATTCTGTTACATTTAATGTATGTATGTAGAACCAAGTGTGACAATGTAGGTTCTTTTTAGTTACACATACTTATATAATAATACCAATATTCTTATTTTAGTTATTTTGAAACTATCCTTTACTTTGCTCATCATTTATATTTCGTTTGGCTTGAATCCACTATTTTCTCATCCTATAACTATTTTCTTTCATCCTACATATCAATAGTTAGAATAACTAAACTAGTACTGCTTGATGACAGTGAAATAACAGACACCAGAATCTCTAAGAGAGATTAGCACTCCTATGTTTATTGAAGCACTATTCACAAGAGCTAAGATGTGGAAATAATTTAAATGTCCATCAACAGATGAATAGATAAACTGTTATATGCATCTAATGGAATATTATTCAGCCTTAAAAAAGAAAGAAATTCTGCAATATGCAAAAACATGAATGAATTTTGAGCACATTATGCTAAGTGAAATAAGCCAGACACAGAAAGATAAGAACTACATAATTCCCCTTATATGAGACATCTAAAATAGATGCATAAAATCAAAGTCTGAAATGGTAGTTACCAAGGGTTATGTGGAAGGCGAAATTGGGCATTATTAATCGACAGGCATAATGTTTCAGTTATGTAAAACAAATAAGCTCTAGAGATCTGCTGTACCACATTTCACATATAGTCAACACTAATGTAAGAGGATAGATCTCATGTTGTGTTTCTAGCACAATAAAAATTTTTTTAAGTCAGTCATAAAATAAATATCAGCATTTATCATCTTGATTACCTAGAATATTTTTATACGTATATTTATTTATATGCATTTGAATTGTTATCAAATGGGAACATAACATTTAAAAATTTACATAGAAAAAACTCAGTCCTCCAAGAATATGTCCAAAGACTCCACCCAGGTGAGAAGCGCCAGTCTAAGCCAGAGTCCTGTGAACAGTTCCTTCAGAGAGAGGACTTGGAGTTCTCAGAATTCATAATTGAAAATCTCACTAAGCTGAGGTAAATGAATTTCCAAAAATCTTATGCTTCAAGGAGAAATTTCTATTGTGTTTTCTTATTGCTCTGATTAAACCTTCTAATTTAAGTTCCAAAAGCTCCTTTCATGCCCTAAATTAAAGATAGAATTTAGTTAAACAAATATCGAATTCCCATCTGGGCACTAAAATAATCCTGACAATTCTTTCATTTCATATTGAAATAAAATGCTAGACCATTTCTGTGTTTAAGAAGCATGACCCATAGTTAGTATTCAATGAAATGATGGGGTACAATTTATATTCTAATGAATTTTAATTAATTTTTAATTAAATATAGAAAATTGAATGTTTAGACAAAATATAAAATTATAGTTGGCAAGGAGAACAAAATGTGCAATAGATCTTGCTTTTCAATCAACTCTGAAGAATTTGCAAAGCAGTGTAAAAAAAACCCCAGCAATGTGAAATAGTCTAATGAAATCTAACCTACAAAATATTTTATAGTTCATTTGAAGAATCAATTTTAACATACAGTGAATGTTCAGTTATTTGCCTGTAGGATATCTGTTTTATATTTTGTGCATAACAATTTTGTCATCCCTGGTTACATTTAATCAAATTACGGGTAGATGATATAGCAGAAGCAGTGCAAACTCATTTTACTGTTAGCTTAATCTATACATACAACACACATCATACGAACACATATTTCATAAAGAAATTTATACAGAGAAAAAGACATGGCTTTCATTCATGTTACAATTACTCTTTATTGTGATTCAGTCATCATTTCCTCAAACATTAAGTTTTCTCTATCATAGACAGTAGTGATATCTGTCAAATAATTATTGTTCCTCACTTTGGCCCGTTATAATTAGATATGGTCAAGTGACTAATTTTGGCTAGTAAGTTGTAAATGGTAGTGTCTTGTGAACTCCTGGACTGGAATATCTGGGGAGTCATTTCACTCTTGAACAGTTTCTCTCTCTTGTGCTCTTACTCTCGCTCTCTCTCGCCTTCTCTTCGCTTCCTCTCTCTCTCTCAATGCCACACACACACACAATATACACACATAACACACACACACGCGCACATGCATAATGACTGGCAATATTTGAGATGACAGCTGTTTTACTGAGCTACATCTCTTAATGACAGTGATGGGAAGATGAGAAGAGATCCCAATCATATAGAATGATCAAAAATAAATTGTCTTGAACTACTAAAATTTCAGGATCATTTGTTTCCATATCATTAGCCAGGCTATTCTAAGTAATACAAACTATGTGCAGCACATTGGTGTACTACTAGGTGCCCTAGGTGTACTAAGAGATTCATCTGTGAGCAGGACAAAAATAGTCACTGACAGCATGGTGCTTATATTTTAGTGAAGATACTTAGCGCTGATAAAATGGAAATTGCATGAAGGTAGGGACTTTTGTACATTTTCTTCATGGCTGTATCTTAGGGCTAGAAAAGTACCCAGTGTAAAGTAGATGCTGATCTACAAACTAGTTACAAAGGGAGAACCTGCTGTCTGCACAGCTCCCCGCCCGCTAACGAGACTTAGTTTGATGGCTTAGTCTCATATTCAGAGCAATACAGGGAGAATGTGCACAGAATGTTGTAGAAAAAATGGTTCATTTCCTTACCATGGTCTCTTTTGAAGATCTTTGGAGAGATTTCTTCCTCGTTTGATACTAAGTTTATTTCTAAATGAGGCACTATATACTGTTTGGAATTATGAGATCAAGAGAGAAAATGTCTAAGATGATTTCCAACTACTTTAGAGATCTCTAACACTTTCTTGATGGATGCTTCTTTGTTATCATTTGCAGGAATCTGAAGCTTACTTCTGAACCAACTAATCTATTCTATTGTGAGGCGTCTCTAATGGTTAGCAAGCTTTTCTAGGTTTGAGCCAAACTCTAAAGAAATAAAAAAGAAAACTCTAGGACTGGTTTCTAGTGTATGATAATTTGATATGCCTAAAACATGGTAACTACTAAGTTGTACATAGTTACTTTGATTAAGCATATGATAATGAAAATATTTGAAATATAAAACATGATCATTCTAACCATAGGTATTGATTAAGGACCCACTTTGAATCAGAAACAGTTAAAGTTCTGTAAAGGGTTACATTCACATGATATTGAACAGGTATTCTGAGGATTTAACTAAATTTACTAAATACTTAGCAATTTACTAAATACCTAGGCAATTTAAATTTCATTTAATTCTCCCAATTCTCTATGGTAAGTTTCCTTGTCCTTATAGTAAAGATGAAGTAATAAAGAAACCAAGATTCAGAGAGTTATTTTTCAGAAGAAATATAGATATAGCTAGTATATAAATAGCAGACCTAGAATTTGAGCACATCTCTGTCAGTTTTTTTCCACTGTACCCAGAGGATCAAAGGACAAAAGTAAAAGAGAAAGCAAAACTGCACATGGGAAGAAGGCTTGGCTTCAGGGTGCCAAAGAACCATTATTTTAAAATAGTAGGCCAAAAAAGGGGAGATTATTAAAAGACTACATCTGAACATTTGAACAATGCTGTGTTTCTGTGAACAACTGATTTCACAATCACAATAAGCCGTCTATTAATGTGATACCAGTGATATTGTTAGTGTTAAAAGTGCTTGCCATCCACTTACACCAGTCCCATTGTGACCACTTTAGATTTCTCTTCGCCTCTCTCCGATTTATCTTCACATTAAAGATGGGAGCATAACTGTGTTAGAAGCATCAGTTAATTCTTGCCTTGCCTCCCTGCTGCCTGTTTTGTGGATGTTGGTTTTGTTTTGAGGTTTATTCCTTTTACTCTTAATTCTTCAGTGTAGCTAAAAACAGGATTTGTGGTCAGGAGAGGTAGTCCATTGCCATAATAATGCATATTCCCAACCGCCACAAAGTCTATCTTAGAAGGATTTAAGTTCTTAACTAGGTATGTTTTTGGTTATATTGGTTAATTAGTATTCAGATCTTTCTTGTATATTATCTGCACCTCCTCCTCTTCCCCTCACAGAACCCAATAGACTGTAAGATCCTTGAGGGCTGGAACTTTTTGTGTTTTGTTTCTTGCTCCTAAAACAGTAGATTGCATATAGATGCTCAATAAAGATTAGTTGATGAATGAATAAGTTAAGATCATAGCCACAAACCTTATACCCTGGGGGCCATTTGGCCTTCTCAGAGGACTGCATTGAGGGTTGTGTATATTCATGTTCTCACTTAGAAGAGAAATGAGCTTGTGAAATTCAACTTCATTGAAATGTGGCTATTTTGAAGAACACTGGATAACTGAGGCCAATTCAAAACAACATAACTGAAGTAAACACTCATTCTGTTTGTCAGCCCAAGGAGGGACTTTTCAATCAAAATGATCTGGCTTAGAACCTAACTTCTTTATTTTATTGTCTATAATGTGGGCACAATGGTAGTAATCTCTTAGTATTATTGCAAGGAGTAAATAACACATGTGAAAGCATATTGCACAGTGATTGGCACATTGTTGTTTAATGAAAGCCTATTTCTGTTCTTTTTTTGTATAAATAAAAACACAGTTGTTAGAAATATAAATATTATCAGTTGCTTCAATCCTGATGACTAAAGAAAGCAAATCTAATTAGAAAGAAATGTAATCTTTGAGTTACAAATTTTGATGATAGGCCAATGGCTTAAAATATATTATTTCAGTATATCACCGTATCTTTCTGTTGAGGACAAATGCAGTCTTAGGATTTAGTAGTGCCTTGTAAACAAAGAGAAAAATATACAATAACTCATGCCAATGCCAAGCTCACGGATAGGCAAAAACGGCAAAATCCTCAAGATTGCCTTAATTTCATCAGTCATAGAACTCAGCCACTTCCTGGGAGAGTAGTTGCTAAAAACACCCTACCTACATTGTATGTGATCCTTCTAAAATTCAATTTTCTTTTGTTAGACTTCTCATGGGAAGGCAAAATATTGTCTGTTTTGTTATAAAGCCCAAAGGGAAGGGCTATGTTAAGAGGAGTAAATGTCCTAATAACAATGCCTCCTTGACTTCCATTTTATTTTCTTCCTCTACGGAATCATAGATGTCCATATCTTGTTGAAGCATGAGCCTATGTCAGACAAAAAACAGGACAGGGAACAAGCCTGTAGATACCTGATCTGGCCCTATAAATTTGTTTCTGGATTCTTTGTTCAGTGAGTTTCTTTTTGATATTTTCTGAATCATATATTATTATCACACCATGTTAAGAATTATATTTTGGATCCAATTTTTTACAGTTAGTTCTAAGCTGTATAAATAGTATTGACTCAAAGCAATTTCTTTCCAGCAACTTTGGTTTAAAAATATAGTAATTCAGTAACATTTAAGGCTATACTATTACTAAGGATATCTGTTTTTCTCAAAGTTAATCATACATGCCTAACTAAATTATTTTCCCCCATTTTTAAGGAATTTTTAAAATCACAATTGAAGACACAAGCATGATTCAAGTAAGTTCAGCACCTGTTTAAACCTTAATTTGCACATGCAAAAATACAAATGTATACACCCAAATATATACATTTATGTATATGAACCTGTATATTTATGCATAAATTCACACATACATTGTAAATTCCACATCACATATTCAGATACATTTCTAGGAGAACATATCCAAAGAAGCATTCTACTTGTAGAAAGAAAGAAAAGGAAAGAACTACTATAGAATTTGGGACCTTCTAGAAATGATATACACACACACACACACACACACACACACACACATTTAGTCAATAATAATAACACAATAACACACACACATTGCTGTTCTGTGTTCTCAATGGTGAAAGAACTCATGAGGAATTAGACACCTGCTTCTGTTTATAACCTTAAGTAGTCCCAAAGGCCTGATTACTTTGAAACAACCATACACTTGCCTTGGTTCATTGCTTAATCAATCTTTTCAGGCACACCAGAATATCCCATTTTTCAATACAACAGCTTTCGTCATCAATATGTGTGTTCTTTAATTCTGCAATGCTGTCATATATTGAGAGACAATCAAGTGAAGTAGGTTGTTATCTCTTCAAAAGCACTAGTAATTCAAATTTGGACAGCTTCAATTTAGTCAGGGTAATTGTGGAAGTATGCCTTCCTTCTTTCGTGCTGCAGTCTAACACTTAATAGTTTTGCAAATCTTACTGCACTAAACTACAGGTAATAAGAAAATAAAATTAAGATGTTGGTCATAAAATTAGCCAATATAACACATTAAAGACCCAATTCTGAGAGAGGTATATGGAAAGATATTTTATTGTTCACATTATTATTGGAGGAATGAAGGCTTTTATGTGGAAAAAAAACCTTTTTTCACTCTCAGGTCTTTGATTTCTCTGTCACCTGATTAAAACTCATTCATACTGTCCCAAACCCAAACAACAACGGCCACTACCTAGCTCTGCCCCTTCCTCTTCAAACCATCATCCCTTTACTCTTTGTCTTTTCAAGGGTCAATTTATTAGAAGCGTTTAAACTCATTGCCTAAATTTCCTCAGTCTCCCTGTATTTCTCAGTCCCCTACAATCTGACATCTGCCCCTGCTCTTCTGCTTTAATTGCTCAAGCGAAGAAAAATAATATCTTCCTATTTTTATATCTATTGGCCTCATTTAATTCTTAATTCCATTGTTATACTCAGCAATATTTCGCATTGAAAACAATTTCTCTCTCCTTAAAATATTTTCCTCCCCAGGTTTGGGAATATTGCTCTTGCTTTATTCTCCTTCTTGATCCCTCTTTCCACGTCTCTTTCACTGCATGCTTTCCCTTTGCTTCCTTAATATTAGTGTTACTAGAGTTTTCATCTGTTCTACTGTGTATGATTTCTTCTTTTCCTATGATATCTTCTCCTGGTGATAAGTAGGGTTCGGGTTCAAGTCCATCTCAAATGGATCTAATGGAACATAGACAAACCCTAAAATTATTTCCCCAGGCTCTTAAATATATAATTTGGATAGCTATACTTTGTAGTTGGAGGAAGCTTTAAATGGCTACCTGATTAGGCAGCACCAGCCATTGTGGTGGGAAAGGCCATGTAAAGCTGCTGAAACTGCATAACCCCTCACCATCTCCAGCAAAAATAGCAATCAGAAATCGAACTTCATGCCCAGAGAATTTTAGACATTAACACCACCATTAAGAACTTAAGAATTGCAAAAGTGGAGATTCCTAATAATTCTATTTAATTAATTTGTCTGACCTTTGAATAAACCAGATGGATCAGGGCATATGACAGTGAATAAGCAAAACTTAAGCAAGTGGTAATCCTAATTACCTCATGTTGTATGTGGCATCTTTTGGGGGATAGATTAATTCAGTCTCTTGTGCTTGATATATGGCTACGACTGATATGGTAAATGTGTTCTCCTCAACCCCCCTCAGTGAGAGAAATCAAAACAAGATCAGTTTTACAGTCGCTGTCTTGCCTCAGAGTTCCATTAAATCTCCTGCTCTCTGTCACTATATAGTTTGCAAAGACCTTGATTGTTCTTATATTCTGCAACGCATCACGTTGGTTCGAATGCTGGTGAAATAAATGGTAATTTGACATGATTAGCAGGAAGTGGCCAGTATTCTAGGCATCTTAATAAGATGGCCGTGTGCCAAAGGGCAAACCTCAATAGAAGACTCAAGGAAAAGCCTCTCAGGTCCTAGAGCAAGGCCGTTCCTTCTGTAGCAGAGAATTATGCAACATTTGGAAAAGATAATTCTTGTATGATATGAATCCTAGCAGAGGCCTAATGCCCAGTCTTGGAACACCAATTGACTATGGGACTAGAGTTATTTATTATCTAATCCACTGAATCATAAGTTTGGACAAAAGGAGAAGTGATTTATTATGAATATACCATTTAGGATTGGGCCTTAAAAGCTCCAAAGACACAAAGAAATTACATAACCAGGTGGCCAACTGCCTAAATCATTTGTGTGGTACCAATACCACTCCTACAGCTTATAGCTATGGCATCATGGGGGTCCCTATGACTAAATGACAAAGGAGACAACAATTGAATTGAGTACTGACTCACAGATAAGTTAGTGTGATCTGTTCATGTTGGCTTTACTGAGTAATTGTTACCGTCCAGGCTCACTTAGGAATGGCGCTAAGGAACATGATGAGGAGAGTAGGTCTTCAAAGATAACATTTGGAAGTTCACTTTCCATGGAAGGATAAGTGGTCTGAGTTTTGGGCTCCTGAGCAGGGTGAATAGTTTGGCTAGTTAGTCGGGACTCAGAAGAAAGACAATTAGAAGATAAGAGACAATGAAATCTTAGGATGACGCATGCAACTGGATCTATGGAAGCAGGCACAATGTGTCCATTTGTTTGTGTCTCATGTTAATGCCCACCCGGGAGCATTTTACCTCAGAAGAGACACTCAGTAACCAAATGGATAGAAAGACTTGTTCTGTGATGTCAGCTAGCCTCTTCCTTGGGCAACTTAGGCACTAGCAGAATAGAACCACGGACAGAGGGACCATGGTGGCCCGGATATAGCTCTGCAGGCTCAACTGCAGGCTCCTTTTATCTGACATTTATCTAGCCACTACCAACTAGTCAGGAACAGAGAACAATATTGAGTCCACATTTTGACACCATCCTTCAAGGAGACCAGTCACTACTTGATGATAGATTGATTTTTATCAGACTCAATCCCCCTTTTCAGAACTGATGCCTCTTCTGCACATGCATTTGCTTTCTCTGCCTCTAGGGCCACCACTAACATTGTCACCATCCGAGGGCTTATACAATGTCTGATATATTTTTTCATGGTTTCTCACACTAAGTTATCTCAGTTTTATTATACAAGAGATTGAAGAATGGGCACATAAACCCATTTGTCTTACCAGATATTTCATCACCTAGGGGCAGAATAATGGAATGGTTAGTGAGAGGCCCTGCGAAGACACAAATTTAGGTATAAACCCTTGAGTTGGGATCTAGGATGTACTAAATCAGTGACTGATATGTGGTGCTGTCTTCAGTAGCTGGAATATGTGGGTTCCAGAGCCAAGGCATAATAGTAGGTTTGGTTCATCTCACTATTCTTTTCAGGGACTCACTTGTGGATTCATGCTCCTCAACTCCACAAACAAAGATTTTTGCAGGATTAGTGCCCTTTGTTTGGGAAAAAGACTGTTTTTGTCAGAGGACAGTATAGAACTACTTACTATGTTTTGCTTTAACTTGAAATGACAGCTACTACTTGGTCATTTGGGTTGCCCATGCCATTGCAGCAGCCAAGGTGAAGAATTATTATACTGGTGGAGGTAATTGACTCTAATTTCTGTGAGGTGCTGGGATTGGTGCAACATCATGGGAACAGGGAGGAGTACGTCTGGAACCACAGCATTCATGAGGAGTGAATATTTATTTTTCTGTACCAAAGGATAATGTAAATGGACAATTATAACAAATGACCCCGAAAGGAAAGGCAACCAAGGGCTCAGATCTCTCAAGTATGAAAATCAAGGCCATCTCAGCAGACAAGAAAATTAAGCCAGCCAAAGTATTGGCCAAAAGTGAGAAAAATTAATAGAATAAATAGTGAAAAAGGAAGATTAAAAATATCAGTTATGATCTTGGTACTGGCTACAACAGCGAAGACTGAAATTTGTTTCAATAATTGTGGAATTAAACCTTTCACAGCCCACCCCTTAGCCCAGCTACTGCTGTACTGACTAGTTCAACTAAATGCTTCAACAGGCTTTACCCTGGTTCATCCATACAGTACCTTATGGTCTAGACCATGTAACTCTTACTTCCTGCCATGGACTTCTTGGCACAATGGTGTGGACACCCCTGAGACCATACTTGGTCCTAATGTACGTCTGCACCACCAGAAGCTCATTACTTAAGTTCCAACCTAAGTAATGGGGATGGAGACCAATGGATGACGGCTTCCCCTATTGCCCTCAAGCCATCAATTGTTAAATATATTTCATAAGGCCTTCTAGAAGATCCCGTGAGACTAAACAATGGTGACTCCTGTGGCAGCTTGCCAATAACACATTTTCAAAATTGGTTTTTCCTCTTTCCCTGTTCAAAACCACAGCCCCTCATGCTTGTTCTCTGATTATATTCTGAAATTAAATAAACTACCTTTATACAAGCCTTGGTCTCTGGCTCTGTTTTGGGGGCAACTCTAAATTAAAACAGGACTTGAAAAAGTTTTTGGAGGTAACTTTTATTTGGAGACTCTCTAGAAACATGAAATGAAGAGGCAGCTGAGTCCTGTCTATCAATTTCTTGAGCCTGAATAACCAACTGGCTGTGTCAATGGAAACCAGGCAATGTTGCAAAGGGAGCTACTTTTTGAATTGGGGAGATTATCAGTTTAATCTCAAATTGTAGAATTAAATATGGAATTCACTCAGAAAGTGTTTGGCATTGCAAGCCTGGATTTAAGGTGAAAGGATGAAATTGGGTAATAGTCAAAGTTGTATGAAAGGATGAGCTTATCATTAAAGAGATAACAGCTATTCACTAAATGTGACAGCAATATTTGGGGAACATAGTTAGACCAAATCTCTTCATTAATAAACTGAGCTCCCTGAATGTGAAACTAGAGAAAAAGTTGTTCTGAATGTCATTCTTCGCTTTCACATTTATTGTGCCATTCACACTGAGATTCTTGTTACCTGGCTATTTAAAGATTCTCTGGAGGGAAAAAAAAATACTGTCAAGATGGATTTTTCTTTAAGAAGACAAAAAAAAAAAAAAATAGGCCTTTTCTATGATTAGTCAGTGAGAGCCAGGAAAGAGGTCAAACAAGAGTTGATGTTTTTCTGGGACGGAGAAGAGAATGAATATCTCTGTTGGATTTTTTTTTTAAAGGATATGTTATGTGCTTATTAAATATGAAAAATTTTCAGCCAGTTATGACAACAATTTCAAAGAATAAAATTATTTAAGGAATTTTACCGTTAACACTTTATGGACGTGCTCAGTGATATAAACTTTTAAAAATCTCCTCTGAAACTAATCAAAACATTTTAGAGTAACTAAATTTCCGCTAAATTTACATTAATATTAAACAAGTTGTTATCTTTCCTACTAAAAAAACAAAAAAGCACATGGTGTATCTATTAGTCATTTCTTAAGGTTGAATACTAAACAAGAACTTTTTCCAAATAAAGAGTTATTCAACTCAGATAGGACCTTATCATTTTAGGGGTTTTATTATTCTTTTGGCATTTGTTAATGGCAGAACTCTCTGTGTATTACCAAAGGTCTTTTAAATCTTATAATTTCTAAGCAATTTAAAGTATAGGAAGGAAAAAGACTCAATGTTTTTTTAAGTAAAACAGAATTTTACCATAAAACAGGGAGGGTGAGTGGGTGGATATCTTTTTTATATCATTCAAACAAAGTGTAGAAATTTCTATGTAATATTTATTCTTGAATTCACATAATTTTTCCTTGAATTCCTTTTAAAATTAAAAATTTCTTGAGTAATCCATATACTGCTTTCTCACATGATGGAAATTAATCATACTTCCAGTAAGAAGACAAACCTGCACATCGTTTTTTATGGTTAAAAAATAATCTGTGCTTGCAAGGAAAAAAATCTACTCTCTCTTTTAACATTCCCGGAAGCCCTCTGCACTGGCCTGGCTAGAGGTTGTTCTATAATGAGCACTGTATGCAGTGAAGTGGATCTCTTTTTGCTTTCCTGACAGCACCACAATTCACATAAATCAAATTGCAAGAACAGCAGATTAATCAGCCCCATAGATATATACAGCGATAGTCTCTGTTCAAACCAGAAAAACCCTTTGAATTCTGGCATTACAATAATAACACAGGAACTGTTTTTCTAAGACTGGTCTCATCAAAGAGATATGCTTTTGAGTTTGAAAACCACTGGTTAAGTTTTTTTCTGGTTTGTTATGCAGTAAAATATTAGTGTTTCAGCATTTATTTCTCTTATTTAAGTAACTGACCTTGCGTTATTGACCTTTTATTCATTTGTTTGTTAGTTCATTCATTCATTCAGCAGAGATATACAGTACCAGGTTATGTTCTGGATACTGGCATACTCAGATGGCATGATCCCTGACAAAAATGAATTTATGGTCAAATGGGAGATGCAGGCAGAGATAAAAACAAAGTATTAGAGGAGCATAAAAAAAAAAAAAACCATCCAGTGCTGATGAGGACAGCAGAGAGGGCTTCACTAAGGAAATAACATTTGAAGAGAAGGAGTAGATGTCATCAGGTGGGTGACAACTGCTCCAGGACAAGAACAGCATGAGGACCAGCATGGGGTTCTGGAGCAGGTGAGCATGTGTGGGAAATTAGGAGTTCTGGGGGTAAGGACAGCTCCGTCTCTGACCTTTTTTAACAACATGTTAAAATGTTTGGACTTTTTCCTGGGGACAGTAGCATTTTTTTTTTTCCTAGAGGAGGCTAAAGATCAAATTAATTTTGGAAGTGATAATTAATGGCCATGTGCTAGATGCTTAAGTCATTGGGGTGTATGATTGGAAATGAGCACTGGAGGTAGGTTTAAGAAGAATCTGAATACTGAATAAAGGAATCTAAAATGTACCATGTAAGCAGTGAAGATTTACAAAAAGTGAGCAGTGGAGTGACATGATGAAAACAATGCTTTTCTTGATATATATATGCATACATGGGATCATTTTTCTTTAGGTTGCTCATTTTTATTTTAATTCTGAGACATATCTGGCTTACAAAAGTTTTCACGAGCTATGTAATTTAAAAATAAAAAGGCTTTCTAAGGATATTTCAAGCCAGTCTTCATCTGAGATGAATCTAATATCAGGTGTTACTAATACTTGGTAGCCCAAAATAAATGGCAAAGAAGGAATAACTATTTATAAAAGCAGTTTCTGGAGAACTAAGAGCCTTTGGGTCTAGCTACTTGTCTGTTAGGGAAGAGTTGGGAACATATAGGCAAGTGTCTGACAAAGACAGTTAAGTATGGAGCATCGTTATCATGACAGAGCTAATCTATATAACATTGTGTGTGGGTTTTACATTCTGAAAAATATATATATAATGCTATTAAACAGGCTACTGGCTATGAGACAGAACTCCGAGAATCCTTACAGGAAAAATTTTTTTTTGCTGTTTTTGCCTTTACATGGAAAACCCATAATATATAGTGCATCCTCAATCCAATATACATATAGGCTTAACCATATGAAATTGCCTATAGTTGACTTTTTTCGACATGCAATCAGCAATTTCACATGGTTCAAAATAATCCACGCACATGCATGCACACACAGAGATAGATTTTATGTACCAAGTTTTACACGTATGCTGTTTGTTTGTTTATTTGTTTGTTTAGTGATTTGGGGGGACTAATTCTGCGAAGTCTGTATTCTCTATAGGGGGCAGCCATTGTACTCTCTGTTTGATTAACTAAGCAAATAACTGGTCAGCGATTTTCTTAAATACCTTGAACCAATAAGTCTTCTACCCTTTTCCAAGGAACTTTATGTGTTGGGGAACTCTAGCAATGCTCAAGTAATTTACAATTCTGCTTTTGCTACCACTTCTTGCTTGTAAGGGGCCTCAGCCAGAGATACTTATAAGTATGGCCTTCTAAATACCAGCAACATGTCAGAACTTTTCACAAAGACCACTATGAACATCTCACTGCCAGGTCTTCCTTTTATGTTGTTTTCCAGACTCTTCTTTGTCCCAATGGTCAATGTAAAAATCTGTGATATTAAACAATTTCTGCTGATTGTCTTGAACAAATGCCTTAGAATAGGGCTTTTGAGCCCAGAATCAGGTCAAATAATGGCAATGCCATGTGAATAGGACTTTTCCAGGAAGCTCTGAGACAAATCAAATGATAATAATGCTCTTGGGTTGGAACTATTTCAGTAGCTCCAAACATGGTCTGCCCCCTGCATGCTCCAAGGCTGCTGGTTTTCAAGGCTACTTGAGAACTGGGGAGGAGGGGATGGGTGCAGGTCAAGTGTAAAAGCCATAAATCATATTGTTCTTACTGAGATTAATCAGTTTTTCTTGAATAAACATCCTTTAGATCGTTGCAAGCCTTTGGTAATTTCTAGAGCTCTGAAAAAGTTGAGTTGAATAATATTTTTTTCTGTGTTTTCACTATTTTTATGGAGAAGTAGATTTATGGAAGTTCTCACTTTGACATCCCAGAAGTTCCAAGCTCCTTGATTGACTCTTATTTTTACTTTATTCCCTTCCCGGTATTTTAATGACCCAATTTCTATTTGAGAGGAAAAAAAGTCCTTCCTATGGGTAGTATACTTGCCTAAAAATTGTTCTGTGTCATTCCAAAACTAGGCAAAAATTGTTCTGTGTCATTCCAAAACTAGGCGACAAATATTTTCAAAGCATAATTATTAACAAAACTCTATATCAAGCAGCATTTTTTTCTAACTTATTCTATATCTTCATTCCTTTCCTTTAACCAATTGTTCTTCGTATTTTGTGAGTGGTAGAATCTTTGGGAAAATGTGATGAATAGTATGGACTCTCGCCTTTAAGTAAACACAGGTAAATACAAAAATACACACTTTTTAGAATGTGTTCATGAGCCTGAGTCTCTAAGCTCTCTCTGGAGACTAAGACGTTAAGAATTTTTCGGAATTTTATATGACATTTGCTTATAATCGCTGTTCTTATGTTTTCTACCATCTTTGTCTCTGAAAACATTTATCCTTGATAGTAAACAGAAGGATAAAAATCAACATTTATTGAGTGTTCATTAAATGTCAGTCACTATGTTATATAAAATAACTTGTGCATAATAGGTGCTTAATAATTATATTTTGAATAAATATTACTTTACCTTTATTATTTCAGCCTTCCTGTTTCAACTTTTAACAGATAAACATTGCCCTCAATAAAAAGCTAGGATAGTTTGATAATATGTTACACTCAAGAAGCATCAGAGTGGTGGGAAAAAAAGATGAAAAGTACTGCTGAAATTAGGAATAGATTCAAAATTGACTTTGGGAAGCTTTAGAAATCTCTCAATTTCCACTACTCCTAAGATCTTCCTCCCCAAAAGATCTTTCAGTATGAAAAAGTGTAAAACCACTGATGAAGATTTGCTCTGAGAGACCTCCGTTGTGATACCAATCTCAACACCCAAATTACTTTCTCTTCCGCTCCTATCGTGTGTCTCCCACAGGACAATTTGCCATCACCATGCTAGCATTAACAGTCCGAGGCAACAAAACCTATGTTTAATTTCATGACCTCAAAATTACGTGTGTTTCTACCAAGCCCCTTTGCCCACTTCACTTAACATTTTAGATATGGATCTAAATATGGTAACAGCTTCCTATAGGTGCTGTAATTATTTCTACTTTAATTTTTCTATATATTTTAACAAGATCCCATGTAAAACATCTAGAGATACTAATTACTGCCTGTCCTATAAACTTATACTCCAATTTCTCTTGTGACAGTCATGTCATTAACTGACTCAGAACCAACTCTAATTAATCAACTGACAAATATAGATGGTCCACCTGCCTGCACCAGTTTTAGTCTGAATCCAGCACAAAATAATTCTCTGCAAAATTGCCGGTGAAGATTCTTGGCACTGGTAAGTCTATTTATTCTCAGGCTGAATTATATAGAAAAAATGAGTATTTTCATCATATTTCAAAAGTAATATCTAGTGTACCTTTAGTGGTGGGTTCAATTCACAAGAAAGCAGGGAGAGTCTGGAGTATCCTTCTCATGCCCATCTAACATTCTCAACAGTTTATTATTGTAAACAAATTCTTGCACGGTATATCACTTTCAAGTAGTTAGTTTTACTGTTTCGGCTACATTCCAATCTGTATAATTACACTGTTCTTCCTCTTGAAGAAAAATAAAATCCCACCAAATTATTGTAGTTTTAATTAGAGACATTTATTTTTTTCATTGTGTGATTCTTTCCTGCTAACCATATCCTGCCACTTTATATCTCTGTGATCTTGGGCAAGTTATCTAACCTATACAAACTTTAGTTTTCTCTCTCCGAAGAAGTTATTCTTTACTTTCTCTCTTGACACAAACAAGAAACTATCAAATTGTATTTTCACTGCCACATAGCAGCTGTGGTCAATAAAAGGGCTGTGTTTTATAATCGGTAAGAATCTTCTAATCAGTTCCATAAATGACTTTAAAATCTTTCTGACGAAAAGCATTATGGAACTAGAAAGTTATACTTTTGTACAAATGGTTTCTGCTATAGATAGCAAATAGTGAAGAGTGTCCCAGTTTGTTCCCCTTAGGCCTCAACATTCACATTATTAATCAAGTATCTCGAGTTTTAAATTGCATTCCAACATGCTAAGAAGGCAGAAAACATTCTCAGCACATGCGAATAAGTGATTCATCAGCAATATTAATATGCCACAAATACTTGACACACAGAAGAATGTATGAGGAGAATTTGGTGGACAAAATGTATTTTAGGGAAGCTCACAATTTAAAGAATTTTACAAAGTCGAATTCCCTTAAAGAACATTTTTAATTAGCAACGACAAGAACAAAAAAATGAAAGTCTAATTCCTCTTAAATCTTACCCCAGGAACTGTATTTCTTTCTTGTCCATCTCCCAAATTTGCCTCAAACTCAGACTTTGTGCTGTGATCTTTCCATTTCCTTTGCCAAAGGACAAAAATTAGCAGTCACAGGATGACATACCCAATATTCAAAAGCAAGATTTGGTAGCAAGATCAGAGCTCTTTTCCATAGGGAGGGCTCTTCACTTTCTGTAGCAGCCATGGAAGTTTGAGAGAATTGGAAGTACTAGGTAACCAGTGGAGCCGGTGTGGTTGCCTCCTGTTGAGTGGAACTTGGACCCTTTAGGATGAGCGTGAAGTGAATCTCACCATCTAGGAATTTACTCAGCTGCTTGAAGCTATTTGGGGTTGAATTTAGTTTAGCTTAGTGAATTTTCCTTAAACTGTCTTTCCCTTTGATGTAAGTATATTATTTAGATGAGACACAACTTCCTAAGGTAAATTCTTGCTTTCTTAGAAGATACACATTAAAATAGTTTTTCAGTTATTTTAAAACCATTTTCTCCCTTAAGCGTAAGAAAAACCATGTGACAATAAACAAATTTTTGAATTCCAAAGACCTAAACACATTTTAAACAGTGATATTCAAAGTCTGAATTGTTTTTACTTTTTAAAAACAAGTTTTCTATACTTTTGTTTGAAACTCACTTATATAAATTGAATGATCATGTGCATTGGCCAGATTTAGGGGAAGAGGAGAGGGGATGGAAGAAGAGGAAGAGACCAGGGCATCTAAAATCTAGGGTTTCTCAAGACTGCCACTGAAGGGTAAGGGGATGTGTCTAGGGTAGAAAAATTAGATTCAGAATTCTTGGCAAAGACAGGAGCAAATGGTCAAAGCTGGAGAAGTGATGCAGATGGATCCTCGGCTAGAGTCTCTAACTGCAATGAGTTGGTATTAGAAGAGCAAAATTTGGTATATCGATTTCTTCAAGAGCATGTTCGAATTGTTCAAATGGTGAGATCAGTGATTCTAAGATTCAAGTGTATGGCTCAGTAGCATCAATACGTACTATTCTGTTGCAGAACAAAATCATTCAGTCTTTTTCCTTATTCAGCCAAATGTATACAGACACTGAAAAAAATTCAGAGAATGTTTTGGGACAGGTATCCAGCATTATTGCTAAGGCTTAATAAGTCTTACAAACACTCCCACCTCCTTCCTTGACAAACAAGGATAACTCCCAAGTACATTTAATTATAGCCAAGAAGCTAGATTGCAGGGCTGGTATGTTGAATGTGCTTCTTTCCTTCTAACACAGGGTTCTTTGTGACGGCACTGCTTTGACCTGTCATAATATAGTAATAGAAAACTCTGCAATTACAGTGAAATAGACAGAAAGATGATAAGTGGGGTTTTGGATTAAAGCATTTAGGAACCCACTGAAATCAATTATGGTAAATATTTCCAGAAAACCCACCTGACATTCTTTAGAGAGTTTTTACTATAGTGATTTATTTGTGGACAGAGAAGCCAAGAAAATACATCAATTAAACAGCTAATTCTACAACATAATCTCATTTTAGCTGAACCTCGTTTTTCTGATTTTGTATGGTATACATGCTAATATTTTAATATGCATAATATTCTGATGCCACTAAGTATCTACGAGTTTACAAACTTTGTCATAAGAGAAACTCTTGGAGTGTTAGTAATACTAGTAAAATTAACATTATGTCAATCAGTCAGATCCTTCGATCTCTGTTTGAAGAAATTTTAAATTAATGGTGATGGCATTTGTTTGCAAAGAGCCTTAAGTCCTTTGCAATTATTTTTTTGTGTGTCAACCTAAGTTAGGTCTTGAATATGATTGCTTTTGCTTAGGTAGTATGAGTCACATTCAATTACTCCTTGTTAATCAGATCAAACCACTGACTCATATTTAGCTTCTGCTCAAACACAGCTTCTAAATTTTGTGGTTTTTAACTCACTCTGCTATTCTATTTCTATTAAGTCGTAGCTTCCTCCCCTGTGTTTGCTCACTGGGTTTCTTGGACCCAAGCCTAAGATCTTAACATTTATCCTTGACAACTTTCATCTCGTTTTCAGCCGATAGCTCTACCCTATTAAAATCTTTTTGAATTCAGATTCTGTCACCCAACATATTCATTATCTTTTAAATCTAGGCAAGTTGAAGGAGGTGTGTTTAATTTGTAGCCCAGCCAGTGTTGCACAGCTGCTCTTAGAAAAATAGAGCATGATTAAACACCATGTGGAGAAGAGGTAATTACTTTCTTTTGTCCCTGGAGAAGATAGTTTCAAAGTCTTGCAAAAGTAAGATATTGAGGAAGATCAAGGAATTAATCTTCTGAATATTTACTTTTATTCCACATTAATTTCAAACTTCATTCCATATAGAAACGCAGCTCTGGTTTATTTTGTTAAGAGAGTGCCAATTTTCCTCCCTAGACATGCTCAAGGTCAGCACAGAAATTAAATTTCTGCCATCTTGAATTTATAGCCTATTCCTTCTTACAAGTTTTATTCTAATCACATTTGACAAAGCATTCCAAGTTTAGGTTGAATAATTAAGTTTAAAAAGCTCAAGTAATAATTAAAATATATATAATTTAAAAAATGTTTCAACTGAAAACATTTCAGAAAATAGGTTTAGCTTTTCTGATTTGGAATTAGAAAGTTCTGTACGTATTTATCTATACTATAATACTTACAGATTTATATTTTAAAAGAGTTCATGTAATTTATTAATACCTGTTGAACATGCATGTCATAATTTCTTTTCTTTTTTTTTTTGAAACTAGAATTTATATTATCATCTAAACCACTTCTAGATTAGGAAATCATTCCTTTTGGTATATCTGTTCTTATTTTACTAGACATAGTTCCTAGTTCCCAATTCATTTTCTAGTGAACTCTAAAACATTATAAACTATATCACAGAAGAAAGAGCATGTCATAATAAGATACATAAACCTGAGAAAATGCTCTGTAAATATCAGTTATTTCCGATTTGTTGTTTGCTCTCTAAATGCCTGATATATTCAAAGTAAATCTAACCAAAAAAAAGTTAGATAAAATATATTTAGAAACATTAAAGAATAGATGAACTTTTAATACTGAAATTATATTGCATTTCTAAAATAAAATTAAAGTATGATACTACTGTATAAAACTTGGCATCTACTTCTGATGCATATAGCCAAAAAAGATAGGTTTGAACTAAACACCCAATTCTCTATTTACTGTCCCATCAGGGTTACACTTCATTTTGCATTGTTTTCTCAGCAGTTGCTGGTGGCTTTCATAGTTTCTGGTGAATCTGGAGTCCTCAGTGATTTTCAGAGGTGCTTCAGAAGCTTGGAGAATGAGATGCAATGGCGGTGGAAATGTCTCCATAAATGGGGTCTATGGGATAGTTTGTGCGTATAGATTATGTTGTTCCAGAGGAGCTTGATATGAGCATAAGGATAATGGAGGGGGGTGGTTATTCTCCACATAGAAGTTTGTTTTTATGTTGAATCCTATAATATAGTATATTATAACACAGCATCACATCTACTTGGTGACAAAACTTCAAGGATATATATTTTTTTTAACGGTTGACAAAGATCCACACAACTTACAGTTCTTTTAACTCATTCATTCATTTAGTCATTTGTGCTCTTTAATCCAGATTCACTGCTGGGTTCATTTATTGGACAGATCAGAATAACTTCTTTTTCTATGGCAAATACAAGGTTCAGTAATAGAACACTTTGTTAATGAACCTTGACCAAATAAGCCCTATTCTTCTACTGTTCTGAGTTTCTGAAGAAGTGGTTCCTGATCTATTTATTACTAAATATTTATAATATCTTATCTTGTATTCATATATATTTTATATGTTGTAGTTTAAAATATATGTAGACTAAATATATTATCAACTGTTTAATATATTATCAACTGTTTAATAAATATATTATCAACTATTTAATATATTATCAACTGTTTAATAAATATATTATCAACTAAATATATTATCAACTGTTTAAATTCTGGAGGCTAATAACATGATTTTTTTTTGTTGCTTCCGCATACTACTTTAAGACAGTACTTGGAACAGAAAATTTTGCAATTATTTTTTGTCATAGTATTTATTATGATTATATACTATTTGTGTTCTTTGACAATGGGTACATAGTATATTATTATATGCTTTGAAAATGCATCTTCTGTGCTATAACAAGAGATCTTTAATCATGAACCTCATTTCTGTCTTCTATTCTCTGAACACTTAACGATCTGCCAGAAACTATTCCAGGTGCAAAACATACAGCAGTGAGCAGCACTGAAAAGTTTCTTCCCTGATGAAACTCAGTTTAGTGTAAACACATAAGTAAATAAAACAGTTCCTACATGTGATACATTTTAAGAGGATATAATGTGATACTGGCGATTTTAGAAAGCAAAACAGAGGAAAGGCCCGTTTTTGATTGTGTGGTCAGGAACAACCACTTTGAAAATGTTGATCTTTAAATGGAGTCTTAAAAGGTAAAGAAAAATAGCTAACCACTTGAAGAGTTGAACATTTGAGACAAAAGAGACAGGAAGAACAAAGGCTGTGAATACGGAAAACACTTGGGGAACTATTTAAGGTCAATGTTGTTGAAGCAAAGCTAGGGGGCGCTGTACAAGATGAGCCGAGAAAGTGGAAGGACAAACTCTTTGATCTATAAGAAAGTCTTGCAGTGATGCTACCTATAGGATCAACATAAAACAAACAAACAAACAAACAAAAAAACTCTGTTCTAGTAAGTCAATGAAAACAAATTATAAAAACATGATAAAAAAATAGACTTATTCATAACAGTAACCAAAACTTTTTACTATCTTAGAAAAAATATAACAAAGGCATTGCAAATCAATACAATGATAAAGAATCTTAAAGAAGGCCTGAATAAATGGAAAGATACAACTATGTTCACACATGGATGAGAATCAAAATTATTTTAAATGTTAATTATCTCCCCACCCAAATCTATCCATTAAAATATAATTTGCCTCTAGTGGTCTCTGAGATAATGTACTCTTTCCTTCAGAAATAGCAGGCTTGGTCTTCTGGAAAATACATAATCTTCTTGCATCTCACTTATATCAAACTTACTTTGGAGTATAGTCCAGTTTCGACTGAGGTTTTATATTACAGAATTAAGCTGAATTCTGGATGCACCTAAAATTCAACTTTGACTGCACAAATATATAAACTGTATATGATCATTTCGATCTCACTTTATACAAGATCTCAGGAGGGAATAAATGAAAGTGATGTAAAAATGGTAATGGTCTTTTGGGAGACTCATGTAAACTGAGCATAAACTCTTTAAAGGATATAATGAAAACTGAACTGAAGTTCTGGTATTGATGAACTTTCCATGTTGGCCTAGGGTTTGTACCTGCCACCAACAACTGTACACATTTAATAAGCAACATCTATGACATGAACTAACAGGTAAAAGATATAGACTATAGAGTGCAGCAGAAAGCATACTAGATCAACAGATGGAAAACTTGAATTTTTGTTCTGTCTTTGCTTTAACTACTGTGAGAACTTGAAGAATTCATTTAAAGTTGAGTTTCTTTCATTTAAGCAATTTGCAAACTAGGTTAGAGATTCTCTATCGGACTAAGCAAAGTTGACTGTCTGCAGTGGGAAGGAAGCCAGGTCATGGTGGAAGTCCTGTCTGAAATGTTTGGAGACTTGGGGGAGTAGATAAGAATAGAGATGAAGTTGAATAATGGTATTCACCAAGATCAGGTAAATTGGACTCAAGAAGGGATAGATGGTCTTAACTAAACAATTTCTTAACTAAAAAATCCACAGTGAACATCTGCTGATTTGAAAACATTTTCTTAATGTCCATTTCCATTTCATTTAAACCGTTCTGTTTATTGAAATGAATCAGTCAAGTTACTGCACACATCATTCAGGGAGGTGAAGGCAGGATGAGTAGAATTCCCTTGAGCACAATCTGAAACAATCTTCCAGAGCCATCAATTGTTGACAGTAGCAGTCAGAATACGTTGGCATGCAGTAATTAGAGATGGAGAGGCACAATTTCCACTAACATGTTCTATTATTAGTGTATTTCAGCAGCAAAGCTGCAAACAAAGGCAATAGCCTGTCTGCTTATAGGGAATTACTTGAGACAGCAGGACCTGGTTATGCTCTGCACTAGGCCAGTATTCACACCACACACACAGCACAAAACTGCTGTCACCAAGGTGACAGCCACCCCCACAGTGAGAGCATAGAGAGATAAACAGTAGAATGAAGGCAACAAGGAAACTGGAAACAGCTCTTAGCCACAGCCTTGACCATGACTCTTGAAACCTCTCTAACTAAAGCCATACCCCTTACTTGTCTAATACTGTACAGAAAAGATATATATAAGAATAAAAGCAAAGAGACGATTAAAAAATAATCATACAGGAATGAAACAAAAAAGAAAAAAATATCATTTCGGAACAACAAATGTATTTAAGATTTAAATATGGTTTATCCTATTTCATCCTTACAGAAGAATGAACTGATTTTCAGAGAGATTTTAAGTACCTCGCTCGGGTTACGAAGAAGATAAAACGTTTTGTTTGATGTGAAGCCTAGGGAACATTCTGCTCCACCATTCAGCTACTAAAGGTAGACGAGAGATGGGGAAGAAGAGAACAATATCCCAAGAATAAAGTGCTGCTTCATCTCTAGTGAATTTTATCTCGTAAGCATAAACATTTAGAGAGGGATGAACTCCGGGGCCCAGGGATACCCATCTTCCCATTTAGGGCCATCATTACACAGCATCAAAAACAGAAAAATCAGCAAATATAAAACATTTTTTCTTCATTATTAATAGAGCACTTAGATAAAAATTAAAATTGGGAATGACTTCTTTGCATAGAATAAAGAAGAAAATTGGAGAAAATAATTTAATTCGTAAAGGTGTCTCTAGAAAATTTACATAATGTAGAACCTTTCTCCAAGACAAAGACACATGTATGAAATACTACTTTCTGTAAAGTTCAGTCTAAGATGGTTATCTTGTGCCATGATTTCTCTATAAATGTTACCATGGTTTTATTTAAATTTTCTTTGGTTGTTTAAAATTATGAATTTTAATTTTATTTTAGTCATTATTAACATCTATAAAATTTTGATGCCAAAAAAACAAAAGGCTACTTATTAATTCAATGAGTCTCTGAGCAACATTTTTGCCTATAACAATATCAGGCAAGGCTCCAGTCACAACTTACGCCTGTCATTTTCTGTAATTAAAAGTACACAGTCATATTTATGCATTCTGCCTCCTAGCAGCTGCAGTTAGATTAACTGTGAACAAAGAAAACATTTTGACACAGTTAATTATATGGCAGTTCTCCTTTGCTAGCAAATACCAGCTACCTCCTCAAATGAATAAAAGCACTTTTTTGTTATTTTCTTTTATATAATAATATAAATAGCCATGAAAAGTTTTATTTTAAATGCACAAGGAGTTTTAATCCTAACACTTCAGTCTAAAAAGCATTAAACTAGCTGTAGACTTTTAATGAAGATGTATGACTATCAGATTTAAAAGATCTGGCCAAAGTATTTTCTTTGTGGGGCAAGATTTCAAGCATTTTTTAAAAACTTCAGATGAGGAGAAAGATGAGCATAGGATAGGATTTAGTTTTATCTTTGCAATAAATTAGAGAGCACGAATAAATTCCTACATCCCTTGTCCTGTACATGAGCGCAATACTACTTCTCAGGAAGTGTTTTCTTAATAGTGGGAAATAAAATTGCCCAGCAAGAACTGCACTGTTCCTGGGCAGACAAGGGAGATTGGCAGCTGAATCATCTGCCTAAGACCATGAGCTAAGATGAAAATCCATGGAAGGGGGAGAGTATAGTTATAGTTTATTACATAAAACCCCTAAGGACCTGTGATTAATGATGAGAAAGATCGTTTCTGGTCACTATCTTCAGTCCTTTGTAGGAAAAGAGAGTTGGGAGTGAAGCAGTGAGAACTGTGGAGCAGATACTCAACCCAGCCTAAAAAAAGGCCCATCTCGATGACAGTGCTGGAAAGAGGCAGAGAGAAATGTCAGCAGCATGAGTCACAGTTGCATTCATTTTAAATCTGTGTGCTTCTCTTTTCTTTTTTCCTTCATCCTTCCTCTCAATTTTTTTTTTTGCTACTAAGAATTTCAAAAATAATAGAACTGAGAAGATCAGTATAATCTAAAGGAGAATGTATTGGGGGGAAATATGCAGAGCAGTGAATGGCTGTGCTAATAATTACATGGATAGAGAATTTTGGTCTTTAAAGATCTTTTATTAAATTTCCATGGAAATATGCAACAGTGCACTGAAATTTACTCAGTGGCTACGAGAATGGGCTTTGGAGTCAGTCCCCTTTGGTTACTTCATATCTCTGAAGCTTGTTTTTCTCATTTGCAAAATGAGGGTCAATTTACTTGTCTCAGGGTTGTTGTGAGTATTCAGTAAGATAATGTATATAAGGTATTTATTGTAACATATAGCAAGCCCTCCTTAAATGGCCCCTCTTATTATTACTACTCAGTAATATATAAACGCACACTTTAAAATGGAAGAAAACAAGCTTTCTTGTTACCCTTACAGTCAAATAAATGCTTGAAATTCTCTTAGATGAGTAATATTACATAAACTTTAAGTTTTTAGCTTTATGGGGTGTGTGTGTGTGTGTGTGTGTATGTGTGTGTGGTGAAGGAGACTTCTATGTCTAATGGAAATTGAAATATGCATATGAATGAGAATATTAAATTGAAGCTGTCTATTTCAGGCACAGCACGAGAAGGCAGGTTCTTTGGAAACGAAAGGCTGAGAAAAATAGAAAGCAGCACGAAAAGAGGAAAACCAAATATGACATGGACTGACTCCATAAAAGAAGTCATAGGCCAGAGTCTACAGTGGTTGAGCAGGGCTGTTGAGGACAAGACACTGCAGACATCACTCATTCATAGGGTGGCCAGGAGTCAGAGCCGACTCAATGGCACGTGACACATTAAGGTGAATGTCTGAAAAATGAGTGATTGCATGTTGAAAAATACATATTGATGATGACGCCAGGAATCAGACCATGCTGAAAGCAAACAATTTGTTTTACAATCAAATTCTTCAGGAAGAAAACAATAGATATTTATTCCTAACAATGCAGTTTCTGGACGACTGACAAAATCTACTGCACAGAGAAACTATTAAGGCTCTGTGTGGATTCACTGCTATGCGAAATGAAGGTAACTAAACCTGTTTATGTAAGCTTCTCTTTTAATTCATGTGTATCAAGGCTGAATCACATTTCCTCTGATTTGAGCAGTACATCTTCGCAATGGCAGAATACAACTCCTCTGCTCCCTCTGGGTTTTTACACCTCTGAAAATCCCGTCCCCTACTCTGCATCCTTGGCATTCACTTCTCTGGAAATAATGGCTTCTATGGCTATGAACTATGCATAGTTCCTAACTTCCTCTAAAAATGACACTTGAATAATTTAGGGAGAACTGATGTGGTGATGATAGCGGGTCAAGTGGAATGAGCTCTGCAACACACTCTCCCTGTCGCCAGACCCATTACCAGGGCTACATGCTGGGCTCAGGCTCCAGCAGGGTGCTCACTGGCCAGGAGCCAAGAGCTGAGACAATGGGATGCTTCCTCCAAGTGTATCCAAAGAGAGGAGCCTCCTTTGGCTTCCTCTTTCCCTATAGAAAAGAGACGTGGAGACACTGCATGCTTTGCATTCTCATTTAGTGCGCAGATCATCCACAGTAATGTTCAGATAACATGTTTCCCCTGAGGTTATTTATTTAAAAGCTTCAGAATGTATAGAGCTAGTAGAATTTGAGTGTTTGCATGGGATGGAAAAATAACATTAAAAAAAAAACTCTATAGGTAGCAAGTTATAGAGACTCAAACCAGCTTAAGAATAAAAGGGATTTTTTTTTTTTTTTTTGTATTGGGGAAATTCAGTAAGGCGTGAATGGATTTAGGTACTTAAATGACATCATCATGAAATATTGTTTCTTTAATATCTTTACTTTCCTCTGATAGTTTCAGTAATTGTTGTCAAGTTTTCTCTAAGTGGTAGAAAACTGTCCTTGAAGAGCTAAAAGTTTTGTAGTTTTTCATCTCCTGATCTCAGACATCTCTGTTTCCCTGTGCACCTATAATCTTTGAAACAATATACACTGATTATCTTTTCTTGGTTTGTGTGCCCACCTCTGGACCAATTTTCGTATTGAAGGGATTGGATACCCCAATTTACCAGCCTGACGTGTAACCTTATAATGGAGGCAAGAATCTTGCTGACAGCCCCACTGGAATCACCTGGACTAGGGGAAGAACAATTCTTATAAGAAAGAATATAAGGCACACATTCATGACTGGTTTCAAATACTTACCATAATACACCATTTGTAAATTAAATGTTGGACTTGAGAATTTTAGGGGTTCAAAGTTGTTTGCTTATATTTCCAGGGTGACTGTGAAGTCAAACTGTGGGCCTGTACCTTGGGGACTACATGAAAGTATTTTGTCAAATTGTTGAATTCGGAAACTTGGAAGATCTCAGTTTCTCCAAGTCCCTTACGTGGTTTATTCTATGCAAGGAACCCATTGCAGCCAATGGATCTCCAAGTTTCCATTTTGTATTTCAAAGCCAAGATAATGAGGAAAAAAGGCAAAAAGAAATCAAGAACTCTTCTCTTAAAGCTCATATGCTAAGGAATCCAGTTCTGAAGTTGTCAGGGTGAGCAAAAGAATGCCAAGCCTTGCAGCTCAGTGGGCCAAGTTCTGTTCTCAGCCACATGCCTGGAGCTTCCATTGATATCAATGAGAGTTGTGTGTGTATGTGAACTGAGGACAGAAGTTGGCTGTGTATAAATAGCTCTGCAATGGTGAAACTCTCTTCTTGTGTATCTGGTACAACAGAGGTAGTCTTTTGCAGTTAGTGACTGCTTCCCCCTCTAATAAAGTAACCAGACAGTTTCAAGAAATTCTATACCAGAATATTTTATGGCAATGATTTCACTTAAAAAATTTTGGCTAGGGAAAATGGAGCAGTATTTGCCCTAAATTTCTCATTTTCCACTAGCAAACTCAAGCCAGGTTTAACAGTTCTTTGCAAAAGCAGCCTTCACTGTTCCCTTGGCTGTGCTGTCAATCAGCTAACTGGGGGTGGGAGTGGGGGGAAGTCAATATGTTCCTTAAGAGGTTACAAAGTTATCTAAAGCAATGTGTTTCCATTCACGCTGGCTGCCAATACTACAAAAGCTGCATTGCATACATAGAGAGTCTTCTATGGGAACAGGGCTCTGGCCCCATTAGGCAGGACACACAGATAGGATTTAGGGTCCCTTGGTCATCTGCCATTCTGCCAGCAGCCCCAGTTTGTAATTCAGCACATTGATGTTAAGCTCAGATGAGAATTTCAGAGCAGAGTTAAATATAGACTCATACACTATTTCCCTAGAAATACAAGATTTCGCCAAGGTTTTTATATGAAGTGTTCAAGGTGATGAAAGTTACCTATAGGTAGGTGACTTTCAAATCCTCATCTTTAACCCATTTCTCAGTTCTAAACTCCAGACTGGCATATAACTGGCTTCTGAACATTTTTACTTGGGTAACGATTCATACTTTGAATTCATCCAAAACTTAACTTTTATCTCACCCTACCCCAACCCAGAATTCCTACTATGGCCTCTTTATCTAATTGCACCACCTTTATTCTAATAATTCAAGCCAGAAAACTGGTAGAATGGCATATACAAAAGACAGGAGGATGGTGAGAATGAGTATCAAGTTTGAGAAACTGAGAAAAGTTGAGAGTGAACACAGCATAAAAAGTGAGGAAGGGGGAAGAAATGATGCTAGAGGAATAGTTGTAAACCAGATCAAGAAAGAATGCTAAGACCATGAAGGAGTGTGGATTTTATCCAAAACATCATGGAAAGCCATTTATGTGTCTAATGTAGGGAAATGAGATGACAGACTTTATCTTGCTCAATTCAATTATTCTTTGACTAACTGAATTAGCTGGTAGCTCCCTCATTACCACTTTTTATATCGAGATTTCTTTCATCGATCATCTCATTTTTCTTTTTTTATGCAACAAATAGAACATTCAGGATTCTTGGAAAAGGTTGGCTGATGATCTTCTGGTCTATAATATCACACCTGAGGGAAGCATTAAGCTTCTCTGGGATCAATAACAGATTGAGTTGAGCAGAGCTTGTTCCCTCATGCTCCTTCTGTCTCTGACAAGCTGTGGACAACTTCCCATGGCTCCATATCGGAGAGCATGAGAAGCAAGTCTCCACATGTAAAAATGCTGCAGGTACGCTCATTATATCCAAGTTGAGGATGCAACGGGAAAAACAAAATAACTCACATGATAACATTTTGAAAACTTAAGTGAAAAAGAGATTTGAAATAAAGTTTCTGGAGGCAAAGTTCTATGTGATACAGTTTGTCCTTTTAGTGGTAGCACATTTATGACAGTCAATTACTGCTAAATGAGAAGAAAGACCCAGCAGGTACTTAGACTTGGTATTCAAAACATGGTTTGAGGATATGGGCAGTTTATATGTTTGTCAGAGAATACAGAGAGGCGCTAAAGCCTGAAAGTCAAAACCGGGAAAATAAATCAAAAATTTAGAAGCTAAAATCCAATAGATTAAAAAGAAAAATGCTCAAGGCACCAGAGAAATGAGACCTATCATATTTGTGAAAGTTTCTGATTCACGCTTTGTTCTTAAACACTAAATGGCTGGAAGAATTTATAAAACGTATGAGAGGAGTTCAGGGGGTAGAAGAAGGGTAGGGAATGGGGGAAGATATTCAGGTCAAATTTGGAAAAAATAGAGTCCTTTCCATGTCCTTGTCCCTCTCGACTTCTCTAGTGCCTCCCTGATATTTATAAAGACAAAATGAAGGCAGAAGGGCTTTAAGAGCCTCCTAACACATAGTAAGTTTTAAATATGTAGTTATTCTATAAAGTAATTGTCACAGGCAATTAAATTTCTTGTTCAAGATATAACCAAGACTGCATGCTAAATTCAGGCAAATATTATTCTCCATGTGAGAATAATAACTGTGTAGGTAGTTTCTGATGTGTTAATAATATGTATATTCCAATGATTTATATATGAGACAAAACAGAGGAAGAAAGAAGAAATGACTCACTCTATATAAAGTGTAAATAATAAAAATATAGACCAGGGAGTAGAGAGGAAAGATGGGACAGAAGAGAAATTGTACAAAGATAGGATGATAGGAGGCTGGTGGGTGTACACAGCTGGAATCACTTAATTCTTCTGTGCCCTAAAACAATTTAGCACCCAGTTGAAATCATATCTCATTTCAACCTTGGGAAATAAAGTGGCTAATGATGAACTGACCTTTCATGCCATGAGCTATGGAATTCTTCCTAGGTAGGAACATGGTATAAAGCATTTCAGGATTTATCATGGAGGTATGGTGCCATGGAAGTGAGAGGTTGGTATGTGAGGCCATCTGGTGAGATGCAACTTGTCAGTCTCCCAGATGGTTTGTGAAAAGAGGGAGACTTGATATTGAACTGAGATCAGCATATCAAAAGAGCCATGAAATCACAAACTTAAAACCTTTTTTTTCCATATAGTATTTTGAAAACTTCATTTAGAAAATTTTATATAAATTTTACATGACCTGAAAGATCACATATAAAAGTTTTAGTTTACAATATGGAACTATTTCAATAATATATACCACATTTTCTTTCACCTCTTTTGATAGTTGTTTTATTAATCTTAAGTTACTGAGTTAGGAGGAAGAAATTGATATTATTTTCATTGATTTATTTGCATATACCTAAATTTTATAAGACATCTGTGGAAGGAGATCTAGTAGAATTTGACTACCCTGAATTATTCTTTTGGAAAAAGCAAGCTCTAAAAAGTGCTGTGTCTGTGAAATACATTTTATTACTTGAAGATAATCAGCAATTTGAATTTAAATTTCCAAATAAATGTATTCCAGAACCATTTGGATTACGTTCAACACCAATGATTCTGAAAATAATGTAATCAGCAAGCATTGCGCTCACAGTATGGCATATTTCCCATTTCCCCATAATTCTGATTTTTAACATTAACAATGTTTAAAAGTGGGAATTTTGAAATGACACAAGTTTATTATTATTATCTCATGTTTTTTTCAAGACATAAAAACTGTTTTTCATATTTACCTTCTATTTTAATTAGAACATGATAATAATTATATAGACTCAAATTAAAATTCTTCCTCAACTTAGGAAAATAAAGATTTTTAAATTTTAACTGAATTCATGTAAAATGGTTACTTATTTGGGACATCTAATGTAAAAATGAAAATACTTTTGTGATAAATAGGGCTTTTAATAGTTTATAATAGTTCTATGACTGTGGAATTTTGAAATAAATCCCTGGGGGCAAAGCATCAAATATAAATAAACTTTTGACTTTATATTTATTTTCACATTCAAATAATATGTCAAACTTTATACAGATTATTAAATGGAATGTATTTAACATAAGCTTTTTTCTTTCTTTTTAGTTAGGTGTTTTCATGTTTTTTTTAATCTTGCTGCATACTATCGAACAGATTATTTTACTGTTCACTCATCTATTCAACTTCACTAGAAAATGAACAAGGTAAATGGAGGAAAATCAAATTAGATAAGTATTTTTTGCTACTGTTAATAAGATGAAGGGAGTTGGGGATCCCTGCTTCTGTCTGAGTGGAATTCAGACATGCTTGAAAAATTAGTGAGACAAGAATTCCAGAAATCCATTGGCTCATAGCTGACAAGCTCCTAGGGAAAAAACAAACAAACAACAAAATATAATCTTGACCCAGTAAAAAGCTTTAGTTATCAAGTACAGGGAAATTTTCAAGTGCGTAGAGGAAGGTGTTAGGGTTGGCAGCGGCAGTACCTGGTGCAGTGGGGGATGTCAAACAGAAACATAAGGCCTGGAAGGACAAAGGTGGCACCCAGAGGAACTGGGGTTCCACGGCAAATGTCCCTCGGGGCAATCTGAGAAAGCACCTGAGTGGGCACTTTATAGGAAGACAGCTGATGCCTCGTGTGTACTGATGGGGCCAACTACTCTACAACTGGGGTTATTACTGTAAATATGTACCCATTTATACCAAAAATGAGTAAAACTCAAGGAATCAGATTAGCACAGTACTTGGAATACAACTGTTACTCGATAAATGTTCCTTGAAGATATGAATGAACTGTGGTTAAAAATAACATATGAAAGATGACTAGTCATCATAGACTGTATGACTAGAATTCATAACAGTCATATGTATGAAGTCAAGTGAAAATCATTTTTTATGGGAATGATCTGATCAGTAGATAACAGGTGGAGCTGAACTGAAAGTACTTCTCCATCAGACCCAAATATTTTATAAATATTATATATTAAATCATTATAGTCATGTAATCAGGCCGTGATTACAGATGATCCAAAGTTAATGTGAGTATGGTAAACTATTTTTTTTTTAAAAAAGGAATGTACCGTAGTATTAATTATAGCTCTCTGTGACACACTACACACATGGACAGATACACATAAATGTGGAGAAAGAAAATACCTCCATACCAGAGCAAATGAAATGGGGAATGCAGTCATTTTTAATAAGATGATATATATTTAAATTGTGCTTCACAGTTTATAGAGTGCTTTCAAAGATAATCACATTTACACTCACAGTAATCCTGTGAGGTAGGAGTGATTATGATCCTATTGTTACAGGTGAAGTGACTGAGTGACTGTGGGCAAGTAGTCTTTCTTCTATGCTGTCTTGTTTCATTGATAACTCTAACATCCTTTTCTCATCAGATACTTGTTTTTTTCTAACCTGAGGCATTTTGTTAAATATCTATTTAAAAGTTAGAAAATATGCTCATTCAAAAATTCTTCCCAGCCATCATCTTGCTTCAGAATGATAGATACCTACAAAGGCAGTACACCTTTAATAACAGCACGTTTTGTCATGAGCCGTCTGTTCCTTCAAAAATTATCATGAAACAGATTGAGAGCTAAATATGAAATGCTGAGCTCTCTAGTTAAAGCAGAGACTTCATTTCATTCAGATCAACTCCAGACAGATCAGAAAGAAGAAATAGCTGAACAGTTATTCTATTTTTTTTCAGTCACAGTAGTACTCTTCCCAGTTCAAGATTAAGACAATTTAGAGAAGGGATGGAAGGGCATAGTGTGCTTGGCTAATAACTTTCCCAGTAAGATATGTCTTGAAGCGGTAATAAATAGTCACATTCTGGGGCCTACCTTCTGCAGAATCATCATCATTTTTATGACTTTTATATATAAGTTATAATTTACTATCTAATGAACAAACAGAAAAATATTTTTAAAGGAAAAATAACATACCCTCAAGTAAATGAAGTAAGCTCCTTAAAAATGTGTTAATAGTTAATTTTTTTTTTAAATCTCTTTACAGATACTTGAATAAATTAAATAAAAAGAAAAGGAAAACAAATAAAACTCTTATCTTCAGGTATGTTTTTTCTTTGCAAAACTAATTTCACAGAACAGTCAGATATGTAATAAGAGGGCCTCGGGGATGTAATTTTTTATGCAACTTGACATGCAAGTCATGAGTAATTAATTACGTCTTCTATTTACACTTTGTCAGATAAGAGCATTAAACAGAAGAGCTGAGAGAAACGCAGAACACTACCATTAATCTGTTTAATTTGCAAATCTAATGCAATCAAAAGGAAGACATTAGTGTTGAAATTGTTTTTGTCCAGGTGGCATCTTTCATGGAGAGAAAGGCATGTCTGAGGTGTAAATGTCACATAAAACCAGAAAACCACAAAATCTCATGCAGGCTTCTTAAGCCAGGGCAAAAATCTTCCTGGGTACTTAGGTCATTGACCATAAAAGTTCTGGACATATAAAAATTGAAGCACAGGCTCACCGTGTCAGCACATCACATTACATTCAACTATGTGCAATTATCTAACGAAGTGCTAAAGCCCCAGATCTTTTAAATGGAAGAAGGTGATAAACAAAGGTATAAATCTGACACTTGTGAATTTATAAGAACCCTCTGACAGTAAGCAGACTTTTATCTGGGACTATGTGACTGACAGACTGACAGAAGGAGAAACTACAAAAAAAGATTTTTTATGAGTAGAAATCAACTATCCTCAGGAGTAACCCATACCACATTTCTGACCAAATCATAGTCCCCACCAAGGACTTAGAAACTGATTCATTCCCCCGTGTTTCAGGATATTTCTAGAATGAGAGGAAGAGGCAGCAGTGCATTAGTGAATGGGAAATAAAAGTCATGTCAGTGTTTTCACACAAGACAATATGATATAGTTTGTGCGGGTTCTGTGTTCAGTTTCATTCCTAACTCCTTCAGCACCACTGAAACTCAGTTTCCCTGTTATTGAAATGGTGATAATTATATACAGAAATATATAATAATGGAATAAGATCATGTACGTAAAGTCTCTGGGACAGTCCCTGATAAACAGTAGCCACTCAATAAACAGTAGTCATTGTCAGTATCGTCATCATCATCTCCAAAGCAGTAAGGTTTGGAAGAACTTACCTTCTAATTTCTGCCTAAGATACTTGTATCAGTTGTTTCCTCTGGGACATACCTTATATACAAATATGGCACTACCTGTAGGACCCTATTTGCTGAGTTGGTAGGATGTTTATGTATATAACAGAAAGGTTTAGATCTTCTATTTAGTTTTGGCTAGCAAATTGTAATTTTAGCTTATAGTTTTGAATAAAATGTAAAACTGTAGGAGAAATTTTACAAGTGTAGGGATATATATACAGGAATTATAATTACTATAAGAGACATGGCTAATTTTTGGTCACATGCAGGGGATATAAATTTGAAAGTATGCCGACAGTTACAACTTGTCTCTGAAAAAAATCCATTTATTTTTTATTTATCTCTAAGAGCGCATTCAGATTCATGCATAAACAACATGATCCAGGGGAGTTGAAATCTAGGGACTAATTTACTGAACTACTCAAGCAACAGAGGATTATTTTATCTAATTAAGACAGAGCACACGTACTTAGAATTAAGCATTTGCATTTAACAGCAAATTCAGAATTATAAAAGCAATTAAAGCTAAAATGAGGTATGATAATTTTTTCCTGCATACCACTGCTGAGCTAATGCTCATTCAAATGTTTGCCTTTGTAGCACTATTGAACAGAAGGTTATGAATAGAAGTTCATGGCCAGGCAAAACTACCTTTTCCACATCATTTCCAACCACACATCCTCTTCAGGATCCGAATTTATTCATGTTCAGTGTTTTACTCAAGCCTCCTAAACATAACGTACATTTTTTCATGTTACTACTTTCGATCCTCTGTTTCTCTAATCTAGTATGTTTTTCTTAACCATCTATCTGAACTCTATCAGACAAGATTCAGACTGAAATTTTCTTCTTTAATGAAACCATTTCTCCTTTATGTCTAAGTGCCTCCTTCCTTATCTGAATGCAAGAGCACTTAGTTGAATATAGTTGTTTATCTCATTCATTTGCAAATTGATATACTACTATTTCAGGCTTTTGCTACAGTATCGTCATATATTGTCCTTTAACAGTGTTTGTTATTTTTCCTAATATTACAGACTTCCTGATGGCATAACTTTGTTTTATAGTTTTAAAAATCATGAACACAGAGCCTTCCTTACAGGTCCAGTTTAATACATGTTTGATAATTGACTGGTTGAAATATTTAAACATATATTCACTGTCATATATCTTCCATTCATCTCCCCTGTGGAATCAAGTCTCTTAAGCTTGTCTTATATATTCCTCTTCATTCTAATTTATTTATACTATTCCAGATGTTACTTAATAATTGCTAAAAGAATAAAAGAATGACATTATTTCATCAACCAATAAAATATTTTGTCCTTACCTCCTGCAATGGTAATTTTGATGACTCCATTTTTAATCGATACTCTGAAGAGTCATTAAAATATTTTAACTTTGGTGTTATGGGAATTATAAATGGGAATGCCTTAACATTTAGTCATTTCCAGGGCTCAGTAGATAAATCTCATAAGAATATAGTTCAATATGCAACCTTCCTCATAATGCAACCTTCCTCATAATGCATTTGAATTTGCAGCTGATGAGGTTTTATTAGGTCTTTTTTTGTGTATTGTCCTGAATTCTTCCACATTTGCTTAGATATCCTTACTTTCCCTGCAAATGTAATTATTATCTTTTGGAAACAGTCCTCATAAGACAGAGGCTATATCTGTCAATTAGTCAGTTAAAATACTTAGCAGAGTGTCAGACACAAAAACGAAACTTAACAAAACAAAACAAAATAAATGTAATAAACCTTTAAACCTTTGTTTTTTGAGACAATTATAAATTTATAGAAAGTTTCAAAGAAATGTATAGGAAGGTCCCATATACTCTCCACCCTGCCTCCCATGATGTTGACATGTTGCATATCAAAGTGAGAAAATATCCAAAACAAGGAAATATCCCAACTATAAAATTAACATTGCTATAATCCACAGAATTTATTCAGATTTCATCAGTTATATATGTGCTCATTTGTGTGTGTATGTATAGCTCTATATACTTTTATCACATGTATAACTTCATGTAGCCACCAGTACAATCAAGATACACAACTGTTCCATTACCTCAAAGCTCCCTCAGGCTTCTTTTTTCCTTCCTTCCTTCCTCTCTTCCTTCCTCTCTTCCTTCCTTCCTTCCTTCCTTCCTTCCTTCCTTCCTTCCTTCCTTCCTTCCTTCCTTCCTTCCTTCCTTCCTCCTCCCTCCTCCCTCCTCCTCCCCCCTCCTTCCTTCCTTCCACTCAGCATATCTTTCTTGAGAATCATTTAAGTTGCTGTGTATATCAACAGTTAATTTCTTTTCATTGCTAAGTAGTATTACATGGTATGAAGTACCAGTTTGTTTAACCATTCACTTATTGAAGGATATTTTGGTTATTTTCAGTGTTTGGTTAATCAACAAAGCTAATATGAACAGTCTCACACAGGTTTTAGTTTTTGATAAAGATAATTACGATTCATCTAATATGGCTAATTCATCTTGTTTGGAACAGAGGTTTTCAGAGATGGGTGGGATGGGTGAGGAGCTAGTGGCTACATGCTACATTAAGCATGTTTGTTATATTCAGGAAAGAGTAACCATCTGCCCTTGTTTTTAGAGAACAGGCCGATTTATGTCTGTTGTTCTAGCATAATGATTTCTTCACTCTCGAAAGTGCCCTGGTTGGTATGATAAATTATATAATCACTCTAATTCAGATTACTTAAAGATTGAAGCATTGCTGATATGCTTTCTCAGCTATGATCAATTGAATTGAATTTTGGTAGGTTACTGTTTTGTAATCTTCCTGAGTACCTATGAAGTGATTCTCTGGAGTCTGAGAAATTAGGTAGTCTTCCTGAAATAAAAGTTAGTCTTGCTGAAGTCTCTACTGTTCCTACCTCCTCCTTTTCTGCTAGAAAATTTTTTTTCTTGTGAGTCAGTTTTATGGTTGGGGACAATTTTCAAACTACTCATGTTTTAGCTCTACAACTGAAAAGGAAAGTACTCTTCCCCACCATTGCCAGTTTGAATGCAATTACAGGGACGGATTCCGATTGTCTGGCTTGGGTCATTTGCCAATCTCAAAGACAGTGGTCAGTGAGATGCAATCCCAAAATGGGCTTAGCTTAGGTCACAATTCATGCTTCGAGTGACCACTCTGTCCAGGGCATTGAAATGAAGCAGGAGGATGGTATCTCCCTTTCAGACCATATGGATCAAAAAGAAGAGATTTCTTCTAAAGATAGAAAAAAGGTGGTGGAGAAGATGGCACCACTGAATTGGTGATCTGGGCAGCTACTGTAATTTGTGCCTTCTGAAGAAATCAGTACACTGCCAAATGCCACACATCTAGCAAGGAATATAGATAGAAGTGAATTCTATATCTTTTGACTAGAAAGCTTATATTTTTAAGATGTTTTCTTTCTTTTTTTTTTTTTTTTTGCACAGTATTTAGCTGTAGAGAAAAAAGAAAGAAATGCCTGTCAATACAGCATCTTAAGTTTTTCTATATAATAAATAATCACATGAATGGGAAACACATATAAGTGATTGCCCCCAACACTTCAAGGTTATGATCAATATTTATATCTGTCATTGGTACAAATAAAATTAGGTAGTGGATATAATTTACCTATAGAATTATGGCTTAATGTCGAATTGCAGAGGACTGAAAATGTTCAGGTCTTAAAAAAATTATCATAACACTATAATACATTTAAGTAAAAAGAGCATGTTAACAGAGTAGGACAGTCTAATACTGTTTTCCCCCCTTTTTACATATGCACTTGGATATACAGACATAGGAAAAAATTTGGAATGATAAATCACCAGGCGGTAGTTATACTGGAATGGAGTGCATAGGAATGACTACTTTCTTCTTTTTCTGACTGTTGTATTTTATGCATTTCCACACTGAACATGTATTAGTTTTCTATTTCTAAATACATTATTATAAAGTTCTCATGTATGGTGACACATGCCTGATTCAGACTTACTTAAAGATTTCAAATTAAGAACTCCCTACTTTAGAACCATAAGAAGACACACAGTAAAACACTAATTAAAAGCCTCAGCGAGCAACAAGAATTTTAATAGAAAGATTCTCATTAGGTTCCTGATTAACCTTTAAAAAAATAAAATAAAAAGATGTTGCATCAGTCAGATGAAAAATGACTTTAAAGACATAGTTGTCTCTTGTTAGTTGCAAATACAGTTGAACCTTGAACAACACAGATTGAATTGTGTGGGTCCACTGATAAGCAGACTTTTAAAATAATAACTATAAATGCATTTTCTCTTCTTTATGATTTTCTTGACATTTTCTTTTCTCTATCTTACTTTATTATAAAAATACTTTATATAATACATGTAAAATACAAAATATGTGTTATCTGACTGTGTATGTTATCAGTCAGTAAGGCATTTGGTCAACAGACGGCTACTAGTAGTTAAGTTATTGGGGAGTCAAAAGTTATATATGGAATTTTGACTGAGGAGAAGAGATCCCTCCTTCATTATTCAAGGGTCAACTGTATACAAAAGTGAAGTAAAGAAAGCAACCTGGAGCACCTCTAAAAAGTGGTTGATTTTTGGCAGATTTAACAGTTTTAGCTAATTAAAAAGAAGAAAATTATAAGCTAAGTTTTTAGAATAAAGTTCTTAATTCTAAGTCATTTTAGAACAGTTTTGACAATACCAGAATTTCCATATTACAAGTCCCAAGAATCACATCATTTTGAGTGAGCTTATAGTAATTTCTGAGAGACTGACTAAAAAGTATAATTTAGTTAGGAGAAATTGTAGAGGAAATTCCCTATGATGATGCAAAATAAAATTGGCTGAATCACACCATATTTATATGTAAATAACTCTATTGTATCAATCCATTTTATAATCAGTCTTTTTTTCTATAATCCTTTGAGGGAGAACCAAAAGACTCATCACCGTTGAATAATACATCACAGACAATATACAATTCCCTTGGCCTTTTATTATTCACTTTATTAATCAACTTAACATTCAGGAACTTAAGAAGGCAATTTTTCTTTCTAGATAAAATCTAGGCATTTTAAGTACATCCAAATAATAAGGTATTTCTTGTGGTAATGGTGTTGGCACTTATTGTAAATATGGTGCTTAAACTTTGTGTATTTGGCAAGAACACTTCCATTTTATGATTACAATTTAGTTTTCAGTACAATATCAAAGTAAATAGAAATTCCATAACAATATCACTCAAATATCTATTCTATGGACCACCAACTTAACTTAAACATAAAATTCCTGGTTTATCTGAGAGAAAGGGTGATAGATGACAATTAACTTAATTCTGACACAACTCAAGAGACAGAAAGAGAATCACATGAATGTGTTCCTAGAGATTTCCAGAAATTTTTATTTGATATTAAAAAATGTTAAATTTAAGAAAAATATTTTAATAATCACAAATTATTGTTATTTTATTTATTAAGTGTTCTTTAGATGCACTTCTCCTTATCATACATTAATGGAGGGAGAACCTTCTTTTAGCTACGTATGTGAGTGTATAAATAATCTGATCACAATTTCCCCTTGTTTTTGGCTCTAGAGTATATATTGATTTATCAACAACAAGTCACAGAAAAAAATTACAGCTAACCCAAACTTCTAATTTTACTATAATTAGAATTATGGATACACACTAGTATATTACAATATAATATAATACTTTTCAATTCTCTAGTGAAATACTGAATTACGTAAGTCATAGCTTTTGTTTTAAGCATATGTATTTATATTTTAGTCGCTTGAAAATCTTGACAATTGGGTTTTTGGTGTATGAATACAAACATTTGAGTGAATATAATGCTAATTTAATCAGCCCACTTAATTAACTGCCCATTTAAATAAAATATTTATTATCTCATATTCAACTGAGTATAAAAATGGTCATTTGTTACCTGTTGGAACCTTATACAAAAAAAACCATTAATTTTCTAAAATTTATTTTTAAAACTTCTATGTGGTACCCATATACATTTTTTTATTAAAAATATGTTTTCCAGGAATAAATGAAATCAGAAGTTTTAAGTGTTGAAAAAAACTAATAATTGATCATCTGAGCTTCAGTTATTTGTGTGAGTTCCCAGAAATGTCTTTAGAGGTCTAGAACCTCTATCTGAATGTATCTGAATGTATCAACATACATAGTGAGAAAAAAATGAGGAATAAAATTATTTTAAAAATTCTTTTTATTTTGATATTTTCAAATTGCAGAGCCAAGAAAAAAAACCACATTTTTAGATTATAAAAATTCAGAAAAATACTTTGTCTTAGAAGTTAAAATAAATTATATGCATAGTCAATGAATAATATAGAGAAATGATCAGAAAAACTGAGTTTTTATTTCATTACATATGAGAATTTGTCATAAGAGAGAATCTGTTTACTTGGACACGTGTTATTTGTGCTTGGCAGATTATTCTGACCTAGTAAACTAGCAAGAAGAAAACAATGTGTGTCCTCATGAACCTTATCTTCACAGACATGAAGTTCATTTAGATAAGAGTTCGTTTTCACTTGTGCTGACAGAACCTCTGCTCCCTCCACAAGATCAACAAAATAGCATTTCTAGATCATCTCCCCATTCTGACTGCACTCCTTCCCCAAGTCCCACTAAACATTGACCGTCTGTTAGGCCTTCCCTCCTAGTTTCTTTCACTGTGCATCGACTTCATTCCCTGTACTTACATGCTTGCATTCTGCTCTTCCTCTGTCTTGAGTCTGTCCCATACCTTCTGTATGACTTTTCTCACCCATTTATTCATTCAACATTCACTCAACAAATATTCAACAAACTGAGCATCTACTGTGGCACTCTTTCAGCAGTAGGGATATAACAGTAAACAAAATGGATAAAGTCCTTGCTCCCATGGAACCTACAATATCTCACAGAGGAGCTAAGTAATAATAAAGACCTAATACAATGTCATGTAGCAAGTGATATATTCTCTGAAGAAAATAAACCTGAGTAAAAGAAAAATTTGAGAGTGATAAAGGTGATTTTAGGTTGGCTGTTCAGGGAAGATACGTTGAGGAAATGCCCTTCAGCAGACTAGAATAAAATAAAATCTGCATTTATAGAATGCTTACGATGTGCAAAGCATTTTTCTCACACTTGCACTCTCAACCCCTTACCATGATTCATCATGGTAGAATGAGATTATCTTCTACCCAGCTAGTTATTGTGGCCATGAAAGAGAAGAAAGAGCAGTAGGCAGAAAACATGGGATGGTATAAACATTTTAAAGAGGTGTGATGGAAGGCTAAGGACAGGACAGTGAGATGACAACTTTTTCACATTTGATCTTTATAACCTGTTGGATGTGTTGCCCAAACAGTTATTCATAGCATGTAAGAAAGCAGGAACCATTACAGCATAATGTCTGCTAAAATGAAACAGAGATAGAAGTAATATGTGAAAGCTACAACCAGAAATAGGTTCATCTCAAGACCAAGCCAAACCAAGCATGGAACAGTTGTCCAAGCATGGAACAGCCATCTCTCAGCTAATAGTAATCTCACCATTTATGACCAGTTGGCATAATATTACAGATGAGATCTAAGTAAGGCTTAAGTTTCGAACCAGATAATCTTCAAAAAGTGTAGTTTTATGATTCAATGAAATGTGCTAAATGAAACATATTGTTCTTGTGTCATATATTAAGATAATCATATTTGAAAATAGTGTTAAATGAATTTTCCATCTTTTTAATAGTCAAAATCCAAAGGAATATTTTGTATGTACAATTATCAAACCCAGAGTTGACACAATCCATGAAATAAGGAGAATATGTACATTTTTTTTCTTCTAAGAGAGTTTCTTGAACATCGATCTTTGATAAGAAAGTTTGGAATGGCTACTCTCCTTCATGAAAATTCTTCTGATTCTGAGATTTAAATTATAATTGATCTTGCTATTATGTTTTCTTTATCATTAAGGTTATATTTATCATTTAAAGAAGAAAGATAAAGGAAAAAAGTATCTAGTGTACAAGCATAGATATTGTTTCTTAGAGTGTATTCACTATTTCCATGAATCACTTTTAGAAAAAAGATTCTATAGTCAAACCTGGAAAACTCTATAAACTGTAATTCCCTTTTGGATGAAATAATGTATATTAACATACTAAACCTTCCAAGAAATCATGGTACAAAAATAATGACAAATGAATTAATACTGGTTTAAACAAAGTTTAAAAAATTATTGCCCCAATTTATGTTACTGCAGAGGTGTTTATTTTTAATAACATCTGCTAACTTGCAAGTCTCTAATGTTTCATGGAGCACATTTTGGAAGATGCTGCTCTATAGCTCTATATACATTTTTATTGTCCTATCTGTTGATTTTGCTTTGGCAATTATTATTATCCTATTTCTTCCCTTCTCTTTTTATTCTTTGTATGTAATACTTATTGAGTGCTTACTGTATTCTAGGCACTGTTTAAAGTACTTTATGGTTGTTATCCCACTTATTCCTGACAATAATCCTCTGAGATAAATACAGTAGATCAACAAAGTGGCCCCAGAGAGGTGAAATAACTTTCCCCACATACTGCTGCTGGTAAGTGCCACAGCTGAGACCTGAGATTGAAATCAGATCTCTCCGACCTGACACCTATGCTTCTAACAAATAAGCAGCTAGTTCTTTACTCTTCGATTCCCAAAACCTCCTATGCTCCACAGGGACCAACAGCCTACCTATATCTCAGTCCAAGAATATCTTCTAGATCTTAGTCTATTGGACCTCTCTGTTGCCTTTGATGTTGGCCCATCCTTCACACTTGGAATTTCCTAGACCCCAGGTTTCCTTGATCATGCTTTCCTCTTGTTCCCCTCTGGTTGTTTCTCCTTCACCTTTTTAGCTTCCTTATGAAAAGCTGGTGCTCTTCCAGGTTCCATCCTGGTCCACTGCTCTTTTCTCCTTTGCCTTCTGCTGGGACATCGCCATTCACATCTCCAGGTCTGCCCTCTCTCTTAGACATTCAGCTCCTCATGTGCTATGTCAGTTGGGGTCACAGCAGAACACTCAGTGGAAATCCTAGACGGTTTAATCAAGGGACTATAATAAATGTATGGAGCAGGAATAATGGTACTGAGGAGGGATGGAAAAGTATCCAGGAACAAACAGCAGTGAGAAACTATTACACTAAAGAGACAAGGAGAGGAAGTTGTTTCTAAAACTCGACCAAAACTTTTCCTTATAAGAAGTGCTGGGCTGGGTTAGAAGAAGAAATGAAGCCACTGCTTAACAAGGGGCCAGTCAAGGCGGAGACGGGGAATGCGTGCTCTGCTTTCTCTCTCCTCCCAGTAATCTTCTGCTAGTGCGTCCTATTAGTCAAACTCACTAAAGGCCAAAGGGCAAAAGATCCTGAAGAAATAGTCTCTACAAGGAAGCTTCCTGGCATTGAGCAGGGTGGAGAAGGGGGTAAGCTAATCTGGAGGGGAATGGACACTACCCACTATACATGCTTTCATAAAGCAACATCCCAGGCAAAGGTGCCCATTATCTGGAAATTGCTCTCGAATCCTTTCTCCCCAGTTTCCCACATTTAATCAGTCTTGTCAGTTTAGTTATTTTAAACATCCCCTCTCTTTCCTCATCACTCTAGTGTTAGTGTTTGTCACCTCTTAATTGGACAATTCTAATAACCTTCTAGCAGTGTAACTGCTTCCAGGCCTGCTCCACCTTCGGGATAGCCTTCCTTACAGCCAAAAGCTCCATTTAAAATGCAATTCTTATCCCATTAAATATTGATTAAATCCTTCAATAATCTTCTTCACCTAGAGAATAAAGACTCTGCTTTCTGGTGCAGCATATAGGAGTCTCCCTGGTCTGGCTTCTATTGTTTCATTTCATTCTGTAAACATTCATATTTTCCTGCCATGTTTTCACAGTGTGGGTCCCAAGCTTGGCTGGTCCCAGGTCTAGCTGTGATTCAGACTCGCGTCTAGGAATAGGACTCCGGATTTAGAATATTACATTAGTGTAGTAGGGCACCTGCGCTTAAAATATGTAAACATAATTCAGCTTATTGTATCACGCATGTGTGGCTGAATGCCACTATTGTACTCTGATATATGTGGAGCCATGTGGTCCCCTGGGGAGCAGAAGGGGAGCACAAGAAGGGGAGCAGAAGAACAGAAGCAGAAGCCTGCTCCCCGCAATAGAACTGCACTCCCCGCAACAGAAGTTCACTCCCCACAATAAAGTTGATATCTGCCATTTCATTCTCATGTCAGCCTCTTGTACATTCTTCCAACTTGGTGTCTCACCATCAAACCTTCCCTTCTCGATCAGTTCGGTGCTGACACAGAGCATTGCATTTTTGCTCATGCAGTTTTCTCTGCCTGTATGTCCATATTTTTACTAACTCATATCTATGCTTAAAAACTCAGCTCAAGTGTCAACTTATAAGAAATCATTTCCCACACCATAAAGTAGAGTTAAGTGTCTCTCTTCTGTCATTCCATATTTTCTTTTATTAAAACAGCAACAAACATGACTGTGTTTTAATGACATTTTCTTTTTCTATGTTTATTTTCCCATTATATCATTTGTGAGAATTCAACTGATTTCATTCCTATACTTACACTATCTAATAGAATTCCTGGTACACAATAGAAGCTCAATAAAATGTTTGACTAATGGAATGGAATTGGGCAATGAATCATTATCCTGGGATCCAAAAGACAGACTTAGTATTGAAGAAAAAAAGTAACTTCTCAACGTGGCCATTCTGACTTTGGAAAAAGACTCGTCAGTCAAGAAAGTTTCTAGGATGCTCAAGAAGATCAAAAGACACAGAGAGATTAATTAGAAATTAAAACCAGGATCAAAAAGCAGGAATGCTAGAGTTCATCGAAGTAGAATCCTGATTCAGAAAGTAAGATACAAGCAGTTAGGAGCCAGACCCAGACAGGACCACAAAGGGCACTGAAGATTCTGTGGAATGCTCTAACAGCTGGTTTGTATGTGCCAATCACGAGCTCCTATGGGTGGAACCAAGAGAGAATCACCACTGGGACCAGTACACAAGACTGTAGTTGGTCTCTGGTATGAGTTTGAGGCAAAGGACAGAAATTCCACTGCACTTGATTTGGTCAACAAGAGGGTCAGAATGAAGGAAGAAGATTAAGGTAGACTCATGATGATATTTTCTCACACATAAAGCATCTATTTTTAAAAACTCGGTGAGCAGAAGGAGAAAAAATAACAAAAGTATCAATTATCTAAAAAATAGTTAAATGAGATGATACAAAAAAAGGAAACATTCATCATTTAAATCACATATCCATTAGTATTAAAAACACGTAATTCTGATTTTGGACTCCTACATTGTAATTTCATCCCTATTTTTTTTATTTGCTAGTAAAAGTACAAAAATAACCAGGTTCATTTGGTTTTAATTTACTTTATGATAGGAACAGTTTTGTTAGGAAAATAAACTGTACAACATTTCTATTTAGAAAAAGTGAAAAACCAAATAAATAAAGTGTTTGATAAGGAAATACATTTATTTGCATATAAATAGTAGAATAGCAATACATTTGTTTTCATCAAACTTTTTTCATTTGATTCTCTGATTTTCACTATTTTCATTTTCTTACAGAAATTACCACGTATATTTATAATTTGTAATACAAATCTCAGATTCAGAGTCCTCCTTTCAATTCTGATTCTCTGTTTCTGAAGTATTTTTCCAAGTGTGTATCATTTTTCTCTCTTTCACATCAATTTTTTAACAAAAAGCAAAGAAAAAATCTATTTTTAAATCAAGAAATCTCTAATCTCTACAACCATGTGTCAAACACCCTCTGGTTGGTGGTTTTAATATGTTCAGAAGTTGGCTTTTTAGGTAACCAGAGTGCCTACAGAGTCATTCATTAGACTCTGAATGAATAAATCGAAGATGATTTTCTGACACAGGAATAAGATATGGCTCTGCTTATAGAAATAAATTTGAAGACACAAAGTTCAGAGTTAAAAACAAAAAACAAACAAACAAAAACTAAGGATTGGCACTCTGAAAACATAGGACATGCTTGCAAAAGAACAAGCTGACTAATTAGGAGTAATTAGTAATCATAGATTCCATGCAAGGTGTTTAAGAAAGTCACTCACATATTCTTCTGAATGACTGGTAGAACCTGCTGAAGTCAATAGCACCAGGAGAGAAGACGACAAGAGCCTTGTGTTCTGTCTCTAGTTTCATCTCACCCCATTCACTCTCTTGCTTACTCTACTTGTGTCACATTAATCTTGTTTCAGCTACTCAAATCAATGACATGAGTGCACAAAGAAGTCTCTCACATATTTATTTAAGTGGAAAGAGCTGATACCAATGGGTCTCTAAGGCCACCACAGAGGAGTTCTTTAAGGCATTGGGTTATGCCCTGAATTAAATATCACCACAGATACGACGCAGACCAAGGTATAGAAAAGGTTTCATCTCTTAAGGGCAAAGTTCTGGTAAAAAATTAAAGGAATTTCAATTAAAGTAGTGCAGAAAGTCTTGTCAGTTCTGATTGGCAGTGGTCACAGAAGAAGGATGATATGGAAGAGGAAACAAAAATATTACCTGGCTAAAGTTGCAGGTCACGTATAGAAGTAAGGAGAGCGTTTCCCCTAGTATTTCAACTCTACTTTTTAACTGATGACAGTAAATAGCAGTTGAGGTAACACTGATGAATAAATGAGCAATTAGGAGTATTACTTTTTTTGGAAAAATAACATCAGTATTTTGATTTATGATTTTAATAGTTCTTAATATAAGGAACTGGTAACTTTTTTAGTTTAATGATTGCATTGTAATTATAAAGACTTAATTCACATAACAATAATTTTCTCATGTTTTCCTTAAAGATGTGTTCACAAGTCAATATTATTATATTTAACATTTCTGTCAGAAATTATATAATGACAAAAATTTGAATCTTGTTTATTAATCTTCTATTATATGCCAAATGCCACATACCAGATACAGCGAGAGACAAAAAAAAAGTTACGATAAATATTTCTTTATTTCAAAAATATTTACAACGTATCTGGAGTAATTAAATGAAGACACTAAGTTCTTCCTAGTAAAACTCAACATTGTATTGGGGCTATGCTCCCAAAACTGCATCAGCATTGGAAGTATGTACCTAAAGGTATTAATTTAGGAAGAAAATGAAAAATAAATATCTGTGGTCATTGCTGTTAAAATTTTTATTTTGCCATGCTGTTGCCTATTACAATGTTTTGTAATGGTACAACTAAAGTCTTGCACGCCTTCAAGACTCAAGTGAGAAATATATTTATAAGACTCAGGTCTCTGTGCTTATAAGTTTAAATACCTTTAGTTGGATATTTAGATGCTAGAAATAATGCTATGTTTAAAAATAAAGTACAACTCATATATTGCTTTTAATTGCCTAGGTATACAACTGTGTATTTTTTACAGGCCAAAATGAGGCAGAGGTATGAACTTTCTATTCTTTCCCACTATATAATCTTTCACAGAACAAAGAACAAACACATGTGTACAGTGAGAAGGATTATCACCAATCTCCTGTAGAAGTCCAGCCAAGTGCACCTTTTCTAACTTGTTGGTGATGTCACATGTAAAAGAGTTTCTCTCAAACGTTGGCAACAACATTTATCAAAGGAGTCAGTTGACAGAGGAGCAAACTTTATTGCTGGGAGGATGGTCTAGGCTGCTCAGAAAGATGAAAAGATATGGTTCATCTGCCAGCATTATATAATATATAATGAGGATAAACCATCAATGAGGAAAGTGAAACTCTGTGTGTGGAGGCGGGGGAGGTGGGGAGAGGGGAAGAAGAGGAGAGAGAAAGGGAGAGGGAGGGGATGGGGAAATAAGGAGATAGAGGGACACAGGGAAGTGGGCAAAGGCAGACAGACTTTGGAAAGTGGATGTTTATCCTGAATAAGAGTATTATGGCCAGCATCATAACACTTATGCTTTATAGAATTAAACATAAACCTCTTCAGAAAATATAATTAAGGCTTTTTTTTTCGCATTTAATGTTCTTTGATTATAAGTCAGATAAGAGCAAAAATGGAAGGAAATATAGAGAGAAAGTTAAGAAAGAAGAGATTCATGCCAAGCCTACAAGTTTAGGGAAACATTCCAGTGGGCTACTGATGAGTATAATTTCAGGCAAGGCAGAATTTAAATTCCTATGATGTTATATTTTACAATTTGTATCTTAGTCAACAAATTACTAATAGATAGTGAACTGATACAGAAAGTAATTTTTAGGGAAAGGTTTGATAAAGATAAAATAGTTGAGAGGAATTCCATTGTTTTCATAGGGAATTATGGGAAGACACACAAGAGGCAAGACTCACCAGATAAATTAAATACTCCATTTATATTCGTAAGTAGGTAGAAGACTTTGAGACTGGTAAGCTCCCAGCATGTTTGATACTAGAGTTCCACTTTTGCTTTCTAATATATGTAATCAATATTGATTATTAAATTAAAATTTTTATAACCAACATTGTGCATATGCAACATCAGTTACTCAGATAGTCACTTCACAACATACAGTGGACTATTTAGACAATCCAAGATGCCTGATTAAATGTGCCCATCACAAAGCCATGGATGAGAAATGACGCACAAAGACATCCATGACCAGGCACATTTGACTGCCTCGGTGAAGTGATTGTAGTTGATCCTACAAATTCAAATTTTCAGACTTTCCCAGCACTTATATCCAGCTACTTAATTCTGATTTGTGAAAAAGATAAAACTATAAATTAAGCCTCATATTTGAGTTTCTGTAACTTTATGATTTTAGGGATTTTTAGTGTTGTATGGGGAATACTTCACATGGAATAGTGAAAGATTTATTTATATAATGAGAACTATAAAGATTACTGGAGAGGTTGGGGGAACAATTTGTTTCTGACTCAGCAGACACAGACCTTTTTATATTTTATCATTGAGATTCAATCAACATTTTCTTATTTAATAATGGGATTTTTTCCCATGTTCCTATCACCGCCTGCATATTAGGTCTATTTTGCTGACACTTATTCAGGACCTTGAATGCAAAAGTACCTTAAATTATAAAGAGATTATACTATGTACCAAATTTATAATGTAATATACTATTCCCAAAATGTGAATGCATTATCTTATTGCCTAATTTGTCACTTTGAACATCTCTTGTCAAATGTAACAAAATAGGATTAAATGAAATAGCATATGTGAAATACCTGGAAGACTGACTAGCACATAGTGGGTATTCAGCATACATACATATATATTTTTTCCCCCTTCCTTTGGTCTACTTTACATTCAAATGACATAAAACACTGCAATTACATAAAATGAAGAGTAAAGATTTCCTTTACAAAATTATTTGTCTCATTATAATATTTATTTAAGTGACATACTTTATCAATGTATTTGCTACGTGATGCAGTTTCCCACAATTGACACTAATCTGCAAATGTGCAAGAATACACCTATATGTGGAACACGATGAACTTCTGTTACAGGCAATGAGGATATCATTAAGTCATCATTGACTGTATTTCTCATTCCAGTATCAAGTTTTTATTAGAACTTTGTCACAGTTTTCACATTTTAATTGCACCACTCTTCCTCCAACTCCAAATTCATTATTCGTCCATTTTGGAATTCTCACCCATTATGAAGAATTCAATAAAAACCTACAGTTGTCCCAAAGCTTGGATTTGGATCAGATGTCATACATGTAAGTCTTAGCTATTACTTAGTAAAATGTATGGTGATTCGATTTGTCACTTTGGATTTATCACAAATGTTGTATATAAAAACAGTCACGACAGAATTTGACAATAGAAACGTTAATGGGAAACTTAATAAGTCTAATACATTGCGGTGTGTGCTAAAAGAATAGCTACCTCCCAGAGTGAAAACATATGACCAAGCTTATTATTTACCTGATTTTAAATAAAAATATTATTTATAACTTTAAAAATGTAAAAATACATTAAATATAAATTAGAATCTTCTTTATGCACTCTGTTGCTGTTTCTCTCTGAAACTATTTTTCCTGTTTTCCATTAAGATAAATGAAAATACGGGACATATAAAATTGACGCTGTTCTCAATCCATTGGTTCTGTTCCACAATCTCCTTGTCAAGCATTCATAATTAATGGCGCATGTAAGCAAAAAGCGACTCTTTGATAAGAAAACATTTGCATCCATTAATGTTTCATCCATTTCTGAGGAAGATGTCAGTGGTGCTGAAAGAATAGCTCCCTGTAACCAGCCGACATACTTGAGTTTGCTTTGAGAAGAATGCAAAGGAAGGACCGATGACAAAACTGAAGTAGACTCACTGAAGACACAGCGGTAGACAATTACCTCATAACTTCACCCCACTTTCCAAGGAAACATCTATCTTAAATTTAAATTTTTTTATGCATTGTTGTCAAGATAGTTGTCAAACTAGGATTTCTTTTTAAAGCAGCCCGTTTCCTTTTCCTTCTCCTCAAAGTAAAACCCTGAAGCAAGATAGGATATTCCAAAGAAGACACGAAAAAGTTAATGACACAGATTTTACTGCCATTGAGATTTAGAGGTAGCATCCTCTGTAAAGAGAGTGGGGAAAAGTCTAGAGACTTTGTTAAGGTTGTTCTCAGGTTGGAGAGGAGGACTTGGAAAGGGAGAGAAGTCCTAGGACTCCAGGCTCAAGCTGACATTCCTTTTTCAAAGAAAATCATGCTCACGACCCACCCCCCCAGCATTCCATTGGCGGCCAGGGAGCTCCGGTGTATAATTCCAGCAGAAGGTAAATTAAGACAAAGCAGGATCACAGTCTGCTTTGGGGAAGGGCGAAAAGGTTAAGCGGCACTGGGGTGCAGTACGTAGCGACCAGAAGAGAAAGTGAGCTCATTTTGCCCAAGGAAGCATTACCCAAGAAGCCCACCTCTGATGTGGATGCCAGCGGTGGTAAAAGAGCACAAAGGGTGAAAGCTGGAGGGAGCGAACTTCCCTATTCTTCCACCCCATCCCTTTAGATCACCGGGAACACGCACACGCAAGGACAACAAAGCGTGCGCCCGGCTGCACTGCCGACGTGCCAGCGACCGGGCCACTGCGCCCCGGGACGCGCGTTCCCGGGCGGCAGAGCGAGGGCGCCGGAGCGCGGACGCAGGCAGAACCGCCCGGGTGGGGTGTGGGGCTTCCTACCTTGAGCAGCACAAAGAGTCCGAGTAGAGGCAGGAGGCGGCGGCTGCCGCGCGTCCCTTTGGGCAGGTGCCCCATCACGGTGTGGACGTGGACCCGGAGGGACGGTGGTGCCAGCGGGCTCCCCCGGTGGCGGCTCACAAAGGCGAACTGGGGCTGCAGCCTCAGACCTTGGGCGCCGAGGGTGCTCCTGGCGGGCTCATGGTGCCTTTTCAGTCTCCCTGCGCCTGCTCCCTTTCCTGTTTTGCGCCCGGAGTCCTCCAGGAATGTGCTAGGGGCTGCTGTTCTCTAACAGCTAAGGATGGAGAGGGTGGGGATTGGAGTGGGCGAGGCTCTGCCGCCGCGGCCACCGCGGCTGCCGGAGGAGGCTCGGGGGGTCCGCGTGGTGAGCGAGAGGCGGAGACACTGCGCCCAGCCCGTGGCGGCCCTCTGGCAGCAGGGCTTTTCTCCTCTGGGCTGCGGACTCATGAAGTGACAGCAGTCTCCCGGCCCTTTCACCAGAGTCCGCCCGCGGTCTCTGATCGCTGGACAGCCGCTCTCCAGGCTCCGCCCCAACCCTTTCCAGTCTCCGGGACGCAGGAGTTCTGTGGGGTTTCCCCGACTCCTCTTGAGTAACTCGAGGACCAGGTCCCAGAGCCCTCTTAATCTTCCTAAATCTGCTCTCAGTTGCAATTATGAAGGACCAGTAACACTTGGAAGAGACTGGTGGTGTGACTGTAGTGATGGAGGGCTGGGTGTGTGTGTGTGTGTGTGTCCCCTCTTCTATTCTCTCCATCCCATTTAAACACTCCCATTCTCTTCATCCCACAATCACCAAGGAGGAAAGAGCACAATTATATTATATATGATTTTTCCACTTGAAATCAGTTCTTGTAAATTTCAAGGGCTATCCTTTGATGTCAAAATGTCAGGTCACTAGAAGTGAAATATGGGGGGGGAATCACGATATATACATATCTTTATAAACAGATACGCTTTTTTAAAAAATGTTTATTTATTAAAGAAACTGTTAAACGTTTCCAGAGTGGTTATGTCATTTTACATTCCCACCAGCAATGCATGAAGGGGGGTAGGGAAAAAGGAGGTTGTGTAATTAAAAAAGCAGTAATGTTAGGGATCTTTGTGATGATGAAAGAGTTCTATACCTTGATTGTGGTAGCAGTTAAATCTACCAAGAAGATAAAATTTCACAGAAGCGTGCATGCACACACACACACACACAAATGAGTCCATGTAAAACTGGTGAAATCTGAATAAGGTCTGTGAGCTGTACCAATGTCAATTTCCCGGTTTTGATACTGTTCTATAGGTATGTAAGATGTTCACTTTGGAGGAAACTGGTGAAGGGTGCATGAGACTTTTCTATATTATTTTTTATAATATAGATATAATTGACATATATGAGATATAATGAGATATAATTGACATATAACATATTAGTTTCAGGTGTACAACATAATGATTCAATATTTGTTTAGATGGCGAAGTGATCACCACAGTAAGTCTATTGAACACCCATCGCCACATATAGTTACAAAATTTTTTCTTGTGATGTGAACTTTTGAGATTTATTCTCTTAGCAACTTTCAAATATACAACACAATATTATTAACTATAATCACTATGCTGTGCATTGCATTTCCATGACTTATTTATTTTATAACTGGAAATTTGTACCTTTTGTCCACCTTCGCCCATCTACTTTTTAACACATGTGAATTATTCATCAATAACTAATATGTGACTTTTTAGAAGTTCAGGCAACTACTTCCAAGTTATATATCCCCAAACTATTTATGTCCCCTTGGCTGCTATGTGTATTTTTGAAAGAGGTCCGTTAAAATAAACTATGAGGTATACTGTTCAAGTATAAATCATTCCTTAATGTCGTATAGATTGTCCTTTCTATGTCTTGCCAATAATGGAACTTCTTATTTGTCTCTGAGACTTGCTTGGGCACCATGAGACTGGCAAGGTAAGCCTGGTCGTGAATACAGGAGTTTAGGCAACAACTTTGTCTGTCACACAGATAGTGGCCTGGAAAGGACGCAGAGCTATGTTCATTTGGCCTTTTGCTAGATGAGCAGTGACCAAATCCTAATCATTTTATGTACATGTGTATCTGGGAAAGGTTTAGATTGAATATCTTTACATGAATGTATATGTATATTGAATCCTCATGTGCATAAGTATAAAATAACAGTCTGAAATTACATGAGAATATTGCCTCTGATGTCTTATTTTAGAAGCTTCTTTTTCAGTTACCTCCTCCCTTGTCATTTGCTCACTTTAGTGCAATGACTCCCATGCTTTGTTGGCCAGGACCTTCTCTTTCTCTTGGGAAAACATTGTCAGTTTCTCCCTACCTCTGGGTCAGACTCATGGAATATCTGAAAATTTGATCCTTGGGACTGCACTCGTATGGACTTTGGTTTGATATATTTTTTCCTCTTATTTTGAAGCTCCTGAAAGCAACATGCTATTCCCACCCACTCCCCAAAGTGGCACTAAAGTCATCTAATGTCTAAGACTAAAGCTATGTTTAGACCAGTGGCAAAATCATACATACAAGTTGCCAACAATTCCTCTTTGAATAGAGTTTCATTTTAAAGTGTGTGGTGTAGATTATAGACATATATGAAAATATTCATATTTCGTGTATTTGCATGCGTATAGATGCATAGATGTAGGCTTAAATGATGTATGTAGGACATTAGGAAGCAATTCTATTAATCATACATTCATCTTGTAAACAGCAAAACAACTTTCACTATGATGCATATTTTTATATAATTATATTTTGCTATGTTGTCTTTCTATATTTTCTTTATCGCTTATATCAAAATTTTCTTAGCTCTTTACGCCTTGTATATATGTACATATGGACCACTTTGGGGAATAATAACAGTAAAAATCAGCAATAAATCATTCCTCAGTAAAGTATTAGTAATTAGCATTATTAATACTCCATTAAGTAACACTATAATTAAACGGCTGATGACTCAAGGTATTATTTCAAAATCACAAAGTTTTCTCTTCAAATAAAGCATTTTACTTAGCTGCTGCTGGATAAACTAGTTTCATTTGTTTTTATTGCACTTAAAACAATAACAGTCTTGTGAATCTTTCTAGGAGAGACTCCTAGAAGTACGTGAACGCTGTTATCATCAGCAGTGTGGGAGTTTTCAATCCACAGAGTGTGCTGTGTGTTTCTTTGAACTATTGACTGACTTTCTGATACAATAATTTAAACATATGGCAAATCTTATTATGCTATTTTCAAGATTCCAAATCAACAAGAATGGCCACGGGCAACATATAGTGCGTATAGTAATGTATGCTTCACCAATTGTTTCAAAATGTTTATTCCGATTTCGTTATCCCAACAACACTATTAGAAAGAGGCTGAGATAATTATCACTATTTTCCCCATAATGCTCATTCTCCTGGAGAAAAGATAAATGCAGAAGAAAGCAAACAAACGAACAGAATCTCTTAGATGCCCAAGACAGGCATTTAAAAGTGAATTCTCACAAATTGAAATAAAGCTCTCTATTTCTTTAGAAATAATAATAAGGTTTTTAATGATCAAGAGACTGATAGATCTTTTTTAAATCTGTAGGAGGCTTTGTTTTTGTTAGGAAAAGCAATCTTTTCTTAAATACCTAAAAATTTACCCATGCCTATGTAGGTCACACCCATCTCCTCTATGGGAAGAGAAACAATAACAGCCACAGAACAGGAGCTTTAATCCCTATGAGAGGTTTAATGAGGAGTCAAATGGAACTCTTACAGTGCCCTTGCCAATGAAGCTCAATTCTGTCCTCCAGGGACCAACTCTAATGTAGTTGGTGTATTTAGTCTGGGCTTCCACTACTGAAATCTCCTATAAGGCTGTCAGCAGTTTCAATATTAGAGAATTGTATTTATGGGGATTGCTCAATGACAAATAATTTACTTTACATGGAATGCAGAAAAAAACTCAAGCCATTGATCTCCAGACTATAGACCACTTGAAAAGCACAGTGACAGCCATGCTGTTTGTCATCTGTATCTTACATATTACAATTCTTATCATGTATGAACTCTAGATTATGTGTAATCTATTCTTAAAATCAGATGATGAGGCAGCATTTTGATTTTCAATTTACTTGAGCATTTGTTTTAGTTTTCTCTCGATGAACACTGGGTTCTCGCCTAAAAGATGTGTTGACAATTCATAAATTCTGTGACTTTCAAAGTGGGAATGATTGACAGCTCTCAGGTGAAGAGTATGTTTCAGCTGCCAAGACATATTATTCTTGCCATACTTAAAAAACAGTGAAATTCACTACAGAAGGTCATTTTTTATTTTGGAGATTCTTTTCCCATTGCCTCTTTTTTCTTCCTAAGTAATTCCTATTACAGGATCTATCTGGTTTTTTTTTAACTTGACTCTTACATAGTTGTAAGGAAAATCAATTAAGAATATTATATTACAGGGCATAAGTTTTATGACATAAAATTGTCTGCTCAAAAAAGGAATAAGAAAATCTATATGGAAAACTTGAGCAGATATTTATGATTGGACATAAACTGCAAACTATAGGATGAACTATGTTAAATTAGGAAAGCAGACTGCTATTTTTAGATACTATTCCCTTTTTCAGTTCTATACTAGAATTATTGTTTGTTGTTAATTTCCTTAATAATTAAAAAATTAAAGACATTAAATAGCCTTAAGTTATGCAGTTTTATCTCATATTTTGTTTATGCCTAATGGATTAGCTAATGGACTTTATAATAATTTTTTTCTGAGCCATTCCAGATGTTGTTATCATCCGCTCACCTAGGTTTTCTTCATAACTAGGTTTCTTGACTAATTATAATTTAAAACATTAACATCCTGCATGGGAAGGATTCACTTTAGCCTGGCAAAACAGCATAACTGGAACTTGTATATAATTTATCAAAAAAACAAGACATATTCTTTGCTAAGTGGAAATGGTGTCTGCTCAGCCTTCCTTCTCTTCTTTCTTTATTTCCCTTCAAATTAAAAAATGTAATGCAGGATTTTTTGTCTACTATGTGTTACACACAGAGTCTACATATATGTCACTTAAAAAGTGGTTTCAAATGTATAATTATGGAAAAATTGGTCATGGCGATTTCAAGTGCTATGTAGAAACTATGAAAACGTTAATCACATATTTTGAAAATGCACTGCCTTAACTGCTTATACTTTTACGAATAGGCATAATAACTTTGCATTGACAATTTTACTTTAAATCAATCACACCAAATCAATTTTCATGTTAAAAATGACAAAGTTTATAATATTCTCAACTCTGTGAGAGAAGTGGTGACGATGTCTACAATCTGAAAGGGGCAGGACATGCCGTTGATAAATTAATGTCATTATTTGTCTCAGCAGAAGAATCTAGAGGAAAAATTTTGAGGAAGGCACTAGTGCTCTGGAGGAAATTCCAGTGTTCAAGGAAAGACCATCCTCTTCATAAAGGAATGTGAAGAAAATACATAATTGAGAAGCTATACATTTCTAGATATGCTTTATAGTGTGGATATCTACAAATGGGGCAATTTGGGAGAGGGAGTGGAATGTAGAGACTCTGTTTTGTTTGGTAATATGATATTGCAGAAAAATTACAAAGGTAACTATTTAACATATGTGTACAGTATGATTTGAAGGAAATACAATCAGGGAATCAATGTATGTCAAGCCCATGGCCATTCTCTGTTAACCTTCTTTTTAATGCTATGACAACTATTTCCAACCTTTTCTACTCAGCTCAAACCTCCAGGCCTCTGCCCTGCAGACTCCTTTAGTGCTTTGGCTTTACCTTCTGCCTTACAAAGGAAATAGAAGCCACCAAGTGACCTCTTTTATATTTTTTCAGATGGTGAACAGAATACTCATATCTGTTTCTATCTTTCTTGTAAAAAACAAATTGCTCTCTCTCTCAATAACCATCAAAGACTAATTCTATCACCTACTTTCTAGGTCCCATTTTTTCCAGTGTTCCCTGAATTCTTATTTTTAACCTCTCCCTTTTAAGGTATTTTATCCCTTGGCTTTTTACCCATGTTCATATCTTTACAATCAAAGGAAAGAAAACCTTTGCTGAATCGCTCATGTCCTTGGCTGCTATCTTGTCTTTCTCTCCACCACTTTCCCTTCACGGCAATATTTTCCAAAGTGTTGTGTAGACTCTCTGTCTTTGTCATTTTTCACTACGTACTTATTCTTCAGACCACTCTGTTCTGGCTTCTACTTCCATCACCTCACCTGCACTGCTCTCACTAAGGTCACTGAGACCCTCTTGGGAGCATATGCTATGTTGGCTACGCCTTCTTTTCTGACTGTTATCTCTGACTTTCCATAACCTTGCACATCCCTGGTTTTTCTTCAATATGTCTGGCTGTTCTTTTGAAATCTCCCTTGCTAGGTCATTCTCTCCTTCCTGTCTTTATAATGTTGCAATTTTCAATGCTTAATCCTAAACACCCCTACTTTCTTCTGTGTTCCTACCCTATCCAATCTAATCTATGGCAATATCTTTAATCTCTACCTATGCAGATGATCCACAAATTATATCAGTAGCCTTCAGAGAATACTCTTTTCACCCATGCAGATCCATATAAGATAACAAAGGGTACACTTAACTCTCCATTTGAATGTTTAAAATGGCTCAAACTTTGAAGGTCTGAAATTGAACTCATAATAATTGCCTCATAATCTTTTACTTAAAAAATGACACTAACACCAAACCATCTGCACAAGCCAGAAACTGAAAAGTCATCCTTGATGGCTCCCTCTCCCCATCCCTCAATGGCACCATATTCAATTTAATTCAATGTCCTGTCATTTTACCTCTGAAATAATTCTTATATCAATTCACTTCTTTCTATCCCAATCACCTCCATCCTAGTTCAAATTACCATTATTTTTTGCTTGAACTATTACAATATCTTCCCAATTGCAAATCTACCTATGTCCTCTATAGCTCCTTCTATTCCACCCTGAAGCACAACAGAAAGGTATTTCCATCTGCAGCCAGTTGGAACCAGTTTTTGAAACGCAAATCTGAGCACTCTGATTCTCTTACATAAAAAACCAATGGCTTTCAAATACTTCTAGAATAGCGATAAAATCCTCAGTATGGCCCATAAGGCCATCAGTTCCTTATCTGTAACTCAAGTTTCTTGTCATATCTTTATCTCCTTTGCTCTCTGAACTTCTGACACTCAGGTTTCTTCCTGACACTGAGATTTCTGCTGTTCTCTTTCCCTGGAACTCTTCTCCTCTCCTCTCCCTGATCTCTGCTCAAACTTAACTTCCTCACTCTTACCCCATAGTTTAAGTTTTCATAGCCCATCTAGTATTTTTATTATTGATATTTTATTTTTATCACTATTTACTTACTGTCGTCTCCTTCATTAGACTATAAACTCTGCAAGCGCAGGAATTATGTCAAATATTTGCTTGCCATTTTCTACAGAGCCTTTAAGTCAGTTCCAGAAATAAAGTAGGTACTCAGAAAGTACTGATTGAATGAATAATGTGGCATAATTATCAGTGATAATTATTTTATCAAATATTGAAATATGAAATATTTATATTAATGTTCTGGTTTGATTGTCTGAGGTGGGAAATCAAACTCTACTCCAGGTACACTTCCACATTTTTTAGAAAACAACAAATAATGAGCATCAAGACATCAACATCTGCACACAAATTATACTGGGAAACCTTGTGCAGCGCCTAAGATTGGAGAGTGATCAAGAGAGGAACAGAAAAGAGAAAATAACTTTTATTCTAAATTAAGGTAGTCCTTCAACTTTTGAATGGATAAACAAACTATGATATATACATCCAATAGGATATCACTCAGGAATAACAATAAATGTTCTACCAATAGATGCAACAACATAAATGAATCTCAGATACATTACGTTAAGTGAAGAGAAGTCAAACTCAAAAAGCAACACACTGTATGATGCCATTTACATGTCATTTTGGAAATGACACAATTATAGGGAAAAAATATATTAATGGTAGTCAAGGGTTGGAAAGTATTAAAGAGGATGACTAAAAAGTAACACAAAGAAACCTTTGGGGTGATGGAAGTGTTCTAAATCTTGATTTCATTGGAAGTCACATGATTTACGCATTTGTCAAAACTCATCAAACTATCTAAAAAGGACAAATTTTACTGTATTTTTTAATTTAAAAAAAGCAAAAGAAATCTGAGCAAGAATTAAGTATGATCAAAAACATTCAGTCTCATGGAAATTAGTTTTTTTAAACAATATTACTTTATGTTTATATGTGAATATTGACATTTTAAGAGTGTTTCAAAGTGCTTAACAGTAAGTATTTTAGGACAAATTCTGATGATTATGTGATTAGCTCTCCTATATTATCCTATAATAAAATCTCAGAAATAAGCTTACAAAATTGTTTAACTTTTTTCCCTTTTGACTCTTTTTAGCTGAGAGATTGACATGAATTATTAAGTCGCTCACCAAGCACATATTTTTCAACTCCTGCCATGCTGAGCACAGTTAAGATAAGACACAACTGTTGACCTCTGGAAGCTTGCAATCTAGTAGGAAAGGTGGTATACAAAAGAACTACAAACAAGATAAAATATAGTAAGTAGAAGCAAAGATAGAGACAAATTCTAAAAGCATTCAGGGAAGAGAGAGATAATTTACATGTGTAAAAATCCTGGAAGCTGGAAAGCCCAGAGAATGTTCTAAAATAAAAGTACAGTTAGAGGAGTTGGGGTAGTAAGATTAATGGGAAGAAAGTCCTTTGTTCAATAGCTATGTCTGTTTCTTCTTCCTGGGAGCGCACAGCTATATGCCATCTCCCAGTTTTTCTTGCAGATAAGTGTTGAGATAAGTCTGAGTCATGGCCCATGGAATGTGGCATCAGTGATGTACACTTCCAGGCCTGGTCCATAAAATCTCCATGCACAATCCTCATTCTCTTTTTCTCATTCTGAGTAGAAAAGACTCTAAGGACCTAGAGAAGTGAAGAACTACAAGATGGAAGGAGACTTGATATCTGGGCATCTGCAAGAGAACATCAGCCAACCTACTTGAGACCATAATCTGAAAATTGGAAGAGTCTATTTAGATCAGGAGATCATCATTAAAGTCCAAGGTAAGAGAACTGGGTCTCCTGAACTATTTAAAACACAGGAGTGACATGATCAGGACTGGATCCTTTAGAAAAACTGGTCTGAGTAAATTTTTTAGAAAAGTAGATTGAAAAAAAAAAAGATCAAGAGATTAAAAGTTCTAGTAAAAGTAGAATTAAAATGATAGTCATATTGGGAAAGGAGAAGCAGAAGAAAAATAAGATCTGTGGAGGTAAGGACAGGCTCAAACCTTTCTGAGCCCTTAACAACTTAGTAACATCCATGAGCCAGGCCATACACAACACTCTGGTCACATGTTGGCACCAAGATTTCACCTCATGCCTCTAGAATCTACTTGCTCTGTTGAGGTTGTAATTTGTCTTATACCTCCTCATCACCTTCACACTATCACTCATTTTGTTTGTCTGCTGGTTTTCCCTCCATTGCTGCTTCACTTCTACCCACTCGGTTCATGTTCCCTGGAACTCCATGCCCTGCAGCCACAATCCAATCCCATCCCTCACTCAACTCCCAAAACCCAGCAAAGCCCTTGTCTAAGAATCGTTCAGGGAGAAATAAAGTTGCTGTACACATTCAGGAGAAGATCTGTATGTGAACATAAGTTTTCAAACCAAATAGATAAATAGCTATAAATATGATTGCTAGATGATAGGGTAAGAGTATGCTTATCTTGATAAGAAACTGCCAACTGTCTTCCAAACTGGCCGTACCATTTGTGCATTGCCACCTGCAAGAAATGAGAGCTCCTGTTGCTCCACATCCTCGCTGGCATTTAGTATTGTTAGTGTGTTAGATTTTGTCCATTCTGCTAGGTATGTATTGATATCTCATTGTCATTTTATATTTTGCAATTATTTAATAATGTAAGATGTTGAGCATCTTTTCATACACATAATTGTCATCTATATATCTTCTTTGGTGAGGTGTCTGTTAAAGTCTTTGGCGCACTATTAAACTGGGTTGTTTGCTTTCTTATAGTTCAGTTTTAAGAATTCTTTGTATATTTCATAAAGTAATCCTTTATAAGATAAGTATTTTGAAATTATTTTCTCCTGACCTGTGGCTTATCTTTTTGTTCTCTTTATAGTGTATTTTACAGAGCAGAAGTTTCTAATTTTAATAAAGTCCAAATTATAAAATTTTTCTTTCATAGCTTGTGCTTTTGATGTTATATCTAAAAACTCATTACCAAGAGGTCTTCTATAGTTTATCCATTTAAAATTTTATTATCAATTACTATAATTATACTTTTTGATGTTTTCATTGTTTCCATTGTTTCCATTTAGGCTGTATAAGCCTCTTCAATATTGCTTCTGAGTCATTTTTATAGGACCCCATTGATCTTTGAGCATATTCTTAAGTTCTGGTCCTATATGCATAATTTAAAAATCTGTCTTTTTGATAAAACTAATTCGATTAAAGTAGGTCTTAAATTATAATTCATTAAATTATTTGACAAATATTTATTGTACACTTACTATGTGTCAGGCCATGTTCTGGTGCTCAGAATCCACAGGAGCAGTTAAGCAGGAGGAGCAGGACCTAGAAAGCAGCGATGTCCCTGATGTGTTTAAAGAAGAGCAAAGAGGCCAATGTGTTAGAATGGAACATATATGGGCTCATTGGTGATGCGAGTGGGGGATTTTGGGAGAAGACTGAGTAAGACTGTGCATATCATTGTAAGGACTTTGGCTTTTAACTTAAGAGAGAGGAAACCAATTTAGAGTTTTGATCAGAGGAGTGATGTTATCTAATTTAGAGGTTCACTGGTTTCTATGGTAGGAATATATCCTTAGAAGTAAGGTTAGAAGACCAGTTAGAAGATTATTGGATAACACAGGTAAGAAATAATGTGTAGTGGACATGCCGAGAAATATAGGTGTAGGTAAGTTTTTGTAGGAGGGAAAACAAGATTTGCTCATGAATTATATATGAATTTGATAGAATGAGTAACAGAGAGGAATCAAGATGACACCCAGGTTTTCGGCCTAGACCAAAAGGATAGTCTTGCCATTGTTTGAAAAAAGAAAGACTGAGGTAGTGCAGGGTGAGAGGAATGATTAGGAGCTTTGTTTTAGACATGTTAATTTTGAATTTTTATTAGACACCTAAGTAGAGACGTTTAATAAGAATTAGAGAAATCATTTTAGAAATGAGATTACTCCAGTTTGGAATGAAGAAATACATTTAGGCATCTTTAGTATATAAAATGGTATTTAAAACTGAAACTGTCTGAGATCACCATGGGAGAGTGTAGATACAGAAGACAGAAAAAAAAAAAATCTAAAGACTGAGTCTGATTTTCGTCTTCTGGCTTTAGACAAGAGATAAAAATTCCTCCTTTCTCCCCTCCATCAGGATGAAGACAAATTGTCCACTTCTACAGAGGAGCTTCTCTTTAGTAGCTATATGATAGTACAATCAGTTTATAAAGTAAATATCATAATCTACCTTAATGGAGCAATCTGAATGTGTACAAATAGAGAAGTGCCAAAATAAAACTTTTTACATGTGTATGTGATTTATTAAATATTTGCCAATAGTATTTTCAGTCTTATTTGGCTTAGTATTTATTTTATCACTAGATAATTCTTAATTAGACAAAATCTCTCATTCATTCATTTATTCTTTTATTTAATAGGTATTTATTAAGTATCTACATATCGAGTATTTCTGGCTAGGTCCCGTAGCTAAAAACATTGTTCATTTTATTATTTTTCTTTTCTGTTGGTTTTTAAAAACTCTCATTTGGATTTTTAAGCAGAAAGCAAGTGTGAAAAATTTTTTAGAGAGTTGAAAATAGATATACAAAAATCAAACATACATACATTTATTTATTCTGTTTTATAACCACACAAATATTAACAAAATTCTTTGTTGTAAAACTTTGTTGTAAAAATGATTTTTTAAGAATCTCACTACTAGTACACCCAAAGATTTTATGAAGCCAAATAAGTTACTTTGAATTTAAGAAGCCAATTAAATATCAGAGTCATGGAGTCTTTTGGCAATGACCTTGAAGAGCTAAAGGATGTCCTGGGAATCTCAGTGCTTTACTCTTAAAGCTACTAATTCTTGCCAGCCTCCACTGATCCATATCAACTACTACTGAGCTCTCAATCCTAAACTAAACACACTGGCTTATCCTTAATATTAACAATTCTTATTGTTTTCATTTGCTTAAAAATAAAACCTCAGTGTTACTTATAGTCATGTTTAGGATGATAAATGCAAGGTGAAGTAAACATTGGGAAAAAAAGCTGTTCAACCTCTTTGGTAATCAGGAAAATGCTAATTATAAAAATCAGGTATATGTTATATATCTCATTAATTTAAATGTTATCTGGTGTTTCTCAGGGTGTAAAAAACTTATAAACTATTAGCTATAGTGTAAATTTGGGGGCCAATTAGAGGAATTGATCAAAATATGATATATCTGCACTCTTTGCCTCAGCTAATTTACATTTATGAACCTATCCTGAAGATTCTCTACAGGTACACAAGATGGATGGAAAGAAATGGTCTCAGCAGTGTTGCTTGTAATAGTAGATTGTGAAAGTGAAGGAGAGCAGAGTTTGCCATCCAAAATATTCCTTTTTGGGATTTGACTATTTGAACTTGGTTACTTTTAAGAAACAAAAGACTCAGAAAGAATCTTTGACCCTCCTCCTTTACCTGCCTAAAAGGAATTTAGATAGAGGACCTACTACAAGAAGTAATATATCATCATAGACAACTACAGTTTAATATAAACTAGTATCTGATAGACAGAGAGGAACATAGCAAAGTCCATTTGTTCAAAGTCCTCTCTGTGTCTCATTGTTAAAAGTGGCTCAACAAACATTTACTTGTCAAACGCTTGATTTCCATCTCCATGTGAATTGCCTTCCTGCCTTTTGAAGTCCCAAACCACAAGCCCTCTTTTCTCCTTAGCTCCAGAATGGCATGTAAACCTCAACTGCTCAATGCATCCTTGGGTCTCATATTCTTATGGCACCCCCATATTACATTCATAATAAAATTTGGATTTTTTTTTTGTTAATCTGTCTCACATTTATCTGATTATCAGCTCAGCCAGAAGAATTTAGAAAAGTGGAAGGGAAATTATTTTTTGACCCTCACCCCCACAAAAGCAATCCATATGGAAAGCGACTCAAATTTCATCCCTGGGAAATGATCAGATACTTAGTAGAATATCTCATATTACTACAGTAATTTGTTGAAAAGAATGACCTGCTCTTAAATGTAACAAAAGGCAAAGATTTCGAACATATTGTTAAGGCGAAGAACAAATTGTAGAATAATATATATGATGTAATCCCACTCGTGTGCAAAACTATGAATATGTATAGTGGATAGGAAAACCTTCCAGGTGTATTGATTTCTGAAGAGGCAGAAATGAGTGGTTGGTTACACAGGGAAATTTTCACATTGATTCTTCGTGCTTTTTATAATGCTGAAAAAAATTTACATTGTATGTAAAAACTTTACAGAAAATAATAATATTCAGAAAGGCCACAAATTTTAAAGAAAAGATTTGCAACATTACAGATTAACTTTAAAATGGATGGATGAATTACTAAAACATGGAAATATTGGAGATATAAGTGGGGACACAATAAATACATTTAAAACAAATATTAAAAGTTTAATCATATATTATCAGAATAAACATCTATAGAAAAAAAGCCCCTCAAACTAGCTCCACATTACTAAGAAGAATGCTATGATCTTAGTTGGCCAATTCTACTTCAGAAGCTATAACGAAATACAAGTATAACAATGACTATGAATTTTTGAGTTGTGAATAAGCTATTCTCTGCTATGTTTAAAAAAAATATGGTTGCAGAATATTACATTGGAGTTGGTATCTAATACATTTAATTTTTTGTTAGTCCTCCTTTGAAACAAATTTCTTTCCATGCAATCTTATTAATTATGCCAGTATGAGACATTCGTACTGCATAGTGGTCTGCAATAAGCCAGAAAGATTCCTCAGTGAGTTTAACTTTCCCTCAGGATTATGAAATTCATTAGAAACTAACAATGATTAAAAATATCTCAGAGAAGTTAGTGACATCTAATTCTATCAAAATAATGGAGACAGGAAGATGTCTACACTATCTTATCATGGTTAACAGAGATAAGAATAGGAAAACAAGAAACACATCTGGGTTGTTTGGTTTTTTTTTTTCACACACACACACACCCAAATCTATACATAATTTGATTTAAAACATACAGGAATAAAACATCGTTTATATTTCTGATTCATACAAGCACACATTTTTACTCTAGGGCATTTTTTTTTGTCACTCGTCTTTTCTGATGTTTTGAATCTCAGAACATGATAATTTATTCCATCACACAGAAAAAGAGTTATTCATTTATATCTACCCTCAAATCATATCAGACAGAATTTAAAGTACTTTGGCATCTCCATATTTTATGTAAAATGTTTCTAAATAATTAACAAAGGAGTTCAGAAATTGTTGCTGAGAATTGAGAGCATGTATGCAGCTTAGAAACAAGTGTAATTTAGCCAAGTTTTCTTTAAAAATAAATAAATATTTAAAAAAATTTTCTACGTTGTTCCAGTCAGGTTGTTGAAATGGACTTAGTTTTAATTGTGGGTGATGTATCATACCCCAGTGCTTGGTAATATTGGGGGTCCTGGAAACTTGGATCTAAACAATTCTTTTTTCTCTAGATATAATTATAGTCCTCTAGATGTAATTAAAATCAAGTTCCCAAGTCTCCTTAACAACAGAACTAAGTAGAATGATCATCCCAGGCACTTTATATGGTGAAGGCCTATCAATGATGTTGGTGAGGAAGAAATGAAAGTCAATTGACACTAAGCAACTTCAGAGAGATGTAGACCCAAGGCCCCAAAGTGTATATGATTTGGGAAACCTTTTTAAAGAAAAAAATAAAAAATTGAAAACACAAAATTACTTGTGAAAGTAAATATTTATTTAGAATGAAAGAAATCACAGCAAAGTACAAAATTTTAAGTTAGTAATTTCCACAAATACCATAAAAATCCAGAAAAAAACTATACTTTAGTCTGCCATATCTTTAATATAATTTTTCCTACTGTTTTGGTGCATACTCTGGTTGACTTGTTTGTTTGAACATAATATTGCAATATCATTTTCAGTAGAAGAATGGAAATATAATTCAGCACGATTGATCAAAATTTATATTTTATGATAGTTTTTGGCATGCATAAAATATTTACTTCCCATACATATTCACTTTAAGGGTACGGCTTTGTTTATGATTGTGGCTTCCCATACATATTCACTTTATGAGTGTAGCTTTGTTTGTTTCTATATTTCTAAAAATACAGAAATTCTGATTCTATTTTGCTTAATCGTCATCAAATAAGAAAAAATATAAAATCTGTTAAAAATTGTATAAGCTACATTTTAAGAATATTTCTGATAGGATAGGACATTCATTTTAATGAGGTATTGAAGATAAAATCCTTTACAATTTTAATGTCTAATAATTGAAAGAATTTTCAGATGTACATGAGCACTGTCTGTAATATTTTTCTGATGTTGCATCTTTGTGTCATGATGCTGGATGGTCAGGACAGTGGGCATTAGAGGTACTTGCAAAAGTCGTTCCTAGACAGACCGTAGCTTTATATTTCATGGAAGTGACTACACAATGACCTACACGAATATGTTCCTGAACCCAAGTGAAATGCCTCTCCAGCTCAACTTTCCCTTCATCAGATTTCAAAAAAGCCTGAGGTTACTCTCAAGCCAGCCAAGACTAGTGGTAGATTGTATGATGGAGGGGACATCAGCGTGGAAAGAAACAGATGTTATAACAAATTTAACAATTTTACTTTTGCAAATTTTATGAGAACATGTGACCACGGCAACATGTTAATAGGACCCATCTCAGAGTTTTGGAAGGGGACTTGGAGCTTAAGCTTCATTAGTTTCAGAGCCTCTGCCAGACACTCACACATATAGTCAGCACTGTATCCTCCCTTTCTCTCCCCAGGGATGGGAACAGGGCTGGCATCCTACTACACGGCCTTCCTCTAGCTCCCTGTGTACTCCTTGGCTGTAGTTTCTCCCCACTTCAGTTTTCTAAAAAATATTGGTAGGGTTAGTAGTGGTTACAAGCAGGTGGCACAAGGGGATGATCACAGGTGACTTTTTTCCCTGTGATTGTACCTAACCATCATTTTAAAAATGCAGAAAGGATTCATTGAAACTATATAAATATATTGCCTTCAATATTGCAGTGAAACATCTCCTACCATATGTGCTTATATGTGGGATATATTTACCATAATCTATTCTGTGACTACATGTCAAATGATTGTTTATTAAGAAAAGGCCAAGGGGCACTGAACCTTAGTGAAGACATTTCATAGTTAAAGTAAGTAATCGCAATCACTACAACTTTAATCATACTAAGAAAGGTCTTAATTTTAGGTCTTTATCAATTATCTTTTTTCTTAAAATATTTCTGCCTGCTACTCTTTTCAAGTTACTTTTATGGCTGTTATATAATTAACATGGACTAAAATAATTCCTGAACTACTGCTGCTAGGAAGCTAGATAATGAGAATATTCAAGATATGACATGGAACCACACCATTGAAGTGAATCAATTTTCAGCTTGATCTCCGGTGAGAAGGTAACCTTTTTCACCAAAGAGAGTCAAACACATTTCCTCCTGTTTCACCTCAGCATTATAGAAAACTCTCATCATTCAGAGGATAGAGAACATACTGAAAATGATCTAAAGATAAAATAATATATATAATATTTAAAAACCCACAGATAATATTTGGATCTGGGGAAAATAAATCAGTCCTGGAGAACAAAGGAACTGCCCCACAGGATGAGAGAGTTTCATGGTAACCAAACTGCTACCGGGTAGCAAGCTCAAAGCGTGGGTGGTGGTGCCATTTGAGGGATTCAGCGTTGACCTCATATGGTTTGGGGGCCGGACACTCAGCAGTGGGACAGTAGGCGGTAGCCAGTCTCGGTAAAGGGACAGCTAGCTCGTTGAGACTATGCATAACTTTTGTCCCTGACGACTTTGTAGAAACAGTCCCATATATTGTTTTTTTGTTTGGTTGAAGACATATACCATATTTCACTAGTCAGCAACCCAACATGTAAGAGGTTGTATGCCAGCTTGTGCCGTAATGAGTTCTCAACAGACAATTCTACTACTTTTTTGGAGGGAGGCGGGAGGGTGATGAGATACACGAAACAGTGAATTGTGGGAAGAGTCCATTGCTTCAGTTCCTAGGCAATAAAGGTAGCCCGGTTAGATAAGATATCAGAGCAGTGAATAGGATGTTTTTAAATCTACAAATAGCTATTGGGTAGAAGCCTTTCAGACAGAAAAGGCATTTTTATATCCAGAATAGGAGCCAAGGGCTGTGCTCAATTTCTCTAATAAAGATACCACATTCTAAGCACAGTTGTGATTAGCATCATCTCCTGGTTAAGTCTGGGGTAATTCCCTGTCATTCTCTCAGAACCTTTCTCCTGCACCAGCCAGACAGGCAAGTTAAACAATCAGAATTAACCTTCCCCTCTCCACTCCCCAATCCCCATCTCCACCCCTCCAGAAGCTACACTGGAACAAAAGATGCTCCTAATGCTTTTATCACTTGGGAGTCTTGCTTTGCAACTCTCCTTTCTTTGGAGCTCCATCCTGCAAGCTCTAGCCAGGATGGCCTTCCCAGATTCTAAGCTTGTTTTCTCAACTCAAGGAGTTCACTTGGCTCCGTCTAGCAGCACCCCACCCCCCACTCCCCAGCTGCCGGGAAACTCTCTTAAGGCAGCAAGCTGGGATAGTCATAGGCTTACCTTATTTTCCATTTGTCATGAATCACTCTTCTTTATGCCTGAATTCTGAATTCAAGCGTTACGAAAACTATTGTTTTATTTATTGTGTCTATTTTATAAAAATAATTTCAGTCTGGAGGGTAAATCTGATTACTATTACTTACTTTTGGCAGAAAGTGAAGTTCCTAAATTCAGTTTATTTTGAAAATTGATTTGAATGGCTGTCACATCTGAAAAAGATCCCTTCAAATAAATAGATACAAATGAATGAAGTACACAGTTGTCCATGTTTATTATATTATGATATTGATTTTTCTATTACATCCATCAATTACACAAAAGTTTTTTGTTGAAATGTAGCTATTGTATTTCTACCTTCCCAGATGCCTATTCATTGTTCTTTAAAATAAGTGGAAATATGTTGGGTTTTTATATTTTAAAAAATGATTCAAAATCCATCAAATCTATTTATTTGAAAATATTTGGAACAGTTTAAATAAAACTGTGGTCATATTTTAAGTGTGTAGATATGGGAGTTTTCCCAGACGACACATCATTTTCAGCAACAAAAGCACATAGTGATGCAAACATTAGCAGATAGCAGTTCTCAAAATGTGCTCTGCATGACAAGGAACTATTTTTACAAGCAGGTAGCTTCTCACTCTTTGTTAAAATCTCACCTTTACCTTGAAGAAACAGATTAAGTCTATTTATTTTGGGAAACATATCTTATGGGCAGCATATTACTGAGAATCACTTGTTCTCACTGAAAAGGTCAGCAAATTTGGTTTCGTGGGGCTTGAAACATTAGTGGAAAAAATTGTAAATGTTTGTCTGCATTTTCTGGATGCTTAAATTCTAAATGTCTTATTAATTGTGATGGTTCCACATTATCATTAGCTAACATTTCAAGGCAGAAAACACACCTAATGTGTGATTAAAATAGCCTGGATAATTCTGAATTATTTTGACTCCCCTCGTGTGTATCTGATTACATCCTCCTTGTTTCTACCTCTTGATGTGCTTGATAGTAAAGAGCTCAAACTAGGAACAGAAATGTCTGCTAATTTTTAATGTTTACCTATGAATTATTGGTGCTATGTTTAGGCCAAGTTTTTTTTTTTTTTAATAGGATGGCATGAAATCATTACTATCACCTTCTCTGCACTTGGAACTCTACCCTTCCCCCAGAATGTCTTAGTTACCACGTGTGACACATGCCCTTCTTACATACAGTGTAGGTTAGGGCACCTGTATCTATCCATATGAGACATGTTAGCAAAGCTTAATTTCCTATTTTATAATTTAATATATATAGTTAAAAGTTGTGGCATTTTAATCTGCATTTCACATCCCAGAGAAGACTGGGTTGGCTTTATGATATGGTGTTTACTTGGCTAAATTAGAGGGCTACAAGAAAGGAGAGAATTAGGTTCCTAATGCCAAAGCTATTGAGTGAGGAAAGCAAAGGCAGACCACTTGAGCCACTACTACACCAATTAGGAGCTTACGAGAAAAAAATCCACCCAGGACTGAAACCTTAATAAAGAGGACATTTCTGGAAATGAACCGAAACAGAGATCATGCTGAAAATATTAAGCTTATTAAGCTACTGGAAAAAAAAAATCCCTTGTAAAAGAAAACTTGCCACTTCAAGATGAAAGCAAGATGATGTACTTTTGTGCACCAGAAAAATCCACAGCCAAAGAGATTAATGGACATATTGATGGAGCTCAAGTTTGGCTGTCAACAGAGCTTATCATTTCAATAAGGCATGCACTGGTGGGTAAAAACACTAAGTAGTACATTTTTTATAGGTTTTTATGGTGAAAAGAATTTAAAGATTCAATTAAATATAAACTTTTATGCAGGCTGCACTTTCCCTTTACCTATAGGTGCTACTTTTTTTCAGTCTCGAATTTTAAACTTGTTCCATCAGGCTCAAGATGTATGATTTTGATAATCCTCGTAAGTATACAAAACTTACTTCTTAAGATATAGTGGACCGTGGACCTTAAGCTTTCATCCCCTCTGTTCTAGATTATTATTTCAGAAGGAATGTGTGAAAGATGAGTGGTGAAGAAAGACCATTATGCTAGAGATAAGATGAAAAATTCTGACCCCGAAATATTTTGTTGACAATTGGCTCATCACTTTTCACATCGAAATACTCTGTGATTCTCAAAGGAGCCATTAAAAAAAAAAAAACTGAAAGCAATAAACAAATAAGACAAACAAACAAACAAAAACTCATAGACACAGACAACAGTTTAGTGGTTGCGAGAGGGAAATGGGGAGAAGGTAGATAAAGTAAAGGAGATCAAAAATACGGTGATGAAAGGAGATTTGACTTTGGGTAGTGAATACACAATGCAATATACTGGTAATGTTTTATTGAATTGTACACTTGAAACCAATATAATTTTATTACCCAATGTTACTCCAATAAATTTAACTAAAAAATTAATTAACTAAAAAACAAAAAAAGTCAATGCAGTCAAAATAGGAGAAGTCAGTAGGAAGACCCACCATCTCAGGCCCTGTGTTATTTGTATGTCTTTGATCACCCACACCTGTGATAAAGTGGTCCTTAGTGCATGTCTCATTTTGAAGATTGTGTCTTTGACATCAGTCTTCACCTGTGAGGATCATGGCTCCAAGCACACATTCTAATTGCACTGCCACAGCTCAGAGAAAAAAGGTACATGATCTCAAGAATGTGCATTGTGCCAACTTAAGCAGATGGCCACTGATGCCTCTTTCTCCTCTGAGAAAAGCATTTGAGCTTCATGATGTCAGCTAATCATCCTGGCAATAAGAGTTTCAAGTTTCCAGAAGCTCTCCATTCTTTACATTTAAACCTCAGTTTAATTATTGAGATGTTTCTATGTGACAGAAACATGTTGTCAGATAATCCTAGAAAAATTCAAACATTAAAGATAAAATATAAATACCAAGGGATTTTGAATTATTTGTGCTTTTTTAAAAAACTGATACTTCTCTCCTCTTTTTACTCCATGTCATGAGAATCTCCCTTAGGACTCTTGGCAAGATCTGAGGCTAAGAGGAAATAAGAAAATAATTATTGAACTTGTAGATATCAACAGAAATTTATTCCATGTCCAATATGAGCACAGCTCTACAGTAGTATAATGCAATAAAGAGTTTACAAATCAGACAGAAACATACTTTTCATTTTATCTTGTTTTTAAAGATGTACCCATATGCATATGACACATGGTGGTTGATGGAATGATAGATATTAAGATGAGTATATATATTATTATGTATTAAAATTTTAATTGGCACTTCAAATTCATGGTTTCAGAAATATTCTTTTTAAGAGTAAGGTAGTTGGTTAGCTTTTTTTAAAAAAAAGAAAGGGTTTAGTTTGAAAACTTTAAAAACAACTGTTAGGTAAATAATTGCATAAGTAATATGCAAATATGGAAAATAATGCAGGTGGTATGTAAATAGCTGAGGTTTGAGAAACATGGCATTACAGCGCCATGTGTATAACTTATGGTCTTTGCTGACAAAGATCTTACATGCTGTTTTAGGCTGGGTTCTCAGGAAGCAGAGCCTGAGGCAGGAATTTTGGTACAGATGACTTACCGATGGATGCTTTCAAAAGAAACCCATAAGGAAACAAGGGAATAGAATAGGGTAGGAGAAGAAGCTGGGCAAAATCACAGTTTTAGGAGAAGCTTAGCTTTAGACTGACCGTACAAGGAAATTTGGTGTGTAGACACAACAAAAATTGCCCTGCCCAGAGACAAGGAGACAGGTGTTATAACCCTACTTTAGTCTGTCATTGGCCATAGGCCACTTGAGAGAACAGCATAATTTTCCCCGGCATCTCCTTCCTGGTGAGGTAACAATCCTCTGGAGAAGAAAGTAGCCAGTCACAGAAATTGGAAGACAGACACACTTGCTCTCTAAATGGAATCGGGAGGGAATACTAAGAGCATCTGCCACACAATTTTACTCAAGAGAAAAAAAATACTCAAGACAATAGTAAACGCCCAAAGTTCATTGACTTAGCTCCAGGAAGATTTTGAAGCCAACTGGCAATAATGACAGCATACCGTTTGTGGGGATTACTGACAAAAAAAAAGAAGCTTATAAACTCTCAGGGTCATCTTGACCCTCTCCATGCTGGTGCCATGTTTTCTGTGCCAGCCTCCCTGGGTCTGAAGGCAGTATTGTAATATGCCATAAGTAGGGGACTGGCCTTCTCTAATGGGTACCTGGCCCGAGTGCTTCATAGATATGGCCCTGTTAGCTTATACTCTGAATCTCTGTTCAGTCATCACAAGAAAGAAATATATCCCCTGCATTAGAGAGTCTATTATATAGGGATAAAAATGTGTAGAACAAATTAGATGTGTGGCAGTCACTCAGAGGAGAAAAAGATTAGGTTTCAACTTGCAAAAGACCTGGCTTCCGGCAATGCCTGGCCCACTTCAGGGCTGGCCAATTCATTGCAGTTGACCACATATTTCCACTTCATATCTTGTGAACACAAACCGGATGCATCTGATTAAGTGCTCCCAGCTCTGGCTGTAATGAGTGACTCGCTGGCAGTGTTCCTCATTGTAGCTATTCTGGGTGCTTAGGCTTGAAGCGCTGAGGTTTGGCATGCTCACCTCAGAGGCTTTCTCGGCTGGGCCAGGTGCCTGGCAGTATTCTTCTGCATTCATTCATTCACTTCCTATTAGCTTCTTTTTCTTCTGACTTTTCCCTCCGCGGCATGCCTGGCTCAGCAGACCTTGCTCCACTTTGTTCTTTTACTTTTTAATTTAAAAAAGTTTTTTTCAATTACAGTTGGCATACAATATTATATTATTTTCAAGTGTACAACATAATGATTAGACATTTATATAACTTACAAAGTAATCACCATGATATGTCTAGTACTTGTCTGACATCATACATAATTATTATGATATTATTGACTATATTTCCCATGCCATACTTTAAATTCCCATGACTATTTTTATAACTGGCAATTTGTACTTCCTAATCCCTTCAACCTTTCACCCATCCCCCCACCTCCCCTCCTGTCTGGGGACCATCAATTTGTTCTCTGTATCTATCAGTTTGTTTCTGTTTTCTTTGTTCGTTTATTGTGTTTTTGATTCTACTTATGAGTGAAATCATACGACATTTGTCTTTCTCTGTCTGACTTATTTCACTCAGCCTCATTTTGTTCTTAATGGGTGCTGCCTGTCTCCTTTCGACCCTGCTGCCTAATTTAGAGCAGCACAGAGAATTCCATACCAGGATCTTCTGGGAATGAAAATGTTTAGTACATTTGGTCAATGACAGCCAGTTTGGATCCCCAGTGGCTAAGCCTGTACAGAGTATTTCCTGTTGGACATAATGCTACATGGTTTAGTGATTAACAGCACAGACTCTAGAGCCAGACTCATTGTGCTTTGGCAATGTCGCTTATTGGCTGTGTTATCTTGAGCAATTTACTTACTTTCCCACATTTCAGAATGATCATCTATAAAATGAGAATAATCTACTTCATAGTAGATTATTGCTACTATACATACAAATGGTTAGAAATAGTTCCTGATACATAGAAAAATGCTACCGAAGTATTAGCAATCTTCATTATTAGCTATATAAGTAATATAACTTTCATTGAGTTCTCTTAATATAATGAAAGTTATATTACTTATATAACTTATATATTTTATATTATTTATATAGAGCCTCTATCTAAGCAATTAAAGGCCTCTAAAATCTAAGTCGATGAATTCTCTCCATAACCATGAATTATTAGTCGAGTGAATTTCCTTTGTGTAGACTATAGAAGCATTCAGCTTCCAGGTTTGAAAGGTGAAGAGATGGTCTTTACTTGGAGACAGCCCCATCTGAGTTATACGTACAGGTATATGAGGAGATTTACGTGTGGGGACACACACACACACACACAAACACATACCCCGAAAGTTGAAAGAACACACCTAACACCATCATGTAGTTACTTTTGGAAAAGGGGCATGAGATTATGAAGTCAGGAAGGTTCACAGTTTAAACTCAGTCATTCTGTGTTTCTTCATATCTACCTATCACAAGGTGCATGTATTCATGTTATGTTGGTAAAACAAGCAGACAGCCCGTTTCCATGCCTCTTTGGGGAAATGCTTCTGCCTTTCTCAGGATTGCTGATCCCAGGATGTCACCGTTACCCTTGCTACTGTCCTGAGGAAGAGCCGGGGGCCTGAAGTGAATGAGTGTCTGCTTAAGGTGCCTAGCATGGGGGACCCTCGCCCCCCTTATATTTTCTGCTAACTTTTCATAAAGCCTTTGACAGAGGAGTAAAGCATCGGTTGTTCTATAATCAGCAATTGCACACCAGGCACACTCACTTATGCTTCACCTTTAGTATCTGTACTCACTCCCTGAGTTAGTCATTGCAGCCTCCACTGTACAGATGAAGACATTGGGGCTTAGAAAGATTTGACCGATTGCAAAAGGTCACACAGCTAGCCAGTCCTGTGGTCACTGTTAAAACCCAACTGTTTTGTTGTGGTGGTTATATAGTTTTGTTTTTTTTAATTTTATTTTATTATTAGTTTCAAGTATACAGTACCTTGTTGCTTTTGTGTTTTAATCCTGTCTCTGTGTTCCTGGCCCAACTGGCTTATAAATGTTAAACTCGTAAGTCCCCAGGGTGAGTCTATTTCCTAATCCTTTATTTTATCTCAGAGTTCCCTCTTCTTCCTTGTTGTTAATCCTTGCCTGCTGCCCTCTTTATTCCTCACCTATTTACAATTTGGCCAATTTATTTCCCAATTATTCTGTAGTTTGTTTTGTTTTGTTCTAGTCTAGTCATCATGTGGAAATTTTCTAGGTATAGTCTAATGGACTAGCTCTTTGACAGTTGACTCATGCCTTGTTCATCTTTCTATTCTTAAGGAATACCACACTGCCTAGTAAAAATTTTGAATAAATATTAGATGGATAAGTGAGTGAATAAATGTGGTAGAGCTGTACCATTTCATGGTTTTCACCAAGCTGGACCCGCTTCGTGGCTTACCCTTCATCGCCCCCAAATGTAAATACTCTCCCCTCTCCCACAACCTTTTTCTTTATCTCTACCATCAAAGTTCGCCTCCCCATGTTGTCTTGCGGAAGCTGCAAAAGTCACGTGTCTACAGCGGCAGCATTATTTGCCCCTTATGAAAAAGCCTTAACAAAGGCAAACAGCATCCAGGGAGTTCCCCAGACCTCATCCAATGAGAGTTGAGAGACCCATTAATACATCAAACTAGAGCCTTTTCCATAGCTTTCCATTTGTGGATGCCAACTATATGACGTGCATGGCTGACTCTTGACATTTTAAAACTATAAAACATAAGTCCTTGAATCATATTTGTATTTCATTTATGAGAGTGTGAAATCTCTTGAGAGGAGAGAGTCCTGCGGGAATTACTACCCTCCATTAACTCTGGTAGAGAGAGGATGCCTTTTGTCTGCAGAAATGTGCTGAAATCTTGCCATCTTGTGGCCAAAAGAGACATGGCATTTGTTGATTTTTCTACATTCTAAACATCAAGTTACTGTAAATTGCCTACTTTAGAATCATTCTTCACCACGATGCAGGGCACACTAGCCTATTTCCTTCCACCTCCACCCTTTGAGGCTTAGCATCTTTTCAGAAAAAAAAAAAAGAGAGAGAGATTTTACTTTTTCCAAAATTATGTTTTTCCTATGGAAGACTAGATCTTCAATCCATGTACTCAAATAAATCTTGCTGCCAGAAGGAATATGCTAGGCTTTTTTTTTTTTTCCTCCAAAAAAAACCGACATATAAGATATTTTGGTTTCTTCCGATCCTTGGAAACAAAAGCAGGCAATGAATTTCTCACATGTGCTTTCCTTCACTTCTCTTTCCTTTGTCTGGTTACACTCTCAGTTGAAACATTTCCAAACACAACAAACCGTTAGTAAAAAGAGGGTAAATGAAAGATAAATAAGTGATGAGGTGGAGATTCTGCAGTGAGATTGAGGAAGACGTAGGTGAAATGACTCTCTTGCATCTCAGGAGATACGAAAGCCAGGTTTATCAGGAATCTCCCTGCTGCTTTAATCTTGTTTTCCTAGTAAGGCCCCCAAACAAGAGGAACTTTTCATTGAAAGCCACTGCCCCACATTCCCTTGTTAATGTAGAAAATGAAGGGGATGCAGGAACCATTGATTTGGAGTCCCTGTCAGTAAGCAGAGTGTACAATGACTAGGTTCCCTGCAAACGCAGTGAGTCTAGCATACATTTATTATAATTTGACTAGAGATTTAGTTCGCTTTGCTGATACCTAGAAATTGCATTGTTGTTAATATTTTAAATATTATAATTGAGTGGAAGAGAGCTATTTATCCTGCTAGTCTTTAAAACAGCCCTAAACCTGGTCAGAGGAATCAAAATCCTTCTAGGTGATTCAAATTATTTAGTAGCAGTTATTCACGTGTCTTTTCCACACTAATGAAAGCAAACTCTTAAACGCAATTATAGAGACTGGGAATCGTTCTGGGGAAACTTGTCTTTTTCTTTTATAATTTATACTGATGACACTCAGAGGTTAGGCAAAATCAGGTTGCCAGTGAAACATATTTTGTGGGCAAGATCATTTTTCTTAGTAAGAAGTCCAGCGACTGGTACTGGTTGTACTTTATACTAATGACTCACTCTTGTGACTCATCATTCTGTAAACACCTGAGTTGATGCAGAACTTTCAAGAAGGATAGTTCCTATGACATTAGAAGATATACTTTGTTACTTCTGAAGTGAGGTTCTCATGTCAGGAGCACTGGTGTGTTTACACAGATTCCTAGGCCCCAGGCCAGATCTGTAAGATCTGACTCTGGGAATGTGGCCCTGGACTTTGCATTTTCAAGTCAGGGGAGGTGATTCTTGTGCTCACCAGTATTTGAGAACTCTTGCTCTAAAACAGTAGTTTCCAACTTTCTAGAGTTTTTTAAAAGTGATTTTTCAAAAATGATGCCTGGTCTTACCCCTGAAATTCTGAATTAATTGACCTGGATGACCTGGAGTGTGGCTTGGGCATTCGGATTTTTAAAAGCTCCCCAGGTGATTGTAACTTAAACCAAGTTGACAGCCAATGCTCTAGGACAGAGATTGGCAATTCTTTTCTTTTTTCCATAAAGAGCCAGATAGTAAATAATTTAGGCTTTGCAGGCCATGTGGTCTCTGCCACAGCTACTCCACTCTACTGTAGTAGCTTGAAGGCAGCATTAGATCACATGTAAACACATGGGTGTGGACTGTGTTCCAATAAAACTTTATTTATACAACCTCATATGTGGGATATAAAACAGAAAGCAATAAACTAATGTAGGGAGGAGGCGAGAGAATTAAAATGTTAATCAAGCTACATTCAGAGACTGCAATATGCTGATCAGCCCTGCAGCCAGGCCAGGAGGACACCTGCAGAACAAAGCAAGATTTCTGCTGGGATCCTAACAACCCATTTCCCACACCTGTTAAGGGGAAACAGGAACAAAAGAGTCTTTAAGTGTCTGCCCTACGCAAAATTGTTCATTCCCTATGGCTAAAACCAAGGGGCATCTATGGATTTAAGGCTGAGAACTGCCAGCAGGCCTTTTAGGCTACACACTCTACCCCTTCCCCTTCCTCACTGTATGCCCATATCAAAAGAAATGGGAAGTTAAAGAATGATACATAAACTAAATTCCCTGAACACTCGGGGTCCCTCTCACTCTGCCTTGGAGAGGAGACCACACTCCTGTCTGTGAAGTGTTACCCCTTTTCTAATAAACTCTCCTTTGGACTTTAAGTTTGGCCTGTGCGTTGAATTCTTTCTTCACTCTCCTCCAAAGAGGAGAGTGCGTTGAATTCTTTCTTCACTGTGCGTTGAATTCTTTCTTCACTCTCCTCCATCTTCTCGGGGTGCAGGGCTTGTCTCTCCCCACTGGGGGAAACCTGCCCTGCTCTGCAACAAAATGAACAAGACAAACAGGAACTCATGGACAAGAACAACAGTTTAGTGGTTGGCAGAGGAAAGGAGTTTGGGAGCGGGGGCAGGTAAATAAGGGTAAAGGGGTCCAATATGTGATGACGAAAGGAAATTTAACTTCGGGTGGTGAACACACTATGCAATATACATATGACGTATTATCGAATTGTACAATTAAAACCTACATAATTTTATTAACCAGTGTCACCCCCAATAAATTTAATAAAAAACAACTTTATTTACAATAACAGGCAGTTGGCTGGATTTGGCCTGTGCGCTGGAGTTTGCTGACCGCTTGTCTCCAGGTTAATGTAGATGCTCAAGAGCCACCCTAGGTCTAGGAATCAGACTCTGCCTTTTATCATCTGTATGCACATCGAAATTTGGAAAACATTGCTTTGGGAGACAGCATGATGCAGTGAGGCTAGAACAGGTACGCTATGCCACACTCGTGGCAGATATTCTGTCAAGTCATGGCACTCTTTTCAGCAATGTCTACACATGATTTCAGAATGATTCTTAACACAGCATTGCAGGCAGCATCACTCATTAGCTATGTAATATGGGACATAGCAGTTAACTTCCCTGTTTCCTCATCTATTAAATGAGATAGTCTAGAAGATTTCTAAGCTTCTCTTCTAACGTCCTGTAATTCTGACTAAATGTGGCCTAAAAATTGACATAAATTAGCAAAGAACTAAACTAATTGAAGTACGAACCAAAAAAATATTGTTTACTTTAAAACTGAGAAAAAAATTCTAGTGCCCAATTACTAGAGGAAATTTGACAGTATGTTTGGAGTGGAAGATGAAATTTTTTGAAGAAATATTAACTCCTATCTCCTAGAAAACATTTCATAACCATCAAGAGGCAAATAAAGAAGACATTGGAGAGTCCTTTTTTAAATATCAGGAAAGAACTCTTCCAAGAGATCAAAAGGGAAATGCATATATAGGAATGAAGGGACACATTCCCCAGAAATGAGGATGGAATTTGAATACATTAATTTTAACTTTAAAAAAGCTTTTCTCCACATCTGTGAAAGAAATTCGCTGTTTTCATTTGAAAGGGTAAGTGTTAACGAAGTTCACTGATTTATGGTTCAGCAAGCAAGCACATTCCCTGCCCTTCAACTGTTTGGATTAGAAACCAGACTACATAACTACATCTTCAGGTTTAGTTCACGGCGACCTAGGTCAAGGCTCTGTGGTAATTCCAGGCTAACTAAGGTTTAAAGAACCAACGTGTAGGCTCCAATCTAAGGGCTAAATGTCCACGGAGATGCAGATGGAGCCAGTCTTACAATTTCTATGATTTTCACAGGAAGGAATCTGAGAAATTAAAGGACCTTTTAGTCAAAACAGAACTAAATTTGAATCTCCTCTCTGCCATTTACTATTGTTTTGACCTGGACCTAATCACTCATCATCTAGAACCTTCCATTTCCTCAACTGTAGAGCGATACCATGCCTTCGGATTGTTGTGGAAATTAAAAGAGATCAAGAGGATTTCTGCCTAATTCACAATACATGTTGATAAATATCGGCTTCCTTCTTGGGCCTCTCTTTTCAGTTTTTCAGAAAAAAGAAAATTTTTCTTCTGCTGTGTGCCCCGTGATGAATATATTATTTACACAAGCTAGTAAATCTAACAATGATGTAAAGAGATCATAATGCCTACAACTAATCAGTTTAACGAAGGAGCTGAACTTTAAAGGCACAGCCTGAACATAGCTTTCTATTTTTATTCCAGCTACCGCCTTCAGGTTTGCTCTGTCTTATCGTTCTTCCTCATCTCTTGGTGCTGTCTTGGGTGATTCCATAGTTTTCTAGTTACTTTTAGGTATTATATGAACATTATTATGTTTCAGGTATAAACATGCCCAGTCAAATCTAAAAAAAACCTGTAATCTCACCTTTAGTTCAAAGCTTGTTTCCTCCTCCCAACTCAGCTCTGACTCATGGCTTGGGGACCCACAGTGGGGAAAGGGATGTGATTGGGGTCACATCTAGCACACACGCACACGAAATCTTAAGGTGAATTTTTAAAGGTGATCCTTTTGAGGCAGTCCCCAGTCAGGGTGGGTTAAGAGCAGAGTTGGCTAGATTTTAGCCATTGCTTGGGCTGCCTGCCCAGTCACCTTTGTGCGCTATCTATGCAGCTGACTGGGGCAGTGTTAGATGTATTTGTTTTTTTTTCTCATTATTTGTCCATGCTCTTTTACTCCTCCTCCGATTTCTCTTTTACTTCTGGCTCCCCTAAGAAGTAGGAAAAGTGAATCCTGTTTTTTCAGAAAAAATGCAACTCATGTAATTCAGCTAAAAGTGCCCTCTGTGTCTCATAAGTTTAAGTGCTGCTTTTTTGTGCGGTGCTTCAATGAAATTTTTGAATGCTCTGTACTCGTCGTGCCCAATTCCAACTGAACTAGTCTCTGAGGAGTCTGAGTGAGGCCATGCACACTCTGTAGGTCCTCAGCCGCCAGCAGGACTCCCTCAGCCCCTCTCTGTTATCGTCTTGTTCTAGCAGGATATGTTTTCATCTGGGGTCTTATTTATCTTCCAAGACATCCTTTGGGAAAATATGACCTCCTTGCCTTACAATGGTTGAAAAGCAATTTGACCATGTGTCGTTCCCTCTCGTACTTTCCTGTCATCACAGAGAGTCCATCAGCCTCCTACTTCTAGGCAAGAGGTTGGTACCGCTCTCTTTTTTGACCTGTAATCAAGGGAATACAGGCCAATTTTTCTCAAAAACTCTCTCATGAAGCTCCATTCCGGTGTCAGACAAAAGCAAACCTAAAATCTCTGCGGCTGGGAACTTCTTTCAATGACCCCCATTCTCTGCAGTCATTTTTCCCATTGACTTATGATGGTGTGGCAGGGAAGGGGGACCCTATTCTTTCCTCACAGGGAAAAGAATGATCATAACACTCTACCAATGGATCTTTCCAGAGACTTTTCTCTAAGTCCACATGGTGTTTATGATGAAGCTGATTCTCCTCCTGAACCAGCCTGTCCGACAAGGGTCTCATCTTCCCCTGGACATAGTGACGAGTTTGTAGACAAGGCTCTATCCTACATCAGTGTCGCCAGAACTAATCCTGGGACTTTGACCGACGCACTCTGTAAAAAAGTACTTTTTTTCTACTATGTTTGCTGAGAAGATGGAGATATTGCTAGTCATCTTGTTACCATGAAAAGAAAGCTTGCCTGAAAATAAGGTCAATGTAGGAAAAAAAAGCAAAAGTAAGAGATGAAGAGAATCTTGACAATACCATGTTAGCACTTGGATCCATACACATGGTAACTCAATCTCCTTATATTTCCAAGTAATATTAGTTTTGGCTAACACATACTTCCACGGTAGCGTTGACTGAATTTATTAGAATTTTATCTAGATACATGTCTGTTTCCTACACAAGACTGCAAACATGTCAAGGACCTTGTTTAATTCATTTTTATTTACCCAGTGGCCAGCAGAGTGTTTCTCACTTGTTGAGAATTCAATATGTATTGAATAAAAATGTTTAAATTTAAAATGTTCATTTAAGTTGTGCCAAATATCCTACTCTTTCAAAATTATTACATTTAGAGTCACTTTTCAAGAGTGAAGAAACTGATTACCCAGAAAGTAATAGATATAGAGGAAGGGCAGAGACTCATGTTAAGCTCAGTTAGGGCAAACACACGGAAACATTTTAGAGGGCCACAGACTGTGGCAACTACCATCACTCTTCCTCCTGCCAGAGAAATGTGAGCTCCTAAAAGACAAGCTCGCTTTTCATACCCGTTCCTACTCCTGAGTTGGTGAACAGCATGGGAAAACCTAATATCCCACTTCTTTGAATGCACGGGACCACTGACAAGTCTGAAAACCCTTTCTTCATCATTCACAGCTTACACACTAACGCTGATGAATGTATTCTAATCTTATTTGTTAATCGTAGCCTAGGAAGCCATTTCAAATGATAAAGCAGAGGAAGAAGCTTTGTTTATAAAGGGATAGCTTAAGACCCTGTACAGTTGGGGGGATATCCAAAAGTTCTGAGTGATGTGAAAACAGAAGATCATGCTCCTGACGGGACATTATTTTGAAGGATTTAACTTGGCTCTCCCAACTTTATTATGAGTGCATATGGAAACAAGACTGAAGCACAAAGATCAGAGCTCATCACAGAGCTAAAGCACTGAGAGAGATGAAAGCAAAGCCATTCTGGGATAATAGGCAAAGCAAAAAGTTCACATTTTTCAGACCCTACCGGAGGGAGCAAAGCCTTATAAAGTTGTTGATGAGAAAGTCTTGAAGCCATTAAAATTTTACATACTGAGACTCTTTTACAAATTGTGGTAGAGGTTCTGATATGAGAAAATGATATGGCAACACAGACCAAATGAGAACACCCTAGGAAATCTGGAGAAAATTCAATATCACTTAGAAAGCAAAGAGAAAAAAAAAATGCAAATTGGTGAGTAACTGAGTAACTGAGGTCTTTCTACTACATTATGTTTTTATTCATTTCTGATTTATCAGGAGTGAATACTTTATTTCAAAACCTCACTATATCTATATGTATATATATGTATATATAGATATAGTGAGGTTTTGAAATAAAGTACTTATATATTATGCTCAACATTCTTTTTTGCACATCTATTTAATTCTGCATGAATTTTTTAAACACTAAATCTATGCAAAGCCTTTTAGTAATGAAGCACTTTGGAGGAAACAAAGCTTGGAGCAGTAAGAGAGTTAAGATATCTATATCTATATCTGTATCTATATCTATATATAGATATAGATATATCTGCAGTGAGAATTTGAAATAAATTGCATATATATGTTTGCATATATAATATATGATATATAATATATATGTGTGTATATATATATAATGTATAGATACCTAAAAATGAATATAACTCTCCTTTCATAATAGGGGCTTGATCTTTCTCAGTACATCACTATTTTTATTCTAGCAAGTCCCAAGTCAATGAGCTCCTCCAGGTATTGCTAACGAATGTCTGAGTTTGATAGCTGTACCTGGGTTCCTTACTTGACTATTGAAGTCTTATTCTAATACCAGTATAGACAATATTAACATCTAATGGAATGTTCTTATAACAAAGGGAATATCATTATTTGCTGGCAGGGTCTAGGTATGTGTTAGTTTCATACTGCTACTATAACAAATTACCACAGATTTAGTGGCATAAAACAATACAGATTTATTATCTTACTGTTCTCTAGATTAGAAGTCTGACAAATCAAGACATAAAATCAAGATATCGGCAAGGCTGTGTTCTTTTCTAAAGGCTCTTGGGGAGAATCGGTTTTCTGGCCTTTTTCAGTGTTTCAGTGTTCAGAGTCTGCCCTCACTCCTGCACTCCTGGGCCCCTTCTTCCACCTTCAAAGCCAGCAAAGTCACCCCGAGTCCTTCTCGTGCTGTCAGCTCTCTGGTTCTCTCTTCTGATTCTCTCTTTCACTATTAAGGACACTTGTGATTCCACTGGGCCCACCTGGATAATCCAGGATAATCTTATTTTAAGGTCAGTTGATAAACAATCTTTTAATTCCCATTTGGAAGATAATATAACATATTCACAGACTGCAAGGGTTAGGATGCAGACATTATTTTGAGAGCCAAAACACCATAAAGTGTTATCACATTTTATACTTGCATGAGCTCCAAATACATAAAAATTATACAGACCAGCTTCTTCGTAATGAATCTAGCTAAGATTTTAAAAAATATTTTTAAGACTACTGAGTGAGATTCCTAAAAATGGAAGATATGATATCAGGACTTTGGGGATCAAATAAAAGGTTCTACTTTCTCTTTATTTCTACCCCAGGTCATTCAGTGTTAACTATCCTTTAAAAAATATTATAATTTCTTTTAATCATTTGTATACAAGCTTGAGATTCTTAATTGGCATTTATGAAAAGTGGGACATAATGTTTGTGGAAGATAGTTAGCGTCAAGCTGATGGAGAAGGGAAGGTTCGATGGTGAGACGCCCAGTGGAAGAATGCACAAGAGGCAGACATAAGAACGAAAAGGTAGGCACTAACTTTATTGTGGGGAGCGCACTTCTGTTTCTAGAAGTACAGTTCTATTGGTGGGGGGAGCTCAGCATTGCATGCACTTCTTCTGCTCTCCTTTCTTGTGCTCCCCTTCTGCTCTCCAGGGGACTGCATGGCTCTACATATAGCAGAGTACAATGGTGATATTCACCCACACATGTGTGATACAATAAGCTGAAGTATGTTTACGTATTTTAGGCGCAGGCGCCCTACTACACTAATGTAACATTCTAAATCTGAGGTCCTATTCCTAGCCAGGACCCTGGATCACAGTCAGACCTTGGACCAGCCAGACCTTGAACCAGCCAGACTTTGGATTCAGCTGGGCCTGGCACCCACAAAGATAATGTTTGATAGACATAGTACCTGAACACTTTTTCTCACTTGATATATTACATTTGATAAATTAAGGGATACAATACAACGGAAAGGTTGACTTAATAACAAATTATTTTTTAAATCGACTTTAAAATTCTCTTTTATGAGCATATCATCATTTTCATACAAAGGAAGAGACATTCTATTATTTTATGTCTTAAGCTAGTCAGAAAGTATGCAACAGGGCGATTTCCAGCATAGAAGAGAAGAATAATTGCTGATCAAAGATCTGAAGAGAAAAGCAGCTCATTAAAACTGTAAAATGAGTTGATTCATAAATTACGCTTAACATTCTTTTTTGCACATCTATTTAATTCCACATGTCTTTTGAACACTGACTTTATGCAAAGCCTTTTAGTAATGATGCACTTTGAAGGACTCAGACTCAAGGGCAGTAAGAGAGGCAGACATATGTAAATGATTCCAATATGAACCAACTGTGATAAATACAATGACAGAAATAAAAATTCGACTGGAATCCCAGCTCTCTGAAGACAGAAATTTTTCTAACCCCCAAAGCTAAGACACATGCTCAGTAATACAAATGAATGGTCTATGGGAATATAAAAAGGAAACACAAAATTCCGTAAAACTATCAAGGGGAAAAAATACTTTAGGCACCATAATTTCCACAAGTTTCCTGCCTTAACCACTTAAACATTGATAATAGCATCATTAAAATGAGCTTCATGGCCCCACCCTTGTTTGACTTCTGAAAATGTTATACTACTCTCTAACAGTAGATGGCACTACAAATGCAGGCATTGGCATATGACATTGTTTCAGAGATTTGCCCCTCCCTGCTTAGAATTGAATTCATTTATCTTTTCTGTGAGACTTGGCCTGAGTTAGCCTGAGCTAGTGGAAGAAAAATACTGAAGGGAGTAATACATGTGGGGATTTTGTGCAGAAACAGGAATTCTATCTAATGCTTGGGTTTTATTCAATATTTCTTTATTAAATTTAGCATTTTAATTAAACTTTTTTAAGATTTTAAATTTATATTGCAGATCTTACTTTATTTTTAATATGTAGTAATTTGGAGAAAATGGTTTTTTTGTTTGTTTGTTTTAATTTGACATATCAGATCAAATTCTTTTCCAAACATCTAATATCATTAAATATTTAATCAAATTGCCCTGGACATGTTAAACTACAATGATAATTTTAATACATCTGTATTATCTCAAATGTATAATTCCCAAGCATACTGATTTTATTGAAATACCCAAGTACATATCTAACACCATCATACTAAGTACTGAACTCATAAATAAATAAATCACACTTATGAATATAGTAGATTGAATTCTTCTAAGCATTTCAAATAGCTTGAGACACAGACTACACACAGCATCATAATGATTCCCTACTAACAGGACTAAGTCAGCGAAGTTGTGGGTTTTTCCACATTGTCACAGTTTTGAATGTGATGTGAGCAAGAACTTTCTAAAATTCTGTCTTTTCCTCTGAAATTGACTAGTTACTTACATTTATATAATTGAGACCCATTGCCTTCCCTAAATTCAAAGAGTATTTTTAAATCCTCGGGTTTACGATCTCTTTTCTTTTATCGTTATGTGATATCCTCACTGGGGAATTCAGAACTTCTTTCTTGTGCTGAGGTTATATCTCTTTTCATTTTTATAATTTATGCATCTCACTCATCCCCACTTTACACTCATTTCATTGATGTTCACTTCATTGGAACTTTCTCTTCATTCTAGGTCAAGGAAATCACGTTCGTCTCAAATTGAGCTCTTGACAATGGACACTGGAGTCAAGATATGCAAGTTTGAGTCTTCGGTCGACTCCTAGCAGTTGGTTATGGAGTTTGGTGACTGCCAAATGAATTTCTCTAACTTTCAATTCACTTCCGTTTTCATTTTCATGTTGTCTATTTGCCCACAATAACCAAAAGTACCAGAAAATTTTATCTGAACCCAAACTATCAGACATTGTCAGAGATAAGAGTCACTCAATGTCGCAGTTTTACACAGAAGGAATGCTGAGTTTCTTCAGTTGACTTACCGAAGGTGAATTAGCTGGACAAGGACAAAGATGAACTAGAACCCAGGGATCATTCTCTTTCTCTGAAGCTTCACTGTGTGTGATGTAGGTTAATGATAGGGCCAATTTTTGCCTTATTTTATAGAAGAGGAATTAGTAACCTCAAATTCACACAACTAGTGACCGTAGAAAATGACTTTATTTTATGAACTTCAGTGATGATTAATATGTTTTAAATAAGTACCATGTACCAGGACTGGAACTGCTGTTTCCATGTATAATGAAAATATTGCATGGAAGTTATTATTAACTAATTTAACAGAAGAGGTAACTGAGACTAGATGTTAAGTCTTCTCAAAGTAAAAAAAAAAAAAGGAAAAAATTTAAGAATGAATTTCAGAAACATCTGCTCCCAAACCAGTGTTATTTCTTTGGCATTGGAAGGCCTCTTCATTCCTAGCATCTATGCTTAGTTTTAGTTTTTCACCTGCTTTTTTGAAAAATATGAGACATTAGGATTTTATTGTTCACTAAGAGTTTATTTCAATATTGTTTTTGAAGTTATCATCTTTTATCCAGGTATATTACTGATTTTAAACCAAATTTCAAATGACTGTTGGCCAGTGATCTATATAACATAGATTCTAGATGGAGCTCTACAACAATGGTTTCTATTTATCTCCTTGTAGACTGAGTGAAAAATATTTTTGGGGATTCGATATTTTAGAAATACTTGATCTTAGAAGTATAGCCTCTGCAATTGCCGGTATGTGATGTCAGGAGCCCAGAGGTAGACATTCCCAAGCTAATGCAGCAGTACTGATAGAAACCACAGTTTGGTCCAAGTTTTTGCTCCACAAAAACTCCACAAAAACTTGGGTATGTTTTCTTTAGTCCTCATGCTTGCTGCTTCATAGTGGAAGGCAACACCTGCCAGCATCTCTACCGAATCCCGTATAAAGAGAAGGTCCCTGTGTACAAAGAAAGCGAAGTTTTCCAAGGAGCCCCATGCAGCAGACTTCCCATGAGGCTTCAGACAGAATGATACTCTGGAGAAGATGATTGTGGATAAGCGTTGGCTCAGATAATCTACTGAATGTGAATTACCAGAAACCTCTGGAACTTAGAAAAAGAATGGGCAACGAATGAAAATTCAATGACAAATCCTGAAAAGTATAAGCCCATTATATATCCTCAGGATTTCAGCAAAGCCAGGAAATACTTCAGGGGCCGCCATCCTCCAGAGCACAATGCCAAGTTGGGGAAAAGCTAAATCCACAAAGCAGGGTAGTCTACATCCGTCTCACAGGGATTAGTTTTAAAGTATGCATACTTTCTCTTGAAAATCCTTTAGAAATGAATCAAGTTAACCACTGACAGATTAATTGTCAGTATGTTCAATGTAGCAAATTTCTACTTCAAGTTTCGAGACCAATCTTTATTTTTGGTTGACCACCAGATGAAATAGTTGGCTTTCGTTTATGCACATTGTTGTATGAAAAGAAAATATATACCTTTAAGACTGTAATTGTGCTCAAGTATTTCAAAAGATGAATAGCACATGTGTGGCAGACACCGCTAACTCCTTACCAAATACATATTTTCTTCTTTCTCCTTAAACAGAATCTCATTGTTGCCATTGTTGTTGCATTTTTACCCTCTCAGACTCAATTAGGGGTGGCCAAGTGACTCATTTCTGGCTAAAGATTGATCATGAGAACAAACAATGCCTTGGAGAGCTCGAGGAAAAAAAATGAAGCAGAGAAATAATATTTTGTGGTTGAGTGTTTAATAATCTTCAAAGTAATTTTTCACTTCTTGTTTCCTTTGAAACTGCGTAAGACAGGGTAATGATTTTCCTTTTCATAATTAGGAAATTAAATCTCAAGAAGGTGAAGTATCTTGGATATTACTATGCAGTTAGCAGGTGACAGAGCTGGGAAGGGAATCCAGTTCAGATCTCTAGTCTAAACTGTTCTAGGATGCACGATGCAGATGCTATTTACCATGAAAATAAATTCTGCCTGCTTATTGGTTCTTCTCAGGGCCATGCTCAGCTGGTTCATTGTACATCTCAGTCCACTAGCTATTTTGCAGGTTGATGAAGTAATTTGTTTGTTCAGCTCTAGGAACTCTGTGGGTGTTCAATATGTGTTAATTCATTGATTGTTTCTCAGAGGAGAGTTGTAAATCCCAGCATGTTTTCTTTATTAAAGAATATAATCACAATTCACACATAATCATAATCGCATAGTTATTCCTCAAACCAAGATCCTTTTGATTTTCTCAGTGACAACTGGGGACCTCATTTCAATTGATGCTTGTAGTGTAGAATCATCCAAAGGGCCATTATTGTCATGACTAGCATATAAATTTAATTCAATGTTTATAGCAGACAGAGGAAGTTATTCAACCACAATATTCTTCCTTGGCCGCATGCAATTTATTTTTATAAGAAGCTAGTTAAATCCAAATTAATGGCCATCAGATATGGAAGAGATGTTTGCCAGAGATATGTGTAAATATGCAGTTATGTTCTTAGGTTGCAAACAAGGCATTTATGAGAGTCTGTCAGACCACCAAGTAAAATTACTGGCTAAGTTTTTGTGTTGTTATCCTCTAGCACAGAGAGAAAAAACCATTTATTCCTGGAATGAAGAGGTCAGTAACATGAGGAAAAATGTTTAAAAATGGTAAATGATAATGCTATAGAAAAATAAATAGAATTACCCTCAGTCAGATATACACACTCTACTAAATAAGGAGAATAAAAAATTTTAGCGACGTACATGTCGAGGGCCTGCCTCACCTTACAGGTTCCCAGGTGTTGAGATGTGAGGTACTTAGACCTCACGACGTGATATAGGCTTATAGCCCACCAGTGAGAACCAAGGTAGAAACATTTCAGGGGAATTGTATTATGAGTGGGGTAAGAGACCTGAAATTAAAAGAGCTCTCTTCGGCTTCAAAATAGTTGGAGACTTGGAGAGCGGGTATTAGAAGTCTGCAAGCACACAAGTTCAGGAAGAATTCTTGGCCATGTGTGATATTCATGACACTCGAGGGGAGAGAGACATTTATTTGAAAGGGTTCCTAAATGTCCACATGCAGTACACAGACATAGCTTTTACGTGGATTCTATAATCATATATACATACATATAAACATACATCATACGATTATGTATTTTTTCTATGTGTTTCTCTTTATAGTCACAGAACTTGTAGAGTGAGCATGAGTTTCATGTCACATTTTTTTCTTTTCCTGAAATTAATTTAAATCTAATTCTAAGCTCCTATACTACCAATCTCTCTCACTAAACCCTGAATAGACCTCCAGGATTGTACATAGGTCCTGGGGTTTTGTGGAAAGCAAATATTTGAGAAGGCACTTACAGTATGGGATCCACTCTGGTTCCTGTTCAGATACCCATTGTTTACAAACCCTCATGGTCCTTTGAAGTCCAGAGCACTGATGCGCCTTACAGGTTACAGCACAGAGCCCCAAGGAGCTCCGTGGAGCCCCAAGGCACCGGCAGAAAGCAGTGAGTTTCCATTCTTCTTGTTTACTGTGCTCAATCATCTTTCCATCCTGGGGGGAGTGGGGCGGCGGGGGCGGGGACACTGGGTTCTCTCTTCTCATGCATGCCCTCTCTCCCAAAGATACTTCTTCCCTCTACATTTCGGAAACATATAACAATCTCTTTAATGAGTCTAGTCTTTTTTAAAACGCAAGACTGATTGCCCTCATGAAATTTCTACCATCCACCAGTTCAATTACAGACTACCAGCTTGGAGGCAGGGGAAGATAAACTGCCACAATTGCAAGGTAGAGAAAGGAAGAACACTGCAAGTCCAGTGTATTAGATTTTCTATAAATGCTTGTTGAGATTGATATAGAGATATCTTATAGACCAGTTCTGGGCTCTCTATGGCAATACTATTTGATTCAAAAGCTGTGTGTTTCTGTTAATTTCCTCACAATAACTTTTACTATAGCTCCCTTTTAAGTGTCTTTACTCCTTCTTCTTTTTTTTTTTCTTTTTTTCTTTTTTCTTTTCTTGTTTTTTTTTTAGGTTATGACGCATGGGGAGCAGAAAAGGAAGGATTTCAAAGTGACAGAACGTGAGCATACGAGAGGGAATGGGAAGGTCAGAGAGAGTTTTTGTGTCCAGTTATTTGCTACTAAAATCCTAGAATGCTGCTGCTACAACAGCAGTGAGTTGGAAAGCTTGCTTACATTTCTTCCTTCAGCAATGTTTTTTCAGGTGATAAATGATAAGGGGCAAAGGGGAAGTGGAGAAAATGGGAAATGTTGTAAAATTAGAGAAAGAGGAAATGAAGAATATTTTAACCTCTCTAAAACTTTTGGAAAAAACTTTAAGCTGTCTCTTTCTGTAGCCTTTCTTTTCCCTCTCCAGCCCTTCTCTTCTGCCTTGTGTTTCTTCTGCTACACACACACACGCACACACACACATACACACACACACACCCCAGAATCCTTGTTCATATCTTCCGTTACACTGTTATCTGTATCTTCCCCGATTTCTAGACTCTTTCAACTGGATTAAGTATTCATAGTTTTACTATAATATATTTCAGAACATTAAACTGAGTAATAGAATACAATATGAATTCTTCACTTGTAGAATTCCAAATGCATTCTCTATCTTCTATGCTTTGGGTTTTAACTAAGTCTTTAACCAAATGAATGAGAAATCCAAATATAAAGACCCGAATGTTTCTGGATCTTGTTTTATTATCTTGTAGACAGATATATCAGCATACTTTCTCCATGTGGAAGAGAAAACTAACTCCAAACTAACATCGACCAAAAGCCAAATGTGGTTGAGGGAAAGGCAGTCCTTTACCTGATCCTTAACAAAGCATTTTCTTATTGGTATGTATCGAACCACAAACAAACTGAGATAAACCCAACTGATTTTAATTTGCTTATCTTTATTTTTTTAATTAGAAGGAGAATTTCCAACAGATTGTGCTCAGAAAAATTTGTAACATCATTATATAAACATCTTATTCCTTGTTTCTCTTAATATTTGCTTTTCCTAATGCAAGTTGATTCACTAATCTTTCTAAACAATATCTTAAACAAAGAGGTCTTATATAACCTATGAAATGTTTGGCATAAGAACATAGAAATGCAATTTTATTATAAACTGTAAAGAAATTTAGGCACAAGTTAATAGGACATAAAAAAATTTTTATTGAAGATCATGATCTGTTTTGGGACACATGAGCATGTTTATTTAGGAACTATAATATGTGTTCATTTTAGTTAAAATAGCATATCAAGCAACACAATTGAAGAAAGCTGTGGTAGTTGGCAGTATGGTGATGAGGAAATTGGCCAAGTAGGTGGATAAAAGTGTAGGTACATATGGTTGGATGGTGAGGGAAAGAGAACATCAGTGAGAGGGAGGACAAATTATCAGGTGAGAGAATCAAAGTTGTGGAGTTGGGTGTTTATGTGCTTATTTTATCCTCTACCACTTTATATAAGAAATTTCAGGAAGTTTATAGAGAATATATAATATACACTAGCACAATAATTCTTAAACTATATATGGTAAAAAGACAGCTTTTTTATCTTTCTTCCTCCTTTCTCCTTCCCTCCCCTCCTCTTCCTCCTGGCCTTCTTTCCTTCCTTCCTTCCTTCCTTCCTTCCTTCCTTCTTCCTTCCTTCCTTCTTTCCTTCCTTCCTTCCTTCCTTCCTTCCTTCTTCCTTCCTTCCTTCCTTTCCTTCCTTCCTTCCTACTTTCATTCTTTCCTCCCTCCTCCCTTCCTTCCTTCCTTTCTCCCTCCCTCCCTCTCTCCAGAAAGTAAAAAGCAGCTTTATATTTTCCCTACGCTGTCTTCTTAACTCCTTTCTGTTGCATTGTTCTTTCCTTCCCTCTGCATGAGGAAATCTCATAGTTTTTGTTTTTTGTTTGGTTGGGTTTTTTGGTTTTTGTTTTTGTTTTTTTTTGTTAGTTTGTTTTTTCAGATCAGTATCAGGCTACATAAAAATTTATTGTAGTTTCTGAGTTATTAAGTTTCCAGATATTCATCTCATTTGAAATCTGTCCCATATTTAGACTCTGAGCCTCATACTGAGGCCTGCTTTTAACTCTTCCAGTAACTTATGATTGTTGTGGGTCTCAAAGGATCCAAGGAGCTCGGGTAACAGAAGAGAAATAACTGGTGTGATTGAAATGCAGCATTGATGTCCTCTGGGTAGAGTGAAGTGAACAGCTTACTGTATACTGGGCCAATTTCTGCAGATGTCACCTCACTCTTGGCAGGAAGTCTTCCTGAGAAGGACCTATTTCAAGACACTTCGTGAAGTCCACATTTGACAGCTGGAAAATATACACCTTTACCCTCAGTCTGAGAGCTTGCAGCCCATCCCACAGCAACCTTCTTTTCTCTATCTCTAGAGCTCTTTTTGTGTCCTTCGAGAGAGTCTAATAGTAGTCCTTGTGTTTCAAAAGTTGTTTAGCTAAACGTAAATGATTTTTAACAGGTCTTGACATGTGGTTTAAGATGAGAGGGGAGTAGCCGCTCTCCAATGGTTACATGGAGAACATGGAGGAAATCTATAGCACACTGACAATGTCCTCCAAAGAAAAGCATACTATTGGTCGCTGCAAATGTCCATGGATCCGCTGCTTTCCTTAATAGATTCTGAAAGCAGGGGATGGACTAATGTTGGTAGTGCTCGTTTCACAGTTCCCAAATGATTTAGTCTCTCCTCAAGGATATAGAGGTCCTTGCAAAGTATTGTGTTGTTCACAGCCTCTGGGGCAACTTCACAGTTTGCACAGTGTTGTGTAGATTCATGAGCCATCTGCACAGAGAGAGCATTTAAACTAGAAGACTGATTGAGAAAATTTAGGAAGAGAGACAGAAAAAAGAGGGGCCCATCAAGGATCACCAATAGTCAGAGGTAAGGTAGAGGAGGAAACTGCAGAGGAGTTTAGGAGGGGATGAAGACAGAGATGAGAGGAAAAATAGTATCACATTATTTTAATAAAAGGCAAAGATTATCATCTAGAGCCTTCTCTATTGGAAATAAAGTTTGCTTTTGCTGTTGTTCCTTGACAGACATAAATACATTAGCCAATGTTGGGATGTATTGTAGTTTATAATAAGATTAAAATCATTGGCGAGCCCAAATAGCATGACCTTTTAAATAGAAGTAAATTGCTTTTAGTTAGTTTGATCAGTAACAAAATCTAACCAATGGAAAGCACCAGAGAGCACATTTTCATTTTCAAGTTTTGTGGGTCAAGGAGAAGAATTTAAATAAAAAAGCAAAAATGAAAATAAAAACAAAACCAATCAATCAAACAAACAAAAAACCGTTAGGAAAGCAGACAGTATTTATTTTTTACTCTCATATCTAAATACTAGAACATAATAGCTGGCTCTTTTATTTGGTTTTAAAAAGTTGACATTTGAGCTGAGACATCCATTTCTAGGCTGAAGTAGAATAGGCATATTGTACACTGATATTTTTTACCATTCTAGTACATTTAAAAGGAATAATCTTAAAAATGTTTGACTGGCACGAGTGAATATATAAATGAATTAAAGAAAGTACGTAATATGTACTGTTGACGTAAGCACACACATACCTGTAGAAGAATTTTATGAGTTTATTGGAGTTTATTTGAGCCAAACAGAGGATACTCTGGAAAGCAAGATCTCAGCAGACTGAGAACAGTGCTTCCCAGAATGACGGTTTGCAGTTTCTTTTATGCCTTTGAAATTAAGGAGAGAAAATAGGGAAGATTACATGGAGGTGGGAGACAGCAAGGTACGAATTGTATTACACAATAGTTACCATGATTATTTGCTCTCCTGAGTGTGGTTGAGCTTCCAAGGAGTCTGAAAAGAAGGCATTTCAAAGATATAACTTAGATATGCAGAAACAATGGACAAAACTTGCTTAAGGCAAAGGTAAACTTTTAACTATAGTTATATGCCTGCGGCCTGACTACCTACCGTGATCTGCCTAGTGAGGAATTTATGCTCAGATGACCCCGTGAGGTTACTTTTGGTTAGATTTATTACAGTGCCCCTTTTTGTCCACAGTATCATCCCCCAAACATGAAAAATTTGAGAACATATGGAAAGTCAAATGAAGATTTCTTCACCTGCATTCCAAGCAGGGCATCGTGTTCTAGTCAGGGAATGCGCTATAACCTATCCTAATACAGTCTGTGTTCTAAAAAGCCTGTAATTATAAATTTTGTTTTGACTTTGTAGTTCAAATTATTTTAACTTCTGGTGATGACAACAATTGTGTATAGAATTTTAAAGAGAAGTTTAGCTGTTAGGATTAAGAATTAATTTTTAGATGTGCAGTCTCTCCGTAAAAAAAAAAAAGACTCTAAAATAAGACAAAAAAACTTGAACAATATTTTATACATTGCTGAAATAACAATTATTGTCTGTGACTTCGTACTGGACTAAAATATAATTTTTATCTTTTTCTAAACTCTAGTAAACAACTTTAAACATTGGAACCTAGAAATTTTAACTGACACATCGACTCCCTTTCTGAGCATGGATAATTAGAGTTTGCCAAGTAGAAAAGGGGCTTTCTGGAACAAAGATATGACTTCTTGATCATATAAAGTAGTAATTATTTCCATTCAAGACTATTTTTAAGTTATTTGCTTTCACGTTTATGAAATCAATTCTGGCCCCAGTAAAGCTTGACCTAACTAGATAGCTGTCATAAAAATCACTAATGATTTGCTCTGATAAACATGAATGGAAGAAAGTGATTCTTGTTTTCTTTAAAATTCTTAATCGTAGGAATTCACATTTGAAACATCATTATCCTTTGTTCTCAAGTCACTCATTTACCAATTGTACAGCTCAGCTTATTTTGGCAATTTTCTACATGTGTGCAGCACTGGGGCCAGTCACCCAGAAAGCCTGGCTAGACTTTCAGTCTCAGGAGAGTAGAACAATAAATTTGAGGAGGGTATGTAATGAAAGATTAAGTACCTCTCCAAGCCTTCAATATCCTTCCCTGGAAGAAACCACTGTACCAGTAGCTTGTGTATCCTCCTTTCAGAGATAGTATATGCATGCATGAGTACTCATTGTGTGTGTATAAAGACATTAAAATATACAAATTGTATCATATTGGTTTGCTCTTTCTTTTCTATTCAACAACATATCTTGGAGTTCATTCCTTATCAGTGCATAAAGAGGTTATTTATTTCATTTAATTATTTTTTTCTTTTAATTCTATTAGTTGGCTTGACTTTATTTCATCTAGCTCATTTCATTTGAAGAATCTTTGCCTTCTATTTAAATTAAATCGTGTGCATTAAGCATCTAGAAAAACATTCAGCATAGAGCAGGCTCTTCCACTTCTATTTGTGTGACATTAAGGAAGTTGCTCAGTTTCTCTAAATTGTAGTTTTCTCATGTACATAATGGGGATACTATCTACCTGGCTAACATGGCCAGTGTGGCTAGCTATCTATCAAATAAATGCTCTGTCTTTCAAAGTACAGAGTTATTTCTGGGAAGAGACTGTCCAGCCAGAGATACATTTCCCAGCTCCCTTTATATCTGGGGTTACTAAGGAACTAAGTTTTGCCAACGAAAGATGAGAAGTAGTAATATGCATCAATTCAAGGACAAGGCAATTAAAACCATCACTATACACTAAAGTATATCATTGGTGTAAAGATTAAATTCAATAAAATAACATAAGAAAATCATTAAGGCACTGTAGTGCTAAGTAACATCTATTATTAATATTATAACCCTAATATGGCTCTCTATACAAATAACCTATAGTTGTTCCTGTACCAGTTTTAATAAGGACTCAATACTTGGCCACGTGCTCCAATGTTAAGTGCAGTTCACAATGTTAAAAGCAATGCAGATTTTAATTGAAGAAATAAAGGAGTAAATTTACATTGCATACCTCATAGCAAACAGCTTAATAATTTCCATCAGACCTTTTTTCTCCACAAGTGATTCTTTAGCCAACAGGTGTACAAGTCAATAGTCTTTTTTTTCTTGATGTTTTTCAAATAAATCTCTAAATTATTCACTGATGTCTCAACAAATTTACATTCCACCCGAAACTTAAATGACCTCATTTAAAGAACTACTCAAGGTAACAGGACTCATCTTCCTTAAAAGTCAACTTACCAACAACCCATTGTTACTCAACTTGGCTTTTGAGACTCTCAGCTCTTATCTAATCATATTATTAAAATATTCACCCAACAAATATGAGTCTTTACCTAGAAGGGGATTTTTCTGCTGAGAAAAATGAGGCCCATTTCTCCCCCTCCTAATTTATTGGAATTATAAAGAGGTTTCTCATTTGACGAGTTGCATTCAGGAGATTAGAGGAAATATCTCCTCTTTCATACTAAAATAGACAGCCCCAGAAAAGGCTCTCAAGGGAAACCTTGAGTTAACCCATAAAAGGCAACGTCTGTCAGCCAGCCCACCATCCATGTCACACCTGTCCTTTTGAGATTCACTATGGCCTTTGCTTCCGACCCTCTCTTGGCCATCTCTCACCCTCTTCTACTGAATGTGAAGTATGAACTCTGCTCCTGCGTATGCTGAATTTGGTCCATACAACAGCCTCCTCTTCCCTTTCCTGCCTTGCACAATCCCACCATGTGTATTCTTGCTTGTGTTCACTTCTCGAGGCCTCTGCATTCAAACTCAGCTTTAGAGCCTACGCATTTCACTGAACCTTTGGAATACTTGATTCCAATCTCTGTCTCCTGAATACCATCATCCCGCTTTATATGTCATTGATCAGTTAGTTCTTTCAGAAATTATCACCCTCCTAAAGTCCAATGTATTTCTGTCTACCAGTACATTGTAGGACACAAAAGGCAGGTAGAAAGATACACACAATATCTGTGACTAACTCGAATACAAGTGCAAAGAAAACTTGAAAATGTTTTGTAAGAATTGAAACGTTTAATAACTGTCTTCCTCCAACACACTGTAAAATCCATAAGAAATGAACTGTGTCTGAATTATTCCCCAAAGAATCCTCAGAATCTAGCATAGTACCTTGGGTATATTAGGGCCTAAATTATGTTTGTTAAATAAATAAATGATACAAATAACCTACAAGTAAAAGATTACATGGTCGAATATATATCTTACAAAACAAAATCCATATCTCATATTTAAGAAATGTAACTAAGTAGTATCCAATAATTACTATTAAAGAACAAAATTTGAAGATCTAATTGGCTTTATTAAGTGATTCATGAATCAAGAACATTCCATCTAGCAACTAAAAGGGTACTTGGAGAGGTTTTACAAAATAGAAGTTTTGTATAGGTCGAAGGGTGTGACAGAGGAGTTGTTAGCAAAAGAAAATAAAAGGTGATTTTTAGACCAGGTCATTTTCTTTTAGAGAAAAGAAATGTCAGCGGTTTTATCACACAGATTACCTCACTAGCACTGATCAGGGAATTCTAGACAGATTGGTTTAAAATTCCATTACTGGGAGAGTTTGCAACTCCAATTAAGTTAGTTATTAAGTTTTGGTTTGGTGACGCAGTTTAGCAAAAGTGACTCTATTTTGGCCTTTGTTCCTTCCTTCCTTCCTTCCTTCCTTCCTTCCTTTCCTTCCTTCCTTCCTTCCTTCCTTCCTTCCTTCCTTCCTTCCTTCCTTCTTTCCTTCCTTCCTTTCTAACAATGCAAACTTTGTGTATTTAGAAAAGATACTCTTCAGGCCTTACCTTTTTCATCTCTAAAATGAAGCTAATGAGTAAAAGAAATTACAACATCATTAAAGTGCTATCTGAATGTTAGAGATTATTGTTTTTACTCATTGGCAGTATCAGGTTGATAATCTGGTTGTCGCAGTCTGAAGATATTAATCATCTGGGAGCTTATTGCATTATAATAAAAATAATGTGTCTCAGTGACAGCTTTATAGGAGTCATCTCCTGGTTTGCTACCCCTGTTATGCTGGGCACAAGAGGCAAATAACTTATTCTTTACCTTTAAAATGAGAATAATGCATATCTGCCTCCCAGTTAGGCTGCATACAAGTATGTGTATTGGTTCATCTGTTCTAAGATTTTTCTTGTCTGTGGAGCAAGAACGTGATCATGGTGGACAGTAACAAGCAACTATTTTAATCTGATTGACCAGAATGGGGAACTCAAACTTTCTGGTCGCAAGAAATTGATGTACACCGTTAAAATGTAATAGTCAACCCAATGTATGTACTTCAATCTCTTATAAGTTGGAGTAATGTAAGTGAGCTGAGCTCAATCAATTTTGAGAACTGACGCCTGAGAACCAGACTTCAGAATCGTGGTTTATTATGAAGTCTAAAAGTAATGAATGCTACTCTTTGAGAACTCTTCCTAATTTGGTAACTAGAATTCTTTTGATAACGCCCTAATCTCCTTGCCTTTTTATAAGCTTTATAAACATGCGAGTGGTATTTGGCTTCTATTACATGCACCAAATGCCTGACGCAAATGATCAAAGTCATAGATAATTCATCAAATCGAACTAAGACTCCTGCTCTATTCTCTTTCCTAGGGAAACCTGGCTTGGGAAATATTCCCAATTTATCTACAGTCTGTAAAGAGCTAGATGACAAAAAAAGGCTTCCGGTTTACATTCAAAATCTGCCCATGGAATATTGGATAATGTAAAGCCAGCTCTTACCATCGCTGCCTAATTGCCTATCAACTGCCGGCTTCTCAAGGTTGAGAACTGTGACTTCATCATTTGAGATTTCTCAATTCTTGCCCAGTTCCCAGTCTATTAGAATTTAGCACACTGCCTGAAGCAGCACCCCTTTCTCACAACTGGTTTTGCGTTCAGGCAGTCAGTCCAGAAAGTCTCGTTCTTTATTGTGTTTCCTCGCAAGAGCCTGATGATCCTTACTTACCTTTGACCTCTTTGAGGTCACCCAAATTAATCAGTCGGACTCAATAACTTTGAACTTATGTGGAATGAGATCTAGTTCATAATGCCATTCTTCTCTGAAGGTTCCATTTACCTCAATTCTAAATTCATAGATACAAAGAGACCTGTAGGGGAGACAACCTTTATGATCCCTAAGGATGGTAATTAAATTATGGGCTCTTGATAAGTAAAAATAAGCAATCTTACAACAAACAAATGAACAAACTCCTTCCCTTGTATTCTTTCCCTAAAACAAAGCCTTGGTTTTTATCTAATAATCTAAAAGACTTCTCAAGTAGTTCTTTCTAGAACAGAATGAATCTGCCCCAATGATGTCGTCACAGAAAACTATTAGCAACTTTAAATGTTATTTTCAGCTTCTATCCCTCCAAGAAATAATTGAATTTTGATCACGATCCAGAAACCTATTTCATAACTTATCTCATGCAATCCTCATAAGAGTCTTATAAAACAAACATTATTGTCCTCATTTACAGGCATAACAACCTACAGCCCAGACACACAGCTAAATGGCAAAGCCTGGAACCCAACCTATGCTGTTCTTCATCTTGTCCATGATGCTATTGTCCCAATTAATACCTGGCAGAAATTAATTTATCAAAGTGCTCTGTCTCTGAGCCAAGAGCTAAGAAATTGAGACATCAGACAGGTACATTTGATTGACATATGAGTTAAGGAAAGAGGAGAAACGGAGCTGTGACTTGCAGGTATTTTACTCAGAGAACACAGACTCAAGATATATTGTAGCTGAGAACATGGTGGACTTAGGCATCTGGGAGCAAGTGGAACAGAGAATTTCTAAAATAAAAAATTGTCAAATGGATGCTTTTATTTATTTAGCTCTTACCAGCTTTTGTTTTTGCTTATCTCTGAGTCCCAGATTCTTGCTTCTGTATTTTGACTTTAATAAAACCTGCTTCTCTGTCCCTCTTTCATTTGACTACTCCCCAGGCTTTAATATCTGCATATTTTTACCTTGTCTTGCCTTGCCTGTTCTATGCAACCCCAATTCTTGCCAAGGTTCTCTTACTGGAGTGGTGAACCAGTTAATATTAGGTGAATGTTTCCCCAGCTTTTTGTCGAATGCTCTAAGAATAGATACATGCTATAATATAAAGATTTCTTTTCAGGTATTCATGCCTCTTTGTTTCAACCAGCCTCTAAATATCCAATTTGCCTCTCTTGCTGTGCATTCATTAGACTATATAACCCATAACAATATGATAGTTTTAATAAGAGGTCTGTTTATATTATTTGCAGAATCTTAACAGAATGGCTAGTGGGGTTTTACCTTGTCTAGATCTTCTGAGGACATTCTTTAACTTGAGATTTTATGAGAAAAACAAGCACATGTAATCTGAGAATGACTGTTTTATGTTGTGAACTTACAAATAATTACATACATTTGCAAAATGCAGAATAGTCTTTTGACATCACTTTTCAATTTATTCCTGTTAGAGAGTCTTAGTGGCTGCCTGCGTAGGAGAACCAGCTCTCTGCTTCTTGGTTCCAGATTCTTCTGCCTGTATTAGGTTATTACTGTTCCATTCTCAGCTGCAACAATCACTTCTTTGTATCAGAATTAAAGAATACTTAGTTCTTTATTAGTTAGAAGTCCACTTTAATTACAGATCTTTGGTACTAAAAGGTGAAGGAAATCATTTTCTTCCAATGTTTTTGGTAAACGCCCAGAAATAACTTTTTATTTGTTTCTTTGACTCACCTCTGAAATTCTGAGCTCTGTGCATATTACAAAGTAAATTGTAAATTTTGGAGTTTGCTTTTCAATAAGCTCCAGCAATACTCTCTTTTGATAGTATCATGTAGCTAAAGGAAAAAAAGGAATAAAGGCAAACTGTGTGTGAAATGTAGAAAAGGGTACTTTATGGTGACTGCACTGGAATTAGGCTTTTATAAAACTGAGCCCTTTGTGCAGTCAACCCTGGGGTAGCTCTAATATGCCACAGACCAGCAGGACTGACAGCAGCATGGGTCCTGTTCCCAGTCCCAGAGTTTGACGTGAATGACAACTTCTTTCAATTTGCTTTCATGCCTTCCCGTCATCACCCTTCATGAGCAAGCTGGCTAAAATATTATTCATAGCCACCAGGGAAAAGCGTATGAGGTATCTTGGCAGTGTTCATGTAAGAGATAAAACTCTGCGAAATCCAATCATTTATTCATTTTTGCACTAATGATTTTGCTGCAGATGAACCAACTTTCTTTGACAAGCTTTTCCAACTATCTCCAGAATATATTTATTAACTTTATAGTTTATATTTTCTTTATTTTTTAAAGGAAAACATAATTTTTATTTTCTAACTAATATAATACATATATTTTAATTATATGATAAACTAAATAGAACAAACTAAAATATTACAGATAAGCTTAACACCTCTTTGTCTACAAACACCAAACTTAGATGCCTCCTAGAAGTAACTATTTTTATTTTATTACTTTATATTCTTCATACATTTACTATGAAGTCATGTGTATATGTGTGGGTCCATATAGAAATTATAGGTTATTGTTTTTTACATAAATGATGCCATATTTTATATATTACACCTTGTTTCGTGTTGGAAATATTTTTGTTAGTATACATGGATTTATTGCATTTAAAAAAATGATGAATTATAGTTCTTATTTTAAAATATATTGTTTAGAAGGTTAAATAAACTAAATAAATTGTGTTTAAATCATAGTTCCTTTACACTGACCGTTGGAATCAGTGAGGCCCTGCATATATAGTGACGTAAAAAGATCTCTAAAACATAGTGAGTGAAAAAAAGAACAATTTGTAGATTATAATACAATATGCAAATTTTTTAAATGTATGCTTTGGGGTGTGTGTGTTCATGCATGAATACATAAAAAAAGAGTGGAAGGATATATCCTAAACTGTTAAGTGGTTGATTTTTTAGTGTTGGCTTTAGGTTTTGGTGTTGGTGTGAGCTTTTATCTTTTTATCTTTTTATCTTTATTAATGTCTTGTTTTGGTTGGAATTTTGGAGACACTTAGCTAGGCAGTTAACCAGATAAAATATTAAGCCAGAAATTACTATGTATTTATTATATGCTTAACTATCCATAGGTTATACATTTCTTTCTTCTATATATTTCGATTAACAATAATGAAAACGAATTGAGTTCCAATTCGTTATGCTAAAGCTGTGGATAAATGGTGAATAAAGTTGTAATATTTTTTCATATTCTATAGTTTTCTATAAGCTGCTTATCTGAATCAGTTGGTGGCTATTACTGAACTTTAAAATTTCTAGTAGTTGATGAAATATTCTTAAACCTTCAACCCCTACTCACCCATCTTTCTACTTCACTGTTTTCTCATTCCAGTCCATGGCCATGGTATCAACCTTATTCATAAAATTACCATTTCATTTAAGACTTTGAACCCTATATGAAACAGAACAGCTAGGAAAATGACCCCAATGCATTAGGCTTCTTAAACCTTTCTTAACCATAGATCATATGTCTCATTATTTCATTCTAGTTTGTGAAGTTCGGAAAATGTTCCAGTTCAGAATTGTTTTCATGTATCAAGGCGAAGTGAGGGAGTGGAAAACCCATAGACCTTCCTAATTTAGCTTTTCTTATTGACTCTGTGGTAGGCCAATTTTTATTATTACTATGTTATTCCAGGTCCCACAAATTGTCAGAATTTTATGAATATGTTTTTAATTTCCTGCCAGTTTATTAGGTAAGGATCATCTTATATGATCTGGACAGTATTAATACTCAATAAAATCTTTTAGAATTTAATTTGATTTATTAATTTCTTCGAGTCTAGCTTATATAACTATTGTGGTTACTAAATTGCATTCACTGTAAGCAGATTATCTATCTATCTACCTATCTATCATCTATCTATCATCTATCATCTATCTATCATCTATCTAGTCTCTCTCTCTCTCTCTCTCTCTCTCTCTCTCTCTCATACTACTAACATGCATACACACCAGCACTACTCTTAAAACTGTTCTATTGCCCACCCGGAAATCAGTAAAGGCAAAAGTGATAGAATTCAAAAAGAATTCCAATTCTACTAGGACAATTTAATCTCCAGTGGTCTGGAAAAATAGTTTAGAGATGGACTCCTGAGAGCTAGATTTGGTTCAGGGATAATGGTTCAAAAATCTGTCGAAACTAAAAACTTGTTTTTGTAGCCACATTTGGGCATTCACTGTGTTTTCCTTTTCCTAGTAAAAGGGGATGTCATTACAATAACCTTGCCCACCACGGCAGGGAGGCGATTCAGAGTGAGAAACCTGTGCAAAAGTGATACGGAATATCAGAATATCGGCCATAGCCTATTTCCCTCTAAGCATGCTAGTTCCTAGTATTTTTGTTGTCATGCTCAGGATGACACCACCTGAGGAACTGAGAATGGAAAAGAGAGTGGAGAGAATGACCAGGGTAAGGACATCTAACAAAGAGAAATGAACCCATCTGTATAAAAGTAGTGGAGCATAATGATTAAGAGCATGGGTTTGGGGCTGGCTTTTATGCATGTAATGGTATGGAGGGAAGCTCAGCTGCAGAACTGCCCTTTCTCTTTAATTATTGTTTTCATGGCATATCTTTTTCCATTTTTTACTCTGTCTATCTGTATCTTTACATTTGGCGGGTGCTTTATAAAAAAAAAATTATGTAGTTGCATCATTTAATTGAACAGAGTTTGTCTTTTAATTAGAGTGTTTAGTACCTTTACATTTGAGATAATTACTGAAATAGTTGGATATAATTCTACTATCTTATTTGCTGTTAATTTGTGTCATGTTTTCCTTTATTCTTCCTTTCTTGCCTTCTTTTTATTAATGAAGTACTTTTATTTCATTTAATCTCTATTATTATATTTTGAGAATCTTTCAGTGTTTTCCTAGAAATGGCAAAATGCATTTTTAATTATTAGTCTATCTTAAATTAGTAATTTTGCCACATCCCAAACTATGGCAGAAACTTAACTTTATTTATGCTTTCCCATCTTGTTTGTTATTGTCAGATATTTTACTTCTGGATATCATTTTATCCTTCACAGGATACTTTAATGCTTGTGGCTTTTATTGGTCAATATTCATTTATTTTTACCTATACTTTTACTCTATCTAAAGTTGCTGATTATACTTGAATCTTTTTACTTCCATCTAAAATAATTTTTTTTCATTGTTTTGTCAATGAACTCTCTCAAATTTTGTTTGTCTGAGAATGATTTATTTCAGTAAATACAGAATTCTAGTTAGGCACTTTAAACATGTTATTTCATTGATATATCTTTACTAGTATATGTTGAGAGGTTATTATTCATTTTTATTTTTTTTCCTTAAAGATAACATGTGCTTTTGTCTTCCTGGCTACTCTCAATATTATTTCTGTCTCTTGGTTTTTAGTAAGTTGACTGTCATGTGCATAGATGTTCTTTTCTTTTGATTTATCTTGCTTGGCATTCAAAGAGTTTCTTGATTTGGAGGATTACTATTTCTCATCAAATCTGCAAATTTTTCAGCCATTATTTCTTCAATGATTGCTCATATCTCATTTTTTTTTTTCTTTCTGGAACTCATGTGTATTAGACTCTTTGACCATGCTCTATATTTCTCATGCTGTTTTGATTTTTCTATGTTTTTTTCTCATCTGTAGTTCATTTCAGGTGTTTTCTACTGGCATATCGTTACATTTTCTAATCTTGTCTTCTAATCTTTTTATCTTCTATTAAACACATCAAATGAGTTCTTAATTTCAGGTATTATATTGTATGATTCTAAAGTTATTTTTTATAATTTTTATAGGTTCTATTTCTCTGTTGAAATATGCAAATCAATGAAAATATGATAAATACTTAATATTTTATCTACTTTTGTCTATAATTGCCTCTATTGGCTTTAGCACAATAATTCTAGCAATTTTGGAGTCCTTGTCCTCTTACTCCAGTGTCTAGATCATTTATTTGTCTACTTCTATTGATTTTTAACTCTTTATTATTGGTATTTCTTTTCATGCTTCTTTCCTAGTCGGTAGTTTTTATTGTATGTGTTATGGACTGAATGTTTATGTCTCTCCAAAATTCATATTTTGAAGCCCTAACCCTTAACACGATTATATTTGGAAATAACATTCCCAGCTTCCAGAACTGTGGGAAATAAATTTTGTCATTTTGGTTACCCAGTCTTTAATGGCAGCCCAATCTAACTAATACAGTATGCTTGACATTATAGATGATAGTTACAGAAGCTCTGGATTATGTTATCTTTTTCAGGAGTTTTGAGTTTTGTTTTGGCAGGCAGTTATTTTTACCAGTGGATTAACTTGTTCCTGTCCAGGCATCATGTTAGTCTTTGTTTGGAGGAGGAAGTGTATTTCAGATTCTAGTTACTCCTAGATAATAGCCTTTATTCTTAAAGCATGGTTCTCACTCCTAGAATATGGTCTTTCTGAGGTCTCAACTGAATGTCCAGGCTGTTCGCAAAGTTCTCTGAACGCTGGCTAGACTCAACTCCAGTATCTTCCCAGGACTCTGAGATCTCTGAAATCTCCATTTAGCTTTCAAACTCCAGGAAACTACTTTTCTACTAGGTTTCCCAGGGACTTGCCAAACAACATACAGCCCAGGAAATAACCAAGGTCCCAGGGGCATTTCTATGCAAATATCTGGAGTTACTTCTCTGTGGTTCTCTTCTGCAGACACTTTAACCTTCTGAACCCAGCTGCATTAGTAGCCCTGAACTCTATCCTCTTACTGTTGTGTGGACTCAGCTTGCACAGATCAGGGATCTTAAAATGACCCCAAGAGGAAAACATGGGTAAATGTGGGATTAAACTCAAGCGCATTCCCTCTGTCAGGCATTACAGCCCTGCCTTGGTTGTTTTCCAGTGCTTCCAAATAGCTATTTTGTATATTTTGGTTAGCTTTTATAGTTGTTTCCCATCATACGGAAAGTCCAATCATGGCCCAAATCAGACTTGTCCTTGCTTAATATTGAGTTAACGATAACAACAATAAAGAACTCCCCTCAACTCAAAAAATAATCAGTAGCAGCAGCAAAAAAAGAAAGAAAGAGAGAGAGAGAGAGAGAGAGAGAGAGAGAATGAAAGAAAGAAAGAAAAGAAAAGGGGTATGATTTCTTGCCATAAAACTTAAAAATAAAACTCTAAGGAAATAAAAGGCATGGTATAGACTGCCCTGCCTTCCAGAAGAGAATTGGTGAGTCATCAAATTTTGAGTATTCTTTCTTACCAATAATGAATATCTCTAACTTTAGAATGAAATAAACTGAGCAGCTATCTTATCTTGTTGTGGGAGGAGGCGGGGACAGAGGGAATAGTTATAATGAAAATGGTTTAGGGTTCCAAGAATGAATGGGGGAAGCCATCTCAAGCCTGAGGGAATCTTTTCTTTGGAATGTTGTCTGATCCTGACTGCCTGCACTGGATCCTGGCGCATGGTTTTTAATAAAACCTCAGAGAAAAGCAGATCATGTAACCTTTGAGAGAGGCTGCTCAGAGGCTCAGATGACCTTTCCTTTTTGCTTTATCTTCTCATCTCAGAATGGTAGACAGAGTGAAATGCTCAGCCCTCAAACCATTGCTTCATAGACAACAAACAATTCTCAGATAAGGTAGGAACAGAGCCAAGTAGAATCCACTTATTGTGTATCACAGAAAATATATCTGATTAAAAAATAAATGACATAATAAATACAAAATATGTAGGGGAAAAGGAGGAAAGGATCATAGTAAGGAAAAGTAAGGTATAAACAAAATTAATTAAAAACAAGAAGAAAAAGAAGAGATGAGTATTGTCAATTACACAATATAGCACCTATAAGACATTCTTGACAACATTACTTAATGAAGAAACAAAGAGATTAATCAAAATAATCAGTAACAGAAAAGTTGCAGTAAAATTATTAAAGAAATTTATCCCATTAAATATATAGCTAAGTTTAGACCACTTTGGAAATTAGAATTACAGAACAGACACAAATATTATAAATCTTGATAAAGAAAGAATAATATAGAAGTAAAAGTATAAGATAAAGAAAGGGGGAGTGAGAGGCAAAATACGAGAGCTAATTTCTTCCTTTTTAAATAGTAAGAAGTCAGATGATATTGACTAAAACAAATATATGGTTTACTATAGAAACCATATACACATATAAATAACCATATAAATATAAACAAATATGTGGTTAAACATAATGAATTCAGATCTGCATTTATGTAATAAATTTAACTTTTGAAGACTCTTTAGCGTAAAATACCTCATGAAGTGAATAAAGACCTAAAGGTCAGTCATCTTTTCAGATTCACTTTAATTTTTTTAATTTTTGCTTAATTAAGTGTATTTTTAAATTAAAAATAACATTTATTTATTTATTAAAAATAGTATAATAGCGCTTAGCATAGCCATATGCCTTTTAACATACCTATCGATTCATCTATGTTCTACGGTGTCTGCAATAATGGTCTTCTCCTTAGAACAATGGTTATTTCTGAATAGTGTGGTTTTGGGGGTGATTCCCTACTTTGTATTTTTTCTACTTGAACTATTTACAATGAACATGATTAGTAGTTATAGACACACACATGCACACACACATGATTCTAGTTTTTAATGTTTTGGGGTTATACTGACTCTTCATCTACTAGTTTTGGGTCAGAAGTTAAAGCCAGGCTAAGAGACTGAAGGGTGACAAGACCTCTCCCGAGGGGAATTCCTGCCCAAAAAGCAAATATTGTGGAGCCGTAAGTGCAAAGTGTTTTCTTTCCTTCTTACTGATCCATGAAGCTTTCGACATGAGGGAGAATGGCTCATTATTGCTGCTTCAGAGACAAAGGAAACACTTCCATTGAATATAGGACATGAACTGAAGATATTGCATTGGCTATCAGGCCCCAAAATAGCTACTCAGGTTGTGAAAGCAAATTCTTCCCTAGTCAAGAGAGGAGTGCTGGTCTATGTGGGCTGAGAATGAAAATGGAGAGAAACAGGTTCCATGGACAAGGTTCAAAGAATTGCTGCAAAGGGGGACTGGCTTGAGCTCTCTTCAGTAGTTCCAATTAGAGATGCATGACAAAATCGGAATTTCAACTTAAGTCTCTATAAATAGGAGATCTTTCTTTTTGTCTATCTATCTACCTATCTATTCATAGATATTTTGTATTAAATCCTCCCATAAATACATGATTTGCTAGGGAAAGAAGGTCACATGTGAGACCTGAACATCTTAATGCCACAAAACTCTATGTAATTGGATTTATATAAAATTCTACATAATTGACCTGGGAATTTTCTCAATATTCTTGGCTTCAAAGATTTCCTACATGCCGAGACATGAAATCTCTTTTCCAAGCCTCTTTCCTGAACTTCAGTTCCATATGTTCAATTTTACTAGCTATTTTATCCCAAATTCAGCATACAAGAAATCTAAACATCCCCTGTCACTATTTGTTCTTTCTCTTCATGCATTCAACAACTGTTTTTTGAACACCAACTGTGTGTCCGGCATGATAGCAGAGGCTGGAAATACAGAGATACATACTATATATCCCTACATTCAGAAAGTTCAGGTAATGGAGAAGCCTGAGAAATAAAAATGAGTACAATGCAAATACAATAATAGATAAGAGTGCTATGAGACATAGAATCAGGTCATCTGATCCAGAAGTGTTTTGGGGGATAGGGAGATAGCACTGTGATCAGGAAAGTCATACAGGATAAAATGTGAGCTTCCTCAAAGAATGAACGGGACACCTCTTGCACAGCTAGAGGTGTGCAGTTTCAGCACCTGCCACACATCCAGTTACTGCATTCAGTCTGGCCCACCACTAGTGGTTGCAGTGGCTTTCCAGAACAGCACTGACCCTGGAAACTGCCTCTCTGGTTATATCTCTTCCATCAAGGACACACTGCAAATTGTGCATGTAGCCCTAGGCTCCTGACTGCTCTATATTACAGTAGTTTTCTGCAGGCCACCTGGGATCTTGGTAAGAATGCCCAGATTCTTAAGGGAAAAAAATAGCCTAGGTGTTCCTGCTTCTTTGATAGTCTTTGGGAAATCACTTAATGTCTCTGAAACTCACTTTATCTGTGAAAGGCTAATAACTACAATACTAGTGCTTGCCTCAAGAGTAGGTATACCTATAAAATGAGATGAGAGATGAAAGCCCGGTCTAGCACAGCATGAATGTTAATCATCTTCGTTAGGTTTTGAGCATGATGGAGTATGACTTCAAATATACATGCTGATCTTGTAAGGAGAATGTGAACCTTTTGGAACTTTATCAAATATATAACTATAAATTTCAATGGAATTCAGTATTTATGTCCCTCCTAGCATCTCTCAGCTTCCAGCCTGGCCTGGATTTCATTCCAACAAGATACTAGCCTTGGACAAGTTATCTATCCATTTTCCTCTTGGGTATCATGGGGATAATTAAATATACCTCAAAGGGATGTGGTGAGACTCGTTTGAAGTCAGAAGTAGAAAACATCACGTAGTGATGCTTTCACGTGCAACCTTTTAACTAAGAAAATAAGTCCTCGCGTGAGAACCTAGAGATGAGCAAGGGAAAAGGGAAGCCTGACTCCCGGGCAGCACAGAGAAGGAGGCTATTCCACGCTCCCCAGGCAGGCAGCATCGCGGGAGGAGCGAGTCCCCGGCTCCAGTAGGGGGCGCCAAAGCGCCGCACTGCAGCATCCTGGCGGCCGAGAGCTGCGGCCTCGGCCGGGCTGAGCTCGCGTCCTGCCGCAGTCCCTCGGCCGCTAGACGGAGCGAGCGCGAGCAAGAAGACTCCCCTCGCCGGTCCGCCCGCACTTGCTGCTGCTGCCACTGCCGCCACCTCTCCTACCGGCGATCGCAGCCCTGCAACTCGGAAACGCACCCGGCACCCTGGGCTGCGCAGCGTGGGAGGGCTTCGCAGCTCCCGCGGGACCCATTCCGAACTTGCAGGGGATCGCGGTTCTACCAGGCCTGGAGAGTATGAACAGGTGAGTGTCACGCACGTGACCTGGTGGCTTTTTCGGGACGACCTCCTGTAGACCCTTCCGTGCCCTTGAACGCTCGGCTTCTAGGTCGGTCTTCCTGGTGACTGGGTCCCCCAAGGAGGCTCTGGGGTTCGCTGAGAGGAAGATGTGAGCGCCGGCGCCTAGAGTTTGACAGCGCCTTCTGAGCTGGAACCGAGAATGCCCTTTTGACTTGGGCTGCATTAACTCTCTAGGTTGAGAGCAAGTGACCTGCGGTCCACTGTGGTCTTGTTTATCATTCCAGGATACCTGTTGCTTTCGGAGCAACGCCATAGCCAGGGGTCTTGTACAATTATCCTCGTCTCCGTGGGTGCTGCGTTGTAAGATGAGAGAATTTTTGGTAATAAGAGGAGGAAAACTTGATTTCAAAGCTAGAGAAAGGGTGGCCCTAAGAGAATCTCATTCCCACGACCAGATTAGATTCTTTGCTTCCCTAAACAGCTGCACTTTATTTTAATGATAAATACAGACATTAGAAAAACTATTACCTTATAAAGATGCTTGCTTCTCCCCCTCCCCCTACCCCTCCCCCCTCCCATCTCAAGAAGAAGTGGAAAGCATGGGCCTTCTTGATAAGTATAGTCTTCGGAATAATTCATTATGAATGAAACCTTTCTTTAGACAAATTTTTAAAATCGGGTTATTAGTGACCTAAATGTCATAGGTCTAACAGATTGTAAGGTCCTGGAAGGTAACCACTTTGTTTGGATATGCTTAGCATAAGTGTGGAATGAATCAATTAATGAATTAATGATAACATAGGATTTGGAAGCTAACTTCTTTTTTCTTCTCTCTAAGCTTTCTTTTAGTTCCTTTATGTTTAGGGGGAAAAAAATCACCATATTTTTAATCTCTTAAATGTCTAGGCGTGATTTTACCTTTAAGAGTGATAGGAACTCAGAAGTCTTTGTACTAATAAAGCACTGTCCACATAAAAAATAAATGGCAACTTCTAGACTCAGACAGAATATTTTTTTTCACAGCGACATTAAAACAGATGTGGGGCTTTTTTAGATTCATGTTATGGAAGGTCTCGGTTTATGAATTATTTTGAACATCAGAAATTTAGCAACGGGTCACTCATTACAACTTACACATTTATCTTTGTTTTCTCTTTATCAATGTAACTTTTCACATTTTCATTTGAGAACTAAAATGTTGAAGAATATAAGTTAGTTTGTGTCTTTAAGTGATTTTTCTAAACATCACATAAGATTGACACTAACTAACTGTATCTTTATTAGGTTATAAATGAAAAAAAATAACCCAAACAGTTTCTCTTTCTTATATGAAATTCCTGTGCCTTTGAGGCCATTTGGGAGTTACTGAAATATTTGACTTTATCAAATTTTTTTTTTTTTAAATATCACTTTTGGTGACTACTTTCATGAAGCATCAATCAGACAGATAATGACTTAGATTTTATGTGCATGGGAATGATCAATTTTGCATGAAATAACAAATTATTGTTTATACAAGCTCCAGACCCTTTCATGGTCTATGTTTCAAAAAAATGCTTGCCATTCTTATTTAGAATTTGTATAATGAATATATCTTTATATGTTGTGCTTCTGTGAAACTTCTGTGATGAGGCACTAAACATAGAGGCCTTAATGAATGCATATGAAATGACAAATAAAAAAATTCTTTTATCTTTAGCCAAAATATGAGACTGGACAAATTACAGATGTTCAACCTTCTGGTTTTTGTACTGTCAAGGACCACTAAGAAGATTTTTCATTATTGAGAATGAAATAAACAATAGCTAAGTTAATGTTGTCCTTTTCATCTTTCAGAGGGTGTTCTAGCACTTTGGAAATCAGGAAATACAAAATTTGTGAGGTACAGGCAGATGGCTTAGACACATTATGAAGAAAACAATTATGCGTTAATATCTTTAAAATACTTTTTCAGAAGGATTTTTACTTCTTCACTCAAGATGCTGTTTTTGAAATACTGTAGGTGACAAAACATTAGCAGGAGAGTTTATATGTTAAGATAAGTGTCTCAAAATTATCTTTACAGACTGGAAAAATGGATGAAATGAAGACTGATGTGATTAAGTTTTAAAAGGATAAAAATGAAGTCTGAATTTAGGTTTAAAACATTGATCGCAGAAGTTCAGAATGGGGGCGGTGGTCTGTGGTTCTCATGGAAGATGTGAGCCTTCATGAGTGGCTCTGCTGTAATACAACCGCAGTGCCCAGATAAAGAATAGAGAAAATCTCCGTGAACTTTTGCTGAGTCAATTTGCCAGGTCACACCTCAAGTGGTGAACGCAGTGGATGCCACATTTTTAGAGTGATTAAAATGGCAAGTGCTAGAGGAGAGAGCTGCATATGGAGAAGAGAGAAGATGAAGGTCAAAAAAATATAAACGAGACCATATGTCCCATGACGAACAAGGGAAGATACTGGCTCTCATTTACCTAGGAAGTAGAGCCCAGAGTGGGGCAAAAGGGCCCATAGCTGCTAGGCTACTTGAAGGGTTCTGAGTGAAAGAAAAGAAAAACTGACTTAATGCTCTACCCCCTGCCCCATCCCCGGAACCCATCGCCAGAAGTGGTGAATTAGACACAGAATGGTATTTGGATGATTTTCTGATCATAAGGAGAGATTCCTACAATGGCTGGAGGATTCATTGGTTGACCCCAAGGCTCTTTCCAACTCTACATTTCCATGATACTAAGAACCTTTCATTCCTTAAGCACCAACCTATATAAAATGTGCTTACATTGTATATAATGTAATTTCACAAATGTTAAGACAATACCATAAACTAACTTACTTGAGCTTGTCATAGAAAAGGAATCAGAAGTCAAGGCATGGCATTTATCTTTTCTGTACCAGAGCATCGTGCTCCCCAAAATATAAAAATATGATATAGATATTATACATCAATTCCTGAAATATACGTATCTGTCACATGATTTGACATATATAGTGTGAACTGAGATAAAATTTAAATCTTGAAATGCAAACTCAGTTGCATTACGTTGGAGTTGACTAGTATAAATGTATATTATTCAGTCTGGAGTTGACTAGTATAAATGTATATTATTCAGTCCGAAGGAAAATAAAGAATTTAAAATGTGACTCTCTCCATCATGTGTTTGTATATTGGATGTTTACATAGTTAATGAATGTAGTCACATACTTCAAATATTTGTTATCAATTACTGACAAAAAAACAATGCCTTCATAAAAAAATTATTTAAAGAGATACTTTAGAAAATACTATTATGTATGAAAATGCAGATGTTTTGGAACCAAAATAGATCTAAGTTCAAGTCCTTGATCTGTCATTTAATTAGCTGAATAGTTTGCAGTAAATTACTATCGCCCTCTCTCAAGATTGTGGTGAAGATCAAAATGGAAAATGTTGATAAAGTTGAATGATGGCTGGCATATAGAAGATGCCTAATAAATATTAATTCTTTTCTCTAATCACTTATGAATTCCCAAATATCTTTTATTTAAGGACTGCAGATTTACCATGATATGGTGAACCCAAAGGCTGGAACCAAAACGATTTTCTCGGCTCTTTAGTTTGAGCGACAGTGAATTTTCTACTCACACCCAGCATGGCTAAAAGTGCAGAGGTCAAATTGGCAATATTTGGAAGAGCAGGCGTGGGCAAGTCAGGTAAATTTTGTTGTGGTTGTTTGAGTGTGTGTGTGTGTGTGTGTGCGCGCGCATCTTTGTTACTGCCTCCTGGGATTGGTCAGGAGAGTGGTTGGCATTTCTCATATTCTCCTGTGTAGCTCTTTTAAATGAAGTCTCTTTCTCTTTATCTAGAACTTTAATTTTGCATAACCAAGTTTTATGTACTTTTGCTTACTTATGATAAAGTGGCTCTGTTGATAATACACAAAGCAATGAATATGTCATAAGTCTTTGTATTCTGAGGAAGAATATTAAACAAACCTCCAAAGAAATCAGATTATGAAAATTAAAAATGTATTTGCTTTTTTTCTATGCATGAGATCTTGAGGGGCCAAATTTATATGTCATTCATCTTGATATTCTCAGCAACTAGCCCAATGTCAAGCATGTGTTAGGTGCTTAATAAATGCTTATTGAATGAACATATCTTTACAAGAAACAGAATTGTGTTATTGTCCAACAATTCTAAAATTGGGAAGGACTGGTGAAAACTTGCAGAGACCAAGCAAGACAACTATTGCCAGGATCTCCGGGGTGAATTTCATTATCCAATCCTGGCTGATGTTAGTAATTCTCACAAAGCAATAAAGGCTTTTTTTATTTCCCACTTGAGTAAAAGCTTGCAGACCTTTAAAATTCAGGGTGGAATGGTAGAAGTGACGATGCTTCTAATCCAATTTGAAAAATATATCTCAGATTTTATAATTAAAGAATGCTAAAACAGATGTTGCTAAAATGTCAGGGCAACATGCCTTGATCTCTTAATGAAGGAAAGACCCATAATTGACTTTGCACATGGAGCTTTTGGTTCTTAGGAAAGAACTCAGATAGCTATCTATTAGGAGTGTGTGTGCGTGTAGAGAGAAACCCTTTGGGATCATCCAACACAACAGGTGTTCCACTTAACTTAAACCAACTCACATGAGCAGCTTTTAATTCTGTGAGCAACCTCTCCTTTCCTAACCTGCTCTCTGGTTTAATTTCAGCAGTAAATCTTTCCTATTTTAAGTCTTTCTCTTTTTTTCTTTTAATTTTCTTAAGAGTGCTCTTTTTTTGCCATTACCCTGTTCTTCCACTTGCTGCTTGCTCTTGCCTCTGGCAGAAACCAGCAAAGAAAATAGATAGTTGGCAAGGCTGAGAAGCTGCCAGCCTTCACGAGATTGAAGATAGTTAAACTCCTCCCCATTAATCTCGGCGTTTCCCAATGGTGAGAACCTAATTTCTGTAGTTGGTGGAATGATCTGGAGAATGAGGAAACTGTCCCAGTGAATGCAAGAAGAAAGCAAGGGAGTGTGTAGGAAGGCTTGTGCTGCCAACAATGGCTCATGTAAGTCCTTCATGACTGAAGGGTCTAGGCCTGGGGCTGACTGGTTATTATTCATTTATTCAAAACTTACCATAGGCAATGAAGGAAGGGGGGATTTTTAACCTTCTATCAGTTACCAACACAAACTACACATGGTTTGATAAGCAAAAAATAAAATTTCATTTGGGAGAACCACTTAGCTGTGTGTATATATATATATATATATATATATATATATATATATATATATTCACCCCTTTCCCATCTGTACTATCTCAGTGCAAGCTGTGTACCTTCTATCAAGGTTGATCCATCAGCCTGAGCTTACACCCCAGTTTCCTTTGTCTTTCCTCAAATTGTTTCAATTCTTGTTTCAGTTATTCTCATTCTCTACTGACCAGTTTTCCCTAAAACTGGTCCATCTTTTTCTTTTCTCCAAGCACTTATTGAATGTAGGCTCTGCCTTTACTGTCTCAACGTTTTTTTTAAACCTCCCATTTATTGCTTAAAACACGGCAATCTTCCACTGCAATCATGCTACAGAAATTGCTTTTGGTAAGGTCACCGCCGAACGATAACCAGCAAACATAATGAACATTTCCCAGCTCTGGTCTTAGACCTGTTACCATTCAACGCGACCACTTACTCTAAAACTCTATCCTTCCCAGGCTTGAAGGATATCACGCTTCTTGGCTTCCTGCTCCCTCTCCATTGCCCCTACCCAGCTGCCTTCACAGGCTGCCTTTCATCGACCCACCTCTCAAGAACCGGGGCTCCCAGGCTCTGCATACCATTTTCTTGTCTTCTCACTTCGTACACTCTCCCTAGGGCTGAAGAGAACACCTGCACACAGAGTACAAATTCTACTGACCTTGGTTTTATTTTACGTAAAATGCAGAAGTTGAACTTGTTCTCCAAGGTCCTTGCTAATGCTAAAATTCTGCATCTTGATTAATCATTCTTCTTTGGACTGGTGTCTCTACCTTGTATACATTCTATCATTTGTAGTTATTTTCGTTTAGGTGAAAATGACAATGATAGACACATGCCTTCAAACAATTGCCTTTTGTCTGTCATTTGTACGCAGATGTTTTCCTATTTCAACATTAGGCTGTTTTCCTGAGACCTTGTAACCACACCTCACTTTTAAAAATACTACCAGTTTGACTGACCCATGGGAGACAATTCTGAGACCTTTAACAGTAGTTCAGTGAAAGTAACCACTAAAGAATGCTTCATATCTATTAACTTTGAAACCAGATTATAGCAATACAGAATTCATCTAGATCTGATTTTGTTAATATGGATATATGATGTCTCTTCCTAGTCCTTGTACCGCAGGTTCTCCTTTTTACTGTACAGACCATGTCAGTCATATTAGTAACTTTTGTTTTTTTAAGTCTGCAAGAAATTATACCTGCTGGAATGTAACTGCAGCTCCTTGCTTACTCATATGCTTCCCCAAAATGGATGTGAACTTCTAATGGGTTCAAACAAATTGTTTCTCCCCAAACGCCCAGCATGAGAAGTATTCTTGGGGGAGTCAGCTTGATATCTTGGAGTGACAGAGGCTCAGGGTCTCCGATTTGACTTGGGTGTTTCTGAACTGCTTCAGAGGCCTTGAGTCTTAACTGTCCCATCCACTTTCCCACACTCACTACCAAATTGGAGTTTGAGGTAAATAAGACCTCAAAATATTTTCCATTTGCTAACAGAGAGTAGTATAGCCTGGAGTTGAAAGCACGAGCTATTAGATTTGACTCCCAAATCTATACTTTATTAGCTATGTGAACTTGGCAACTTTGGCAAGTTACTTCTCAATTTCCTCAACTATAGGAAGGATATAATAATGCCTATCTCTAAGAGTTGTTATTAGGATTGAATGAGTTATTACATACAATTTTATTAGAACAGCACCTGGTACATTATAAATGCTCAAGAATTAGATTATAGTGTAATTTTTTGAGTAACGCTTATTTTAATTTATAAGTTATTTAGTGAAACATACAGTCAAAGATGTATTTACATTCTTGTGCGTATTTTGGTCAGTAAAAGCCAGGAAGCTTATGAGACAAAAATTCTCTATTGCTACCTAATGCATGCACAGACACCACACACACACACACACACACACACACACACACACACACTTTGTTTTTCTTTTTTCTTAAATCAAAAGTCTGGTTAATGTCAGTTACAGCTTGACCACTGATGATTATAACGACACTTCTCATGGCTTATATCTTGGAGATGTTGGAAAAACAGCCAGAAATATGTTAGTGTCATCAATAAGTTAACACCTTTACTTTGAAAGTGCTTCTGGTGTTTGGTAGACAGTTTCTTAAGCCCAGTTAATAGATAGGCTTTCTATGTTTAAAACAGAATTTAACATTAACCAGAACTTTTTGGTTGATGGGTTGACCATAGACGTGTCATTGCAGGCAAAATTTAGAAATATATTAATTACTAAGAAACACTGTTAAAATATGTGAGTGGTGTGTGCATGTGTGCACACATTCATGTGTCAGTATTTACATGTTCTTTTGTATTGGGAAGATTCTTTTTCCTTCTGTCTAATTTTACCTTGTAGTTCTGTCTTCTAGTGAGCTTGCTTGCTGGCTTAGGGAGCTTTATGGCTCAGCCTGGTGAGCACTGTGGGGATCCTGCAAAGCATCGAGCCACAGTCTCTGAGCCCATTCCATCTTCTCTTGTTCCAGCAGGGACGAGCCCTCATAACATGGCACGTAGGACATAGATTTCCTTACTTATGTGTGTCAGCCTATACTCTGACAGGCTCCAAGTAATTAAAGTAATAAGACCTGACATAAAACCTAGAATGCACACCATGTTTATTTAAATGCTTCCTGGGTTCATATTATTTAAATTTGTAGTGTATGGGAGGGACTGAGAGAAAAAAAACTGACATTTTAAATTTAGTTTCACATTTGACATTCTCATTTCAGAATTTGAATATCGTGGGCCATTGCTAAAAATATTTCTTGAAAGGGTTAGTCTCAAAGTTAATCGAGTAATGCTATCTTCTAATTCAAAAGCCAATTGATGCACTCATCCGTGAAGGCTTAAGTTCATAGATTCAGATTGCTGGGCTAGAAATTGGGTGCCAAACACAGACAAGTAGTGATATTTTTTTCCTTCACACAAAGAGAAGTGATTCACTTTTTTCTCCTTTTCCTTGTTCTTGCTTACTCTCTCTCTCTCCATTATAAAAAGTTTGAAAAGGCATTTTCATCTTATTTGCAAGTACAACAGGGACAATTTTGATTTTAAATGTGACTTTTCCAATAAACACCAAATGCTGCTTTAACATATAGACATGTATTTTATCACTGGATTATATTTATGAGATCTCATATAGTCTCATATATATTAAATAAAGACAATATCAATAATAACTTGGGTAGATCAGTTTCCTTATGTTCTGTTTTAGAATTTTTCCTCTGCTTAAGTAGCTATAAACCATTCATTTAGATTTAAGTATAGTATGATACTTCTTGGACATTATTTTCAAAGTATGTCTAAAAGAAGAGAAAGACCTAGAGTAATTGGAGTATGTAAGCATCTCATTATAGTCATGTAATCATTTTGCATGATTTATTAATGATATAAAATGTATGCAGATGTTAATATTAATTCATTATATGTATACATGTTTGTTTGAATATAAAAATTATTTTCCCCCCAAACCAGTGACTAAAATGGACTTTTCAGGAAGATATAGCAGGTTGAGCTGTAGTTTCTTTCTTTTTTTTTTTAGGCAAGGCAACCCTTGATTGACCTTACAGATTGTGAGGACCTTGTCAGCTTACGATCTCTTATTTTTATTATTTTTTATGTCTACAGCACCTGGTCTTCCTAGGTGGTCTCTCATCCAAGTACTAACCAGGCCCGACCCTGCTTAGTTTCCGAGATCAGACAGGATCGGGCTTGTTCAGGGTGGCGTGGCCATAGACTGATTTGTAGTTTCAATAGCACCTAGGCTTTAGGTCCAGTTTGAGAACCACAAGAATAGGAAATAGCCCCAGCTGGCCACATCATATGAATGTGAGCACTGACAGCCGTCCTGTACTTTTGCTACTTATGGTCTTAATCAAGTTCGTGGTCATATTTGTTCAAAGATTATATAATCCTAATGCTAAATTTTCTTTTAAAATTTGATTAAGAAGAGGGACAGATTATGTTTCAAGAGGGTGTACAATTTCCACAGCTCCTGTGGTGTGTGTGTGTGTGAGTGTGTATCTGTGAAGAAGCCTTTTCTAGGTGGTTGTTGAAATTGCAGGATTGCCAGACATGAAGCCCATTGGTTCCTTGCATAGTTGGTGTTTAGAGGAATAATTATTCACTAAAGGATTAGGCCAAAAGGAGGAAGGTAGCATTGAGACAAGTTTGAATGGGACTAGAAAAATTGCCATTTTGTTGTCATAAAATATGGTGATATAGTTACTTGTAGCTTTCAAGCATTTATACCTTTCTTTACCTACAAAGATAGAAAAGCAAAAAGAGGCAAATAGCCTAGGTGAGTTGATTTTCACTGTTAATTCCATCTCAAGAGGAATAAGAAGATATTTTCAAATTGCAGGTATATATTGATGGATATGTGTAAAAGTCAGACCTCTGTGCAAGGCATAAGTCACACTGACCTTTTCTTGTATGTCCAGGAAGTAAAGCAAAGGTGAAGAATGGAGCATATGTAGGCTTAGAAAAAAAAAAAAGAGAGAAAATGAAAGGAAAGAAAAAAATTAAAATGATCAAAATCAATTGTTTATTGGTGGGTAGTTAAACATTTTGTAGGTTAACAATAACCAATTCCTAAGCTTTTCTCAAGAAAAATATAATGAGGGAGGAAACAATATTGGAAAACAAACAAAATGAAGAACTGTTTCTCAAAACCAAAAGGACATATCTCTGCCTCTGTTTTTTTTCTATTGGAATATGTTACTAAAATTCAGTTGTCCTTTATTGTTAACTGATGACTAATGTATTCATTGAAATATTTTCCTGTAGTTAATTATCAGTCGTCATTCGGTTCCATTTTGATTTCGACTTGTTTTCTTGGCAACTGACAAGGACTAACTTTGAGGGAAGAGAGTGAAGAAAATTGTAAATCATCCTTGTAATTCCCCTTTTTATTCCTGGTATTTCTCCAACTTATGGGTTTGGGGAAATCAGCCAAATTTTCAAGGTGGTACTCTGGCCTTGAAGCCAAAATTCCAGTGCAGACGCATCTCTGTTGCTACAGCTGCCTTTGAAAATTGATGTGGTTTCAGAAAAACAGTCATAATTTCTTCCATCCCATTAAAAATGAAAGTAGTTATATTATAAAGAAAAGGCAGTCTGAAATAGGTAATTTCAGCATGAATTAGCAAATATGTTAAGCTCATATACATAAATATATGTCTAAGACAGATCCTCACCTCAGTTATCCAGCGATCCTTATTTATAACTCTGTGAAGGCTCTTGTAACTTTGCAACTAAATGTTTTCATTTTGTATCACTCTGTTCTTTTCCACATTCTTTCAAACATCTTACATTAGGAAGTGAGATGATCATTAGAATTTTGTAGTATGAACCTTATAAAATTGATTAATATGGTTTTATAAAAAATTTCCAGCAATCAATAAATAACCAATTCATGGCAAAGTTTCTTAGGAGTATTGGATGTATGGCTGAACAATATAGCTAAGATTCTCAGTAACCTGTATATATGAGAAAGTTCCCCTGCAACACAGTGTTCCATTTCTTACAGATTTGGATCAAGTATAAGGAAACTGATGAGTCATCTTCTGCTTAAGAATAAGTTTCTTGTTATCAGAAAAAAATATGTTGCACTATGTCTGTCAATATGATGAAACAGTAAAAAAAAAAAAAGTACCACTGTACTGACTGAAAAAATTGAGGTTGAAACAAGCTTTATCCCAATAGTATCTCTGTATTCATCTGTCAAACAATATATTCATTTGCTTGCTTGCTTATTATTTATTTATTTACTTACTTACTTACTTACTTACTTACACTGGTAGGATAGGCTTTGAAAGTACTTTGAAAAATTACAAGTGTGATACAAATGTGGTCTTAATACTATGATGTTCTTGTTATTGAAACCCATGCAGTTTTCCCGTATGCTCCTTAAGAGTTCTGTTTGGAAAAACAGTATGGAGAGTTCTCTGGCTCCATCACTGGAGGCCAGGAGAACATGCTCAGCCCGGCAGTTGGCTATTCCTCTACCGAGTACATCATGTTTCAGACTATCCAGAGGTTTTGTTTTCTCTGCGTTGTCATTTGCCTTTTCAAATGTGTAAAATGAATAGATATTGAGTTGGGCTTTTTTTTTTTTAATTTTTATTAGTTTCAGGTATACAGTACATTGGTTAGACATTTATATAGTTTATGAAATGATCTCCACAATTACTATATCACCCATCTGGCTGTACATGTAGCCATTACAATACTATTGACTGTATTCCCTATGCTGTACTCTACATCCCCGTGACTATTTCTTAACTATTAGTTTGTACTTCTTCAACCCTTCGCCTTTTTCTCCTAGCCCCCCTAATAAATATTTTTGATAGAAAAGTTTCTCAAATAATATCTAAATATATATCTATATATTTCCCTATCATCTTAAAATATATTTTTATTTATTCATTCAATTATTCATTCAACAAATATTCATTAAACATAAACTCTGTGTTCTAGTGTGGCTTGCACATAGTACAGAATTCATGTACATTCCAAAAAGACAGAGCAGTGGCTATTTCTGCTCATGATTATGTCCCTAGAGCCTCACACAGTATTTAACACATACTGGGTCCTCAATAACACAAATAAATTGAGTTAGACTCTGTGGACAATGCACACCCTATAATTTTATTAAGAGGTATATATTTTAAATGGACTCTCTATTATCACCAAAGCGGTTTTCTCTCCTGCACTTGAATATCTTCAACGACAGGAACACAGCATGACTGGAAGTAGATCATTTCATCCCTGGACAACTGCATCAGTCACAGTCTTCCAGAGAAACAGAACCAATAGGACACACACATACCGTATGTATGTATGTATGTATATATGTATGTATGTATGTATGTATGTATGTATTCTGCATGCATCTACCTATCTACTCATCTATCTGGGCTCTCAAGACTGAGATCTGTAAAGCAGGCTGGCAGGCTGGAGTTGGTGTTGTAATCTTATGGCAGAATTTCTTTCATTCTGGGAAACCTTAGTTTTTTCACTAGAGGCCTTTCGGTAATTGGATGAGTCCCACCCACATTATTAAGACTAATCTCCTTTACTTAATGTCAACTGATTGTAGATGTTAACCACATCTACAAAATACCTTCACAGTAACTCCTACATTAATGTTTGATTAAATAACTGGGTACTATAGTCCAGCCAAATTGGCACATAAAACCATCACAACAATTCTTCCTGTTTGTTACTTTACCCTCTTTGGAACCGAAGCCGTTCATTAGTTTCTGCTCACTTTAAGTTTAACCCAGTAGAGTTACATAGATCACTTTAAATCCTTCTTCCTTATGATAGATAGATGGAGATAAGCTAGCATGCCTCAACGCAGGCCTGAGTTTTTTCTTCCATAGTCTGGTTGATCGTAGTCACTTAATTTGCCCTACAGAGATCATGATTTTTGGTCACAGCACCATCCCTGTGATTCCACTGTACCTACGCGCTCCAGAAAGTGTGGGGTGTGGAAATGAATGAGACGTTTCAGCTGTGGGATGACCAGACCAAATCAGAGCACAACTGTGGTTTTGCTATTAGATGCTTTGCTTCCACTAAGACAATCTCAGGTCACTGTTTCTTTCAGGGTGACAGTGAATACAGAGTTGGCTGCTAGGGAATTTACTGCAAATGCAGTCTTTTTTTTTTTTACTGTGTGCTGTTGCTGATCAAACCTTCCCAAAACTGTGCCTGAATATGTGCAAGTTTAACCCAGGTGTAGAAGTTCATTTTCATCCTCTTAACTACTGTTTTGTTAGATTTGATCTGCCCTGGTCTGTCAGGAACCTTTTTGATCCAGCATAGGTATCACCCTTCCCCACTTTCTGTCATCTAGAAATATGTTGGTTTGGGAACATTATAGCCCTTGATGCTCTTATTGAATCATAGAATTTTCCATTTTAGCATTATTTAGGTCATTGAAATGATGAAGAATCTCAATGAGTTTTTTAGATAATAAAGTTAGTAGAGAAAAACAAAGGTCTTTGGCTCTTGATGTGGGGACATTCACACCATATCACATTGCTTCCATGGTTATTAAATAAGTTCTGTTTAGATTTTCCATAAAAAGGGAGGCCTGGGAGGAAGCTTTACAGTTATAATCCCTTGTTTAATATTTTATTCAACATTTGTTGTTTCTGTCACATTCTTTTCTTAGAGCTGAAAGTACATTACTATATACAAAGTATAACAGTGATCAATATTTATTGGTCCAAATATCTGTTCTATTCAAAAAGTCATTTTCCAGAGACTCATTCAAAGATATGTGTGTATACTATCCTAAAATGGCTGAATTTATGTGATTTAGAAGTGCTGCCACAAATCGGAGCTGAGTACAGGAAAGGGTTTTCTATATTCTATATTGTTCTATGTTGGTAGATATCACTTTAGCCCATCTCAGATCACATGAAGGGCTTGTTACAGTATATGTTTCACTACCCCTTCCCCAGAGGTTCTGATTCAGTAGGCCTACAGAAGGGCCACAGAATTTGCATTTCTAACAAGTTCCCAGGTGATGCTGATGTTACCAGTCTGGGGACCACATTTTAGGAACCACCGTGTTAAGTTTGCTAAGTACTCAATTTCTATTTGAAATAGTGTTTTCAGCTTTGAAAAAGTATATTTTTGCGAGCTGTGTGTAATAAATATTGAGTGCCAGGCACTGTCATGGTTACCGATGATGTCGTAAACAAAACGGACAAGCTCTCTGCCTCCATGAGACTAATATTCTAGGGGGAGTAGACTAAATGAGCCAAAAAAAAAGTCTGGGGGGAAAAGCAAATGTGAGGCTTTTCTAAGAATAGAAATTTTTATTCACATCATAACAGGGTAAGTATTGTTTAAAAAAAAAAGTGTAAGCCTTCACAACTGTGACATGCTGTGAGCTCGAGTTTTAAGATGATACTTTGAGCTATATAGCAATAGTAAATGTGAGTTGGGCTAAACTGCATTGTTAAGTGTCTGGAGGTTAAACAGATATCCAAGACCATGGTACCAAGTTTTCTACTGAGAGAGGCTAAGTAGATCACACAGGAGTTACGCTCATAACCTTGAGCTTATTAAGACCAACCTTATCCAGTTAAGTTAAGGCTAATATAGAACCAAATTAAAGTACAATAGTTGTTCTTTCCCCAACATTTGGAAAAAAAATGATTTTAAATTGTTCTCTGACAGTGGCATTTATAAAACTTATGCAATGGTCATGTAGACAGAACTGCAGTATTAAGAAAAGTTCATAAGTTTCCACTGTTTGGGGTAGAAAGATAACATCTTTTTCTCAATGATGCATTTCCCCTTCTTTTACAAAGTATTTTAAAAAGTTATCTTTTGTTTTATGCCATTGGGCAGTAGTTTAAGAGGTAAAGCCAAAATCAAAAAACTAAGAATAAAATATTGTGAATATTTATCTGTCTGAAAAGTATTTGACTTCTTTGTGTATTAAGAACCCCATAAATTACGACTGAACCTAACGACTGAGCCAGCTTCCTAGTCATTTGGCAACATATGTTGAGTTAGATGTTTTAAAGTAAGACTCAACTACACATGGTAGTATGAGTAATGGTTATTTGTTCCAATGCCTGGGACTATTTTTCCATTCAAACATTTTATATCTCGAATCTGTTTTTCTAACAGTGTTCCAAAAAAGGTGAAATCAGGAGCACAGTCACTATTCATTTTAATCCTTGAGTCCCCAAATTGAACCCATTATTTGTTATGTCTCTCACTTACCATATGAATATTTATGAAATTCCTCCTATGTTCCCAACTCTTCCACCTTCTCCATCCTCCCACCAAATGCCCGATACAATGTCAGTATCTGTGGGAGAAGTCCAGAGAACTAAACGATTGTTCTTACTGTGTTTTGTTGGGCATCTATGACTTATGATTAGAGATCAGCTAGTGATAGTTTTTGTTCCAGCAGAATGATTGATCGGTACAAATTTTTATCTTGAAATATTTTTAGAAAATTGTCAGAGTTGCAAGATTAGTGCAGAGAGTTGTTTTGTACCCTTCACCTAACTTGCCCTGTAACCACAATTCATTATCAAAACTAGGAAATTGACATGGACACAATGTCAATTATATGGCATGAATACAGCTAAGCTGCAGATCTCAGAATGATTAATTTTTGACTCGATTCAAGTTCAGGGTCCATTTGAAAAGACAGCTGGAGAAGGAGAGCCCTCAAGAAAGGATAGAGCTCATCGTGAGTTTTCAAAAGCTGCAATCTAATAAACTATTTATTATATTATCAGTAATTTATGTGTTGAGGTATGTGCAATTTAGCATTTTAGAACATACATAAGAAAATACAATTTAGTTCAGGCCATAACTGCCATGGAATCTATGTGTGGAAGAATCAGTGGGAAATACTTGGGGAGGCCTTGACGGAGGCAGCGAGACTAAAACACTTTAAGTTCAGTAAGATTGTTATGGTGAGGAGTGGAATAACTTTCTTATTTTTTTATCTCAAAATTCTGATTTTTTTTTTCTTCTTTCTAATTCACATTTGTCATTACTGTTAGAATTAGAAGAGAAAAAGGACAACAAAGTAATAAAAGTAAGGGACAGGAAGGGATGGTTAGGGAAGGAAGAGAGCATTGGGATTTTGCTAATTTAGTCACAAGAAAGATCCTTTTAAAGCTTCCCATATCTAGCTCAGCAGTCCTCATTTGCCATCAGTGGCAGGTGCACAGGTTTGGAGTCCAGTCCGACAGACCATTTAATTAACTGCACATAGTCAGCTTACTTTGGTGCACTGCAGTTTCCTCTTTTGGTAAAATGCCAATGAGAATAACCATCTTATATTAGGGCTTTTGTACACTAAAACTAAATGATATATAATAAAATCAGCTATTAAAATAATTAGCAAATGCTTATATCATTGACTATAAGCCAACAACTGTTATAGGACTTGACACATAAGAATTCATACAGTCATCACAACCAGTAAATCTGGCTCTGTTATTATCCTTTCTTCACAGACGCGGAACTTGAGGTTCAGAGGAGTTAAGTAAGTAACTTGCCCGGGGTCATACAGGTAGTGACGGGATGCTGGCAAAGCCAAGATTCAAACCTAGGGAGTTTGCCTCTGGTGTCTGTGTTTTTATCCACAATACTTCGAAAATCTCAACAAAATGCCAGGCACAATTGTAGGTACTCAACAAATGTTCTCTTCCCCTCTCCCTGTCTTGTCTTTTCTCTTCCCTGTTTCTCAGGAACATTCACTTAGATTAATCAGTATCTACGAAAAGTACTTTATCTCCCTACTAGGGAAAAATGAGAAATCGGAACATGGGAAACTGTGATTAAACTACTAAGAGATCTTATAGCTTTATATTACATTTTTATTCAACTCAGTTTTAAATTAATATTTTTATTTCAAATTCTGCCTATGATTTCATTCTAAAACTTCGTATTTGGCTTTGGAGGCCCAGCAGTATGTGGAGGAGGTTGTGAGGGAGGAGGATGGAAATTGTAAAGAAAGATGGAAGAGCTTCACATTTCTCACATTTAATATGTGAAAAATGTGAAGTGTGTTAAACATCCTAAGTGGAAAGGGAGGATACATTAATAGTTTGACCTGAAGAGGCCCAAAAACAAAACTTAGAAGCTTTTAAAAATATAAAAGTCCTAGCATGTCAACATTTAGGGTAATATATAGTTAAGTCAAAAATTTTAAATGATGACACGTGTTAAAAATATCGGATTGCAAAGATTTTCTTCATTATTTATCACAATAGGAGGGTGTTTTTTTCTTCACTGAAATACAAGATGTTCTTGTGAACCAAAAAAATCAGGCTTCTAAACAGGGCAAAATGCCAGAAGGCTTCAAACATTTTAATGAGGGCAGATTGGGTAGGATTGGATCCCATCAGATAACTAGAGATCTTTTATCTGTCATGAATAATTCATGATTAATTATTGCTGGAGACTTCTGGGTCAATAAATATTGTTACAGATAATGATATTTTTTAGAAATGCAAGAGACCACTGTCATCATAGTTGATGATTGGTTTTGATTCCATAATTCATTATTTGAAATTACATTACGGTAGTGCTATTTTAAATTAATAATTGTCATAAGCAGACTTGATGGCAAAATGGAAAATTTACGTATAGTTTTCTCATGTCATTTTTTTGGATTCAATAAAAAGAAGTTTTTGTTCTGTACAAATTAAGAAATTCCTCAAACCAACCATCTCGAGAATACATGAGCTTTTGTAAATGTGTTTTATTTATGGTATCATGAAACAAGTTTTTAAAGTATCTTTTATTTATGCAATGTAACATTTCCATAGTTAGTAAGTAAACACTTTTATCTTACTTGGTTGCCTATAGTATATTCATTATAGTCAACCAAATACCTTTTCTTTCTGCTCAGCCAAATTTTTTTAAGTCCCGTGCATCTGGTGCTGAGTTCCAATATCATTCACACTATTGATAGGTTTTATTTTTAATATGTTCTAGTTTGAATGATCAAAATTTACTGTAATTTTATTACAGTGAAAGTGTTTTATTTTATTGAGGAACAAATACAAACAAACAAAGCATTTTGGAATGCTTTCTTCTTTAAAAGATAAAGGTAGAAACAAACTGAACTCCTCAAGCTCCACATTTTAAAGTTACTGGACTAGCTATTAGGTCTTATTATACCTTTTCTCTTCCATATGAGGAAATTGAGACTCAGAGAAGTTTAGCAACTTGCCCAAGGCATACATGTAATAAAGAGCAGAGCCAAAACTTGAACCTAGTTGTGCTTACTGCAATGCTAGCTCTTTCTAGTTTCAGGCCCTGCTCATACTATTCCAATCAAAAATAGATCAATCTCAGCACTCTGGTAGTATCTATCACAGAATGCAAATATCTCCAAATTGTTTCATATTTAACTATTTGTGATTTATGAGATCCTCGCTGATCTCTAAAAGAGACTGCATTTCATGATACTTGCTAATAACTATAATAATTTTACAGCCCAGTAGCTGGATTTCTTGGATTCAAATCCTAGCTGCACTGCTTCCTGGCTGCACTAGAGAGTAAGTCACAGAATGCAGGCATGCCTCTGTGTTTTGATCAGTGCAGTAGCCCCAGCACCCAGACTCGTGTTTGACACATTTTAGGTGCTCAATAAATATTTAGAAAATGAAAGACTGCCTCAGTTGTCATTATAAGTATTAAGTGGAATAATCCATGAATGTATTTAGAACAGTGCCTTACAACTCATAAGTGCTCAGTCCATATTAGTTATTATACATGAGATTGTTATTGTACATGAGATTGAAGCCCTTGATCTGTGATTGGAGAGGCCTGTGGTCCCTCGAGATGCTAACAATGAAGAAGTTTGGCTATTTTATGACCAGAACCATTCTCCTTCATTCCTGGCCTTTCTTATTCCTCTTCTTATTCTTACCTGGAACTGTTTTGTTTCAGTGGCAGCAATTAAGAAGGATGACACAGTATTTATAAGATATAAACTATACTATGAATGCTTAAGAATAGCCTCTCCTCTCCAGTATGATTAGGTATAAAATACCTTTCTCTGAATGAATTACTGACAGTAACTGGGGAATCGCCACTTCTAAACTTCTTTAAAAACAATTTCTCATCCCAGAGAGATGGCATGGGTTTTGTTTTCAGAGGAAACTAAAAGCTTACCAGTCATCAGAAGCTTTCCCTTCATTCATGCATTTACTTGAGTTGACTCAGCATATTTTTGGTGCAAGGTCCACAGTCTTGGGAGCAAATGAGTCCTGACTGACCTTTACACCAGGGCTTTAAACTTGAACGCAGTCACTAAGATGAAGCCCATGCGTGGGGGTTGCATTTGTTTGAGAGATACTTCCTCAGGGGAAAAGAATGATTAAGACAAGGTCATTTTCTAGCATGTTTATGCCAGCCTTGTAATGAACTGGTAATGTTAATATCTCTGTCCAAGAACCCAGGATCATCTCTGTAGTCAGAAAAACTGCGCCTGGGTAGAACAAAATGTTCTTTTTTTCCCCGTAAGTAAATAAAAGCTCTGCATCCACACCATTTCACTGGGATGGGCGATGTGCACATTCCCACCTACCTCTACTACTGGGCTAGTTTTTCATTTGACTTAACGATGAATCTTGTTTAACAAATTGTTGACTAGAGAGGGCTCACTCACCAAACCCTTCCAGATCTTAAATGTAGTGAAAGGAGGAGGGAAGTCATCAGATCATGTTCCTCAGATGGTCAGAGGTCACACACTCAGCTTGCGTGTGTCACTTTGGGTGGCAACCGTGTGCAGCCCATTGAGCATTGGGGGTGGATGGCTATGTCCTTTCCACGTTTGTCTTTTCCGCTTGTATAGTAGCACAAGATACACAAAACACAAAGCCATCTGACTGAGTGGCTCTTCTCTTAAGTTTGCATACATCCCAGGTAAACCATGATTTAGGGACAGGAGCATAGGATGGGAACCAAAGTTGTAAGCTGTCTGGGGAAGAGGATGGTATATTAACAGTATATTTATCATTAGTAATACAACTTCTTGGTATCAGCTTGCCTCAGTTCGGTGCCATATGGCAGCCAACACTTTTTTCCTCCCACCTTCCTGAGCCGATTTTCTTTTGACCTCAGTTCAGTTTGAGACAAATAAATGCTAATGGATTTAAGTAATTAACCAAACCAACAAGAGAAAAACAAAAAACAAACAAAACAAAACCAAACACAGCCAAGTTTGCTGAGCATTAACGAGGTAAGTAGAGATTTTCCACGGGTGGTTACAGAATCGGGATACACAATCATTCATGGAACATAGCGAAGGCCACCTAGTTAGCAGGAAGAAAATGAGTGGGCAGAGAAGACGGAGAGATTAACAATGATCTCTCTCTGCTGATCCAGCTTTTTGTTTCCTAATTAGGCACCCTTGGCATTCAGGGCAGTGCCACTTATGTGTGAGGAGGGAAGGGGAGTTGAGGTGGTCCTACAAAGTTTGTGCCTCATTTTATTTCTGCCACCTTAGGTTCATCCTCAGCCCTTTTGGACTTGCCCAAAGCAACACTCCCGAAGGCAGCGTGGGAGTCTCCTCAACCTGCCTCCACCTCTGGGTGGCTAATTACAACCTTTCCATTTCAGCAGTTATTTGTTCACTAGCCATGACTATAATGATGTGCACAGAGCTTTACTCAAGTCACTTTGCAATCATTAATTTGATAAGCTCTCTGGCTTTCTGGGTAGTACATTAAACTTTTCCACAGAGTGTGTGCTGGAAGATAATACACGTAGATATTTTCAAAACAAATTTTAAAACTCTCAATTTCTGATGGATGTGAAAGGGTAAATCCTTGACATGTTACCATATGCCATCTGGCAACCCAGAAATTGGTCTTGCAGAGATAGGAGATATCGAGATGGTTGTGGAAATCATACCTGGAAACTCTACCACCACCAGTAAGATTTTCTCTATGGAGTTCATCAGGTTCTCAGTGGTCAGGCAGTGAGCTCAGTATCCTACAGCAACCAGAGGGTGAAAAATAGACATAGCAAGAGATCCTGCTACTGACAACAAAATTGCTTTTAACCAATAAAGCAAAATAGAACGTCTTGGCATCTGTGCGCTGGACATCATGTTAAGCATTCCTGGAAGAGATGGGCTCCAGGCTTTTAAACAACACCAAGACTGTATATATAGTGCATGAATCTGAGATAATGGAATGCTAGTAAAAGGGAGAAGCATTCCCAGTGCAGATTTCACTGAGGACCAACCTTTTTCAGGAGATCAGACTTTTTTGAGGGGGAGAGGGGGAATTAAAAACGTTCAGTCTAATAAAACCTATTTTCAAAAGCATAGGTTCTGAGGGGAGAACATATATATTTTGGGAACTGGGGAGCAGCAAACAATATGTGACAGAGTATGGAAAAAGTGTGTCAAGAGATCAGTTTCTAGTGACTTCTGAATGATCACTTATGATCATGTTTAACTGTCTTTTGCCTTTGCTCCCTATCAGCAGTCCTGGAATGTTGAAGGTAGTCGCTGTTTGTTATTTAGAGTCCAGCCAGGCTCCTGTGAATCTGTGTCAAGAAAATGTAGATGTCCTCCAGCTGCACACTCTCTCCTTTACACCCTTCAGCGTACGATTTAGCATAATCCTCTGAAGGTTCTCAAAACAGGGAAATTATCTTAAATCCCTGCACAGAGTTTGTGAGTCATTGTTTTGATTGTTCTTGTAAAGGTACTTACATTCTTTCCTCCTGGCAAAATGAAATCTCAGATTCAAATTCTTGTTGGAGGAGGGGTGGGAAAGTAGAGAATAAAGAGGAAGCAAGCTTCCTTTTTAGAGTCATAACCTGAATGGTTTGCCTACCACTGAAATTTGGGGACGTGAAAACGCCTACAGGAGAAATAATTGCCAAGTGCTCTCAGGCAGCTCTCTCTCATTGGCAATGATATTTATAATTTCTCTTACTTACAATATCTTTTCTATGCAAACCAGACTCAGCCTCAAAATGCCAGATAATCAGGATTGTCTCCTAGCTCTAAATTCAGCGCTCTTTCTGCTCTATTGTATTGCCTTGTGTCCATCATTATGTCATGGACCCATATAGGTAACTATCATTTTAAGTTTATCTTTCTTTGGGGAGCGTAAACTTAAGATTATCACAGTGTTCAGAGAGGCAGGTGTAATTCTCCAATTAAAGGAACCAGAATTCCTTGGAGAAGTGGTTGGTTCCAGGGCTGCGGCAAGCAAGTGAAAGATGAGCATGAAACACCGGTAGTACCAGAAAGTAGGAAGTTCTGAAAAATAAGAGAGGATGGAGGCCTGTCTACCAACCTGAAAGCCCTGCCAGTGGCCAGACTTGGAACAGTATGAGCAAAATAAATAACATAAATCCAATAATTGTATTGATGATAACCCAAAGGATAAAATGGATATCCTTAAGTCCATACTGATATAAACAAATAACCGAGTAAATAAATAAAAGAGGAAGAAATGACATTATTTCTTATAAAACAATTTCAATCAACAAATACAGAATGAATGAGGGAAACAGAATATTAGTACACCATAGTAATAATTGCTGCAGGCAACCTTGATGGAGTTAGTGGGTAAAAGTTTAAGCGAAAACAGAACATTTGCATAATCTAAAGTATTTCCCTTTAAAATGAACACTTATTAATTACAAAAGGAAGAATAATAATTTTGTGGTGAAGAAACCTGGCAGATACCACCTTAACCAAGTACTAAAAGTTAGTATGACTAAGAACAAAACATATCAACATGGTGATATGAGGCACTGGGAAAGGCACGTAGCCTCTGTGACATTCTTTCCAATAATACATAATCTCAATCGAATTGTGCAAACCCCAAACTAAAGAACGTTCTACAAAAAGAGCTGTCCAGTGCTCATTGACATGGTCAAGGTTGAGCAAGACAGACTAAGGAACTGTCACAGCTTGGAGGAGGCTAGGAGACATGACAACCAAATCCTGGATTGTATCCTAGAAGAGGGGGAATAAAAGGACATTATTGGAAAAACCAGTGAAATTCAAATAAAATCTGCCGTTTAGTTGATAGTATTGTACCGATATTAATTTCTAAGTTTAGATCATTGCATTATGGTTATGTAAAATGTTAACATTACATGAACGTGAGTGAAGGGTATAAGGAGCTCTGTACTATTTTTACAACTCTCTTGTCAGTCTGTAATTATCTCAAAAAAAAAAAAACTATTGTGTGGATGATAGTTATCTCTATAGTTTTCAACACTGGAAAATAAATGAAGTGTAAGGCATCTGGGACCGTGCTGCTTACAATGAAACTTGGCGTTTCTTCATTCAACAGCTACTCAGCAGACACTAGGTTGAATCACTGTTTGTCTCAGGGATTTAGCAGCTAACAAGCCAGACAAATCCCGACAAAGCAATAAGTGCCAGGATAAAAGAAGTGCATGGTTCTATGAGAAAATGCAGAAACAACACTTAACTTTGGTTGAGGGCATCAGAGATCACAGAGCTGAAGGTGAGTATGAATTAGCCAAATCGGGACTGGTTGGGGAGAGAGGAGGCAGCGGCGGGGGGTGGGGTGGGGAGAGTAGGGATATGTTTCGAGCAGAAGAAACAGCGTTGCAAGAATGGAGGCAAGAGAAAACATGTAACGTCTGAAAACCAAAAAAAAAAGTTAACTTGGTTGGCTCATAGAGGTCAGAGAGAACTAGAAAGGTAAGCAGAAACCAAGTCATGTTAAGAAGTTTGTAACTTAACCTAAATGTGAGGGGAAGCTAGTAAAGAGCTCTAATTAAGGATGATGTTATCAGATTTAATTTTAGAAAAATTATCCTGGCTTCCGTGTGAGGAATAGATTAAACAGGGGTGTGAGATAGAGGCAGTGGGATAGGGAGACCGATTACAAGGCTAATCACAATAGTTCCTAGCAAGGGATGGCAGTGGTCTTGACATAACAGTGAGTGCTTTAAAGAGAAAATGGACAGATTTAGGAGGCTTTAAAGGAAGGCATACTCAACAGAAGTTAATGCTTGATTATATGAAGGTGGTGAAGGAGAGGGAAGATTTACTGTTTAGAATGTTCAATCCCACATCTAGCATCTGTAAGTCATTTCTTAGTCTACACATGGATCCATGCTATCATGTATGGCAGTGGCCTGCGACTTGATATGATTATCTGGAGATCTGTGATGATGTTTATGTGGGTGTGAAGACACACACTAAGAGAGCCCCTAATGAATTATGTCCCTTGCCCCCGAGTTAAGGCAGAAACTATGTTTTGCTTCTAACCAACAGAAAATGGTGAGAGTGATGGGCTGTCATTTTGTGATTAAGTTACATTACATAAGACTGTGTCTTAGCAGACTGGAGTGAGAGAGACTCCCTTGCTGGCTTCGAAGAAGTAAGGTGACATGTTGTGAGAGGGCTATATGACGAGGAAATATGAGTGACTTCTAGCCGCTGAGAGTGGCCAGCAAAGAAAGAAGGAAGGAAGGAAGGAAGGAAGGAAGGAAGGAAGGAAGGAAGGAAGGAAGGAAGGAAGGAAGGAAGGAAGGAAGGAAGGAAGGAAGGAAGGAAGGAAGGAAGGAAGGAAGAAGAAGAAGGAAGGAAGGAAGGAAGGAAAGAAAGGAAAAGAAAGAAAGAAAAGAAAGAAAATCCTACAACCACAAAAATTGAATTCTACCAACAACCTAAAAAGTCTTGGAAGTTTATATTTCCCAAATCAAGCCTCTGATGAGACCATAGTCCCAACTGACACCTTGACTGCATCCTGGTGACACCCTAAGCAGGATGGTGACACTTCTAATTCAAGAAACTATGAGATAATAAAAGATGCTTTGAGCCATCAGGTTTGTGGCAATTTGTGGTGCAGCCACAGAAAATGAATACACTTGTTCCAGATGCCTCTGTTCCCTCTTTTATATTGCCTACCGTTAGCTCTGTCCGTCATCAGGGTCTTAAACCAGGGATCTCTCCCATGTCTGTCCTCATTTTCAGCTGTTTAACCTGGATGTTCCAAATATCAAGAACTCTCTTTGGCTCTAGTACCAGAACTGAGTTAACTTACAAATTAGAGAATATCTTACCACCTTTGGACAAACCTAGAACTATGTTGTGGCCATAACTTATTACCAATGACATTTGCGTGTTGGAACAGCCAAAGGTTTATACTGTTTATACTCTGAGGACTTGCTCTCTACCCAAGCTGGCTTCCTATTTTCTCTTATGCCCTTACTGTAGGCCCTGTGGGCCTAAGGTGCTTTCAGGCTTTATTTAAGCAATCATCATCTGCTTTAATTCTTGTAGTTCTTTGAACCCCTGTAATCTCATCCCTAAGATGGACTCTATATAGTGTATCCTCTTACTTTTACTAAGAAAAGTAACATTTTAACTTACTACTAGGAAATGGATAAATGATTATGAAAGTACTTGGGAATGTACGGAGTCTAAAAAAATCATACAGATTTCTTAATGTCAAGCTTCTCGTTTGTATCCTTGTTGAAATACCTGATAATTAGGAGGCTGTGGCTTTCTGCTTTTTCTATAAATTTTAAAGGTGGGATTCATAAAGCTCTTCACTTGTTAGCCCTTGCTTTTAGTGATGGAATTTGTAAGGAAGCCTCTTCTTCATGATATTCTAGCTATAGAACTATTTATTCAACCATTGTTCAGTTACCACCTACAATTTGCTAGCCATGGTCCAAGGCTATCGGAATATAGCAATGAACAAGCTAGTTTAAAACAATGGAATTTGCATTTTAAAAGGGAAGAGATATAATAAGAAAACAAATATTTACAATGCACATTATGTCAGATGATGGTAGTTGTAATGGGGAAATAAAGATGGGAATAGAAACAGTGTTGAGGGCTGCAATTTTAAACAGATTGGTCAGAAAAGATGAAAGTTACTGGAATATTTTAAGCAAAACAGTGACATGATATGGCTTATATTTTAATAATACTATAATTTCTGTGCTAAGAATGCAATATGGTGGGTGTTTGGGGAGAAGGGATTGAAAACAAGGGTAGGAACAGAGAGACCAATTAGGAGGCTATTTCAACAACCCAGGTAGGACAGTGTAAATATAGAACATTTCCATCATCACAGAAAGTTCTATTTGACTTATTGGGAAGAGGGACAATGTGGAATACCATGGCTTCCTTTGGTGCAAGAAATCAGAGATCTCTCTCTTTACTCCAAGAGGACATGGGGATCTGGGGTTTCCTCTTAACTGCTGCCAGTGGAGAATGAAAAATTTTGAGGAGATAATAGATTTTTCCTTCCCTCAAATTTATTTTTCTTCTCTCAACATTTATTTTTCTCTAAGAATTATAATTTTGGCTAGAAAAGCCGTTTTAAGGAAGAACAAATAAAATCTTATTATCGAATACCCATTATATGGTAAATACAATTTTAATATGCTATTGACATAAGCACACATTATGTACAACACATTACATGCTAAATACAATTTAAATGTTATCTCATCTTCATCTTTACACTTAGTATGTAAAATATTTGTATCTCCATTTCTTGGTAAAGCCAAAGTTCAGAGAAGATAAATGACATTCTCAGGGTAGGATTTAGTGTTGGAGCAAGAACGGACCCCAAAAACCATCCCTTTTTCCTTGATGTACTTTACATAGCCTCTTTTCTGGATGTTTCTTCATGCATAATGATCAAAGAAGAATGTTAATAGATTAGAAATCTTTGTGTATGTGTTTGTGTAACTTCTTTAATATATCTGTGGAGACATTGTGACCTTCTGCAAGTAACGGTGGTTACCCAAGCTTGGATCTTTGAGCAGAGTGTGCTTTCTTATCCTTTGTCAAAACCCTATTCTCTTAGAGCATAAAAGATAAACATCTGTTCATCAAGGAGGCATTAAGGCTGGCCATGTGAGGAAAAGGAAACGCTGGCAGAAATACATGAACACTGAATTGGGTGGGAGTGGGAGACGGAAGTTATGGTCTTGACTTGGCCACTTATTAGCTTTGTGTCCTTGGGCAAGTAAGTACTCCATCTCTCTGGATATCTATTTCCCATCCTTAAACTAAGACTGCTTCCTGTTTAAGAGCCCATTCTAGCTCTGGAACTGTAACCCAGCTTGGTGTTCTCTCTTACTGTTTACTCTGTTAGGAAGAAATTGTCTAGGTCCTTTGATATTTGTTTCTTCATGTCTTCAATATTTGCCTATTTTCTGGTAATGTAGAGGAAAACAATATGTAGCCACATAAAATTATAGTAAATTCTTACTTCAGTGTAATTCTCCTAGTAAACTCAAAAAAAAAAAAGTCTCAATGTATTTAGTTGAGCCATTTTGCTATTAAAAATAGCCAAAGGAAGAAGAAGCAGTAAATATGTACGGCCTTAATTCACATTTGTACTTCACAAACAAGAGCTAACAGTGTTATGGCTGGTCGCTGAAGTATGAGCACATTAATAATAGTGCTAAGACCCCAGATCTAAAGAATTTTCTGGCTGGTAGTCAAACTATATTTATATTTTGTCTTAATATTTAGCATTTGGTTATGCTAAATACAGCATTTATTTTGGGGTACATTGTAAACTTTGCTCTCCAAAAAAAGTAATGTCTTTTACTTAGATTTCATCATTGTGCCTTAATCCTACTTGTTGACTTGAATGCTGGCTCTACCACCTCTTAAAAGCTCAGTTATTATAAAGTCAATTCTTCCCTCATTCCCAACTCCTTAAAAATTATCTTGGTCATAACTCCCAGTTTAGTGTGGGGTAGTGGAACAGTTTTTCCCTTAGAGATTTGAATAGTGAAAGATCAGCTAAACTGTCTAGTTATCTCTCTAGGAATCTTAATTGAAACCAATCTCTCCCCTATGTTAATTATTTTTTAATAGGAAGAAAAAGAAAAAAACAAACTAGGCACACGAATCTTCCTCCATTTTCTGCTTAATAGCAAAGTTAACAAGAGGCTTTTCCTGGGTATAATTCATTGACTGGGATCATTTTCGCTGTCCCCAGGGCCATCGACTCTTCCCAGCTGCTCCATTAATCTCTGGGAAATCCCCAGCGCTGTAACTGTCACTGTATAATTAAATGCTTTGTTATTTTCTGCATGGTCCTGTACTTTGGCAGCTTATTTTCACTAATAGCAGGGCCTGTTCTTTGTCGCTTATCCCATATGGCTGTGAAGAAGTAGCCTTCAAATCTTTCCTCTTTTTTATTTCTTCTTCTGAATCAAGCAGTCTTATCTGCACCCTCCTTCCCTTCTTCCTTCCCCTCTCCTTTACTCCTGTCTTTTCCACTCCCCTTCTTGTTCCTCATCTCTTTGACTCAAAGCCGGATTCTCTAAATAACATATCAGATGGATAGCAACTACTTTTTATATTCATTCTAACCTCTTCCTACTCAGGGGAAGATTTAAAATTTTTCAATTAAATGTGCATTGCTTTTTAATTTTTTTTCCGTAAAGGTTAATCTTTGGCTTGAGCACATGGTCCAGCAAACATCCAGACAATATAAATGCTGAACAGGAAAAGAAAATAAACATTTTCACTTCTTGATGTTGTTATCATGATAGTAATTTTATAATTACCGCACCTTGATGATACGGGAAGGTATTTTAAAAGTTAGTATTTTTTCCCCAGTCAGACCTCAGCATTTTTCCTTAAGATATCCTAGTATTACTCAAAAATGATGCCATTGCTTTCGCGCAGGTCGGAGAGGTTTCTTTTGCTTAAATAAGGTGTCTTCCCACAGTGAACGGCAGTATCATCCCAGGAGATCCAGGGGAGCAAGGAGTTCTAGGAGCAGATGGTCACCGAATTGAAGCACAAGCTCCCTAAGGAGCTTCCCTACCCGTTTTTGCGTCCCCTGTCCCTCGATTCTCAGCCCTTGAGTGTACGGTAGAATTAGGTGGGGGAAGCTTTAAAAATCCTGATGTCTAGGCCACACCCAAGACCATCTTGAGAGGGGGTTGTTATAGGGAGAGAATATTAAGTAAGTAACTGCAAAGAAAAAAATAATGAGAAGTGGCTAAGAGTTCTCTGCCATGTTCTCCTTAAGGGGAGACAGTGTGTGGAGCAGGCCATCCTTGAGCTCTAGAGTCAGACCTAGATAAGAACTGGCACTGCTGTCTACCAACTTGGAGCAATACTCCTGACCTCTGAGCCTCAGTTCTCTCATCTGTAAATGTGAATAATTATACCCAGCCCATATTTTTGCCATGAAGTTTAAATAAGAAATCACTTTTAAAGCGTGCAGGTAATGTGGGCACTTCCTAAGATCCTTAAGGTGTTTAGTATGAGGACTCTGCTCCACACCTTGTTTCTGTTCCACATCCTCTCTACTCCCACAAATGCATATATGGTCCTTTACTCACAATTCTCTTTCATGAATCCATAGCTTTGTACACATTATTCATGCTAAGCACAAGAAGCTATCTGCTTTGACAGTTTGCTTGTCAAAGTAATATTTATCCTTCAAGGCTTAGCTCAGTTTCTACCTGTGAAGCATTCTTCAGCTTACCTAATCATTTAGTACTGCTTTGGTAACTTTCCTCCTGCACTTTGTACCTACCTGGTAAGGTCAAAAAACATGCTAATCGTTTGAAGTTCCATCTATTTTCCCATTAAATTCTAGTTGTCGAGGGCAAGAATTAAATCCTTTCGTTTTACACCCTGGTGCCAGCACAATACCTAGAACAGAGTAGGTGTTCGATAAGTATTTTTTGAATGAATGAACAAACAAGTTTTGTTTTTTTTTTAATATCTCTTTCAAAAAAAGGTTAGTTGCCTAGCCCACAATCAGGAGTCAGAAAGCAGGGGAAGACCCTGAGAGCTTGTTTTCCCATGGTGGAGATGACCTGGTAGTCAGAAAAGGAGTTTGGAAGATGAAAAGAGGATAGTCAAATGCCATTAGCCTCTCAAGAAAAAATGTTTGGATTGTTTATTGAGGGTTCAAATTTAATTCATTAAACTGAAATGAATTGCAAGCTTCCAGAGGAGCTGCCATATCCGTGTTGCTTCCCGTATGCACCAACTCTCATATTGGATGCATATTGGAATTACCTGGAAGATTTTTAAAAATTCTAGGCAATATCCTAGACCAGGCATCAGCATTTTTTAAAGTTCCTTTTGTGACTTCAGTGAGAAGCCCATGTTGAAGGCCATTGCCCAGCACAGAACCTAGTTTATTTTTTTGCCCACACTAGAGGTTCAAAATCTGTTTTCTTTCTAATTGCATAACTCAATCTTTCGTTTATTACCTGACTTCCTCTTCAGAGCTGAGAATGAGCAAATAGCAGTGTTTTCCAAATACTAAATTAATCAGCCCTACAAGCCTTTAAAACAGACAGGAGCAACTAATTTGTAGCTTCAGAGAATGAGTCTTTGTTATTACTGGGTTTTCTTGTATGCTCATTTTTGCTGTCAAGCTAATATATTATGTTCTTAGAGTAGTAAGACAAGTCTAAAATTATTATGGCAGAAAATGCTGTTTCAAGGAGGAAAATAGAGTGATGAGGCCGATTTCTGTCAATTGGCCATTCAGGTATCTTGTCTTCAAAGCAAACAGGTGATTCTCCCATGCACACAAAGACTACGAGGCATTCCCTCAAACTGTTGCTCCGAACTTGATGGCTGATGTCAGTGTAGAACTGTACAGTGTCCTATGGTAAAGGGGAAAATCCATGAGGATCAAGATAACTTTCACTCTTAGAAGTGAGAGAATCATTATTGTACATTGAGGACAGGAGGTGAAGGAAGAGAGGAGACCAAGAGGAGGACTATTTTTAACTCTGACTTGCCTTACCAGCTTGAAAGTCAAAAATACTGATTTCCGACCAAGCCTCAGAACCTATGGATTCGTGTTGAATCACACAATGCCAATATGCTGCTTATTGCTTCTGGAAATTGGCATGCCATATAGAAAAACTTTTAAAAGCTCATCTTTCATCAGCATTCCTTAAGGGGGTGGAAAGGATGGCTCTTATAGGTTGCACAGATGAGTATCATTAAGCAGATTGACTTTTCGTTGCTTCAAGAGTGCATTACAATAGAAAAAGCAGTTTAACTCTTTAATCTTCACAGATGTTTAATGTAATACTTTATCTTTTGTGTGTCTAAAACCTATGTTTCATAATAATAGGTGATATTTGTATTAGTTTTCTATTGCTGCATAACAAATTACCACACATGTAGTGGCTTAACACAACACCTACTTATTACCTCACTGTTTTCATGGGCCTGGAGGCCAGGATCATCTTAAGTTGTAGGTTCCTAGCTAAGGGCCTCAATCAAGGTGTTGGCTGGAGTGCATTCTCATCCAGAAGCTTGACTAAGGAAAAATCTTCTTCCAAGATCATTTAGGATTTTGATAAAATTTATTTCTTTACAGCTATATGCCTGAGGTCCCCATTTTTTTGCTGTCAGCCAGGGACCTCTCTCAGCTCTAGAGGTGCCCACAGTTCCTTGCCATGTGGCCTTTTCACAATGTGGCAGCTTACTCCTTCAAAGCCAGCAGTAGAATCTTTCTTATTCCAGTCTAATGTAATATAACATGATGATGAGAGTGATATCCCATCACCTTTGCCATTTCTACTGGCTAGAAGCCAATCACAGTTTCCACAATCAAGAACAGGTGTGAGGGGAAGGGTGTATGTCGGGTTGTGACTTGTTGCTGTGACCTTTTGGTCTGTGTTTACCACAATATTCTAAACAGGCATTTTACTAAAGTTGTTAATTTAAAAGAACCAGCTCGGTATAGGTTGCTTAGTGTGGAATAAAAGAAAAAGCACTGATATTAATGTGCCCTGGAATTGTGTCGCTCCGTGACTTTGACTAGCCAGTTACTTAAACTTTGAGACTGAGTTTTATTTCCTGTAAAATGAGAACAACTTACATCTACTATGAAGAATTATAAATGTGAAATTGTACATGTATTTGAAAGTACTTGTAAAGTGTCCAATGAATCAGTTTTCATCAGAAAATGATCAACAAATTATTTTAGTTTATCTGTCCTTTAAATCTAAGATCGAGTCACTGAAATTAAATCCTTTTTCATTAACTCGATTTCTGGAATTTTAGCAATGTATCTAGAAACAATACTTTATAACTATTTTCTCTAGCAAGTCTGAATTCCTATATGCAGGGTGGGGCCTCCAGTTAAATCCACGAGGGCCAGATAGAGGGAAATATAATCAGACAAATAGAGATATCTTAATTATCATAGACTTTTCCCCTACCAAAAAAAAAAAAGATGAAAGAGGCACATTTAAAAAAAATAGATAGAGAGATATTGAAGGTCTTAGAATATCAAGCCGTAGGTCAAAGAATTTCATTCCAGTCCATACTGTTCTTTTATAAGGAATGTGGTCATAGTTTTGGTTTTTAAAGAACACTACTTTAGGAATATCAACCTTATCTCAGGAGCAAAGAAATGAAATATTTTGTGTTCTATATTAATAGTTTTTGAAACATTACAGAATTTGGGTTTAACCTATGAATATTCTGGCAATTATGGCAGTCAACATAAGATCTGTTTGGGGGAAATTAATATTATATAAAGATAGCTATCAGAAAAAAGGGTGGACATACACCCTCCCCTGAGGTCTTGTCTGCTGAGGAATGAAGTAAATGTTGGAGAAATCGCACAGAGACTATTTGTGCAGTACCTAGTCTGTGTTGGACAAATTACTAGAACTGCTTTTCTGTCACGCTCCATCAGGGTATTATATTAGGTTAAGGGAAAATAAAATTCATCTAAAACAGCATGTCTTTCTTTATGCCTGGCCTCACTCTTTTTTTGTGTGGTATTTCAAATCAGACTTTGTAAGTACCTCAGTTCTTATTCTGAAAGAACTCCTGAAGGTTGGCCCTCTTAAAAAGTAAAAAGTACAGGAAAATCATATAGTCACCCCCAAAGTGACTTGGTGATATGCATCTTTTACAATTCGCCTCTGCCTGTTTTTTTGACACACCCTCTGTCATTATAATTTGCTGTTGTTAGATGCTATTAAATTCATCAGTTCAAACGCACTCTGTTCCCAGGTTTACAGCATGTAATAATGATTTGGGTCTTCGTGCATTCCTGATAAATTAGGCCCGTATGATCACGTAGCATGCATAGGGAAGAAGGTTTACTGGATTAAAAATTCCAGACATTCTGGTTTATTGTATCTCCTCCAGTAACAATTTTTGTAAGCCATGTTTCTATTTTTTTTTTTTAAGAAGCCAGAAGTTTAGAAAAGTAAATGACATCCATTTGAGGATAAATAAGACCTTCTTCCCTGCAAAACAAGTCCTATATTCAAAGGAACATCTTTCCCTTTTGTTTGGACTAGGCCTGTTTGTATTAACTACCTAACACTACTATACTAATATATGATTCACATTATCAAAAAATATGAAATGTAGAAATTTTTAAAAGATAAGATTAAAATTAATAGAAAGAGAAGTTTGAATATTTGCTTCTTGCACCCCTTTGGAGACAACTGATGTGGATGAGGAACAAACTAAAAGCCATTAATTGACTCCTCTGTTTCTTCCTTTCTCCAATCTGTGCTCGCCGTTGCATTCTGACTTATGAGTGCCATTGGATTTGATGTGTGTCTGGTGGTTGCAGGAGCTGGAGAGTGACAGCAGTATGGAGTGGGTTTCCATAAATTTACATTGCACGTTTTATTTTTAGAAGTTACTTGGCTTCCTACAGAAATCTGATAGGAAATCAGAGATACTCAGTGTTTGCTTATCGGCTCCTCATTATACTCTTCAAAGAAGATGAAGAGATACTTACTTCCGATAAAATTGGGCATTATTCTTGGCTGGATCCATGGCAGGCTAACCTTGAATTGTGTAAGTTAGAGTTAATCAGTATGAGCCTTTGCTTTCCACACTATTCAAGGGCCTGTGTAAGAGCTGTGCTTTTTATAAATTTAGGATGAACTGAAATAAAATAATTTTTCTAAAATAATATACGAAGGCCAGTTATTTGAAGAGAAGAAAATATTCTAACAGCTTTCTAATTCTTTGACTTCTCAGAATGACAGATTGTAAAATAAACATGCTGTAGTCATAAAACTTTACGTAACATCAGGGGAAATATTCTTCCTGAGTTAGACATTATACACTTGAACTAGAAGTTTGGATCAAATACCATATTTCATGCCTTCACTGATTTCCTCTCACAAAAATTGATAGATGCCTACATTTCTTAGTTGACAAAAAAGAAGACTTTTCTTTATCAGGAACAAGACACAAATTTTTGAGTTGCAAAAATGGTGTAGAATGAGTATGCCATTACACATTTAAATTTATGAACAAAATTATTTTTATTTGGCATTTACTTTTTTAAATTCTAAACGAAGTTGATTACTGTTTTAATACCCTAGTAGTTTTTTTTTCAGTCACAATTATATGTTCTCTTGCCTGTCTCACAGGTTTATGTTAAAATCTAAATTATATCATGACTGAGAAGGCATTTTCTAAACCATTTAAAGATAATGAATTATTATTACATTATATGTCATCATATAATATTGTATCGTTAAATATCAAGTTATTGTTTTTGCACTCATTGCAATTTAAGTCTTCCAGTCAACATATCTTCCATCCCACTTTTTCATAATGTTTGGACAAGAATATCCCATTAATACATTTTGAATGAGATAATGTCTGTAAAGTATTTTGAGGTTATCAGGAAGTAAGTGATAGTTATTGTTAAGTCAGAATGTGAAGATGAACAATTTATATCACTTGTTGATATCATTCTGGAATCAACACGTATATGTAAAAAGCACATGTTTTGCAATTGAGCAATTGGCTTTTCTTTCCTATAATAATATATAGCTTTTTAATAGCTTTAGATGAGGAGAAAAGAAAGAAGACATGTACTTTATGATGTGATCTTATATCTATGAGTCAATATTCGATTATTTTTAATCTCTGAAACTCTTATCAGCCAGTAAGTTATCCTTTGGTCCTATTTGTTTAAGACTTGGGAGGAATTCCTGATTTGAATGGATAATTCTTTGAGCAAGAAGCCAGGAGAACCTTTTCAAGCTTAACCGGTCAGTTGTTTTCTTCTTCTGAGATAAAAGTCTCATGAATTGTAATTTACTCCTTTAAAATATAAAAGAGAAAAGGACTGAATTTCCAGATGGCTCCTGTCAGTGGTCATAACGACATTCTTCCAAAGTTTACTCTGTGAATAGCAAAGCCATTCGGCTACACCGTGCAATGTCCTCACAGGGCATTTTCCACCTGTTTGTACGTGTGACATCACCTGTCATCTTTTCTCCATTCTCCACTCTCTCTTCTTTTACATAAACTTAGAGGCCCACCCCAGCAGGTTCTAGTCATTTCCTTTCTTCCAATGTGTAATGGAGGGAAGGTTGACCCTGACTTAATATTAAAATAATAAAATCTGATGTTCCAGGGATCGTTCTAAACATTTTCCATATATTAATTCATGTCTTAATCCTATGAAATAGCTAACATTATTCCTGCTTACAGATGAGGAAATGGAGAAGAAAAGCTTAAGTAAGTGACACAGCCAGGATTTGAAACCTAGCAGCCCTAGCTGCCGACACCTTACACTGTCTCCTGATAATTCACTACTCACTCTCTAAGTGAAAAGTTCAGCTATTAGCGATCATGATGAATGGGGTATCTGTGAACACAAACAAGGAAACAAATCTCATGCCAGATTTTGAATTTGATGTGGAATTTCATAAAAGTGCTCTAACTTAATATTTCACATATTGTTTGGATTATTAAGATTTTTCAGGATGAAGAAAACTAGCTTGCAGGATGTTGGGTTCCTGGGTTAAATTCACATGACTCAGTCATTACGGGACTTGTTCAGGGCTTCCACTGACCTGGGAGGGTTGAGGCTTTATTTGAACTGCTGGAAAGTCCAAATAAAGACTGCTATAAAGTCTTCTAAATGAAACCAGAGTCTCATAAGCAGAAGGTGAACTAAAACCAGATTTTTAAAGCTATTGATATTTGTGCTTGGTTTCTTCCTGGCTAAAGGATGTTCCCTAAGGGGAAAAAAGTCAGTGGAAAAAATGAATGTCTGGATGCAATAAAATTGTCACTATTAATCATTTATACATGTTAGAAGAATTGGGACTGAGAACATATGAAATATCTTTATATATCACGGTCTGCCTAACAACCAGAAGCAGCCTGGCTGTGTGGTCTTATTCCGTAGTTTGGATAAAAAATACTGGAAAATTCTGCTTTCTGCGCAGAGCTTGGAGCCCCTCCACTCACCCCTTACCACGATCAGAAAGGGAAGATACCTCCCCATGGAGGAGATGTGCGGTTTCTATCCCATAAGTGAAGCTGACAGAACCACCTCAGATTTCTTTATCAGTAGCGCAAAGGATGTCTGGGGGTTCAGAATTATCTAGTTCCTAGCAGATAGGAGGGCTCCGCATCATCCCTATTGACTTCAGCCAGTGCAACCAGTCTCAAAGCCTGTGCCTCCAATTCGAGAGTGCTGCGGATGATTAATGGGATGTGCCTTGAGGGTGTGGGGTTTTGCACGCGAACCTTCTCTGATAGTCTTTAGAGCTACTGCTTGCAGGGAGCTTGGCTGTTGGGTCTGTGCGGAGAGGCAGGTCTCCTGCTCATGCCAGAGCCACAGCCAGTAGCTCAGGCATAAGAGCCCCCCCACCTCTTACTTCAGGACAAGAACCTGTTTGAAGAAAGCTTCTGGGCATCTGAACAGCCCGGGGCAGGGCTACCGAGTTCCCCAGTATATGTGCCTTGTGGGTTCATTTCACACTGGAAATAGTGCTACATTTTAATTTTTTAATTTTATAATTCAAACCTTTGTTCATTTTCTATGTCAGCCCTTTGCAGTAAAATTCCAAGGTCTCAACTGCTTGTGGAGTAATATTTCTCTCTGTTCAAAAGGACAGTATTATGTTATATTTCTTGACTTTCCAGTTTAGAAAAAAAGATAAATTTTTTTCCTTCCTAGCTAAGGAATA